>NC_090328.1:97540679-97864429 GCF_035084215.1 Heptranchias perlo | reverse complement strand
TTGCCATGCACAGAAGGTTCCAATTTTGTTTCACAAGTGCTGACTATATCAGAACTTCTTCTATCTCCTCACGTCAGCCCCTTTTCCACCCCCCCCACCCACAGAATGGTTAGCAAAGCAAAAAATATAATTGCAAGCTCTCACTCTTTCTCTCCTTTTTTTCTCTCTCTCTGTAACTTTGGCTGTTTATGAGCGAAGTCTGTCATTTCTGCTCTGCCATTCAACAAACAGAAGCAGCTCTGACCTACAGTGTTGGCCAGATCGAGTGATCAGTTTCCATGGTAACTCCTCCTTTTGGATTCTGGAACAATTCCTTTTAATAACTGCGTATTGAGAAGCACTAGCCACTGAGAGCATGTCCTCACAATCCCTCGAGAAGTGCTTCTTTTTCTCTGTCCTGCTACACAGCAGAGATGTGCCCGGTGTGGAAGTGACATCGAGTACCCCTCTATTGTCCCGTCAAATCCGAAAATACTTGTGAAATGAATGTATTACAAAGCCTGAAGGAGTAACAGTGATGGTTTTGTGCTTTGCAAAAAAAATATTAATTTTAACAACCATAACAAATCCATATCCAAACCCAAAAAAGCAGATTCTATGGATGAGGTTTGGCAATCTCCCAGAAATTGTCTGAAGTTGCTTCACTGACTTAAGACACACACCAATTCAGACCTAAATTTTGATTCTCCATTAAAGGCTTCCATCTGAAAAGCAGCAAGGTTAGGCAATAGGTGACTACAATTCTCCTCACTCTCCCGCCCATGTTCTAACCCAGAGTACAGTTTACTTTTGTCAGAGACTTCGGTAGAATATTAAAAAGCTTGTGTATCCATTTGGGGCTTACCTTGAAGTGTGTGTTTTTTTTAAAAGATTATTTTTTACTCTTGATAATTTGAAGTCCTTTTCCTACTAAAAGAAATGAATGGCCCAGTAATTTGAATTAAACAATGTAAATAACGGCAGCAAGTGAGAATTTAGTGATGAAAAACGTTTTGAATTATCAGGTAATGTACATGAATTGAGAGTACATCGCAGATGTTGTTGCCCTTTGTGGTTCATTTTATTTAAAGCCGGATTCTTGCTGTAATCTGCAAGTGGGTTTCTGGAATGTTGCTTGCTTTCTGTTTGAGTGGACGCTGCTTCAGTTCAGGCTGCATTCATTGGCTATATTTCACCTGTAGTTTGCAGAAATCCTGAATCAGCCCCATCACCTATTTTTTTTTCTCTCACAATCTAAAAATTGGGCAGAAGTTACAGCTGTACTATAATTGGTTGAAATCAGAATCCCTCAAGACCCTTTTTTATCGCCTTGATTTACATTTTAGCTTCATTGGGGTTGAATTTCCACAGGGATTTTATCTCATTGCTGTTTGTGGGATCTTCCTGTGCACAAGTTGACAGCTGCGTTTCCCCACATTACAACTGTGACTACATTTCAAAAATTACTTCATCAGCTGTGAAGTGCTTTGGGACGTCATGAAAGGCGCTATATAAATGCAGGTTCTTTCTTTCTTTCTACAGTTTGAGTTAAGAGTAAACCACATTCAAAACTTACAAGTTTTGCCAAGTGCACCCTCGCCAAGATTACCAGTTCACTTGTGAAATTGAAACTGCCAGTTGGGTTATTTGATGAGGAATGCTGCAGCTTTTGATTCTTTGGAACAGGCTCGAGGGGCTGAATGGTCTACTCCTGTTCCTATGTACTTGGGCTGTCTCCAAAAGACTAAACAATGGCTTTTCTTACTGGGTTCAGGGGGTGGTGAAGAAGGTAAACAGCCTTGCTGTACTACCATTGTAGCAACTCTGTGTGGCCGTCTTTATTTTGAGTGAGTAAGCGTTCACCGGGTAGCTGGCTGCTTCAGTGCGAAAGATGTGAACTTTTTTTTCTTTTTTAATCCCAATTGTATAAAACATTTTGCTGATTTGTTTTTTCTTTTTGTTAATGCTTTTACAGGAATTGACCATCTCTGCCTACCAAGCTGGATACTTAACTATGGAATGCATTTACCTGCTGATAATCCCCAGCCTAAGAAACTGTGTTAACACTATCCGGAGAAGCATTAGTTAGCAGTGCAACGTCTCTGAACACTACCAAGCACTTTCACCGAAGAAAACTACAGTTTACAGAAGCTTGGCCTGGTGTGTTTGTGTGTGTGAGTGAACGTGTGTGAATCTGTCTGTCTGTGATTCTTCCAATTCTATTCTGTGCACATACTTGAAAAAAATCCAAAAAACAAAATGGTTCTGGAGAATTACATGTGGATGGTGATAGTGGGCTTTATAATAGCCTTTATTCTTGCTTTCTCTGTGGGTGCGAATGATGTGGCCAATTCTTTCGGTACTGCCGTGGGCTCTGGCGTTGTGACGCTACGTCAGGCCTGCATCCTGGCTTCCATTTTTGAAACCACTGGGTCTGTACTGCTGGGAGCAAAGGTTGGAGAAACTATCAGGAAGGGGATCATAGACGTTAACCTGTACAACGGGAGCGAACAAGTGCTCATGGCTGGCGAAGTCAGTGCAATGGTTGGTAAGTAGCCTGCTTTTTGAAATTGTAAATACTAGTTGGATGTTTTCGGAGTTTGTGAAGAAAGTCCGAGCTTTTTTCAATATCTTTTCCATCCTGTTTGTTATATTTGACTTCAGCTAGGAATGTAGAGTAACCTGAACTGACAGTTTACAAACATACGAATTCAAACCTGTCAGGCCTGTTCAACTCTTAAACCTAAACCATTTATACTCTTAAAACCTACAGCATCATTTGTATCTTTTGAGTAATACTCATGTCCATAGGAGGGGAAGTGACCACCAGCATTTTATGGTCTGTGCAATGAAACTGCAGTGTGACCTCATTTCCGTTTCTGCGTGAGTCTCTGCCTCTCTGTCTCTGTCTCTGCCTGTCTGTCTCTCTCTCTCTGTCTCTCTCTCTGCCTGTCTGTCTCTGTCTGCCTCTCTCTACCTGTCTGTCTCTGTCTCTGCCGGTTTCTCCTGTCTCTGCCGGATTCTCTCTCTGTCTTTGCCGGTCTCTCTCTGTCGCTGCCTGTCTCACTCTCTGTCACTGCCTGCCTCTCTCTGTCTCTCTGTCACTGCCTGCCTCTGTCACTGCCTGCACCTCTGTCGCTGCCTGCCTCTCTCTCTCTCTCTGTCGCTGCCTGCCTCTCTCTCTCTCTCTCTCTGTCGCTGCCTGCCTCTCTCTCTCTCTCTCTCTCTGTCGCTGCCTGCCTCTCTCTCTCTCTCTCTCTCTCTCGCTCCCTCTCTCTGTCGCTGCCTGCCTCTCTCTCTCTGTCGCAGCCTGCCCCTCTCTCTCTCTCTCTCTCTGTCACTGCCTGCCTCTCTCTCTTTCCCTCTCTCTCTCTGTCGTTGCCTGCCTCTCTCTCTCCCTGCCCGTCTCTCTCTCTCTCTTTCTGCCCGTCTCTCTCTCTTTCTGCTCGTCTCTCTATCCCCCTCTCTCTCTGTCGTTGCCTGCCTCTCTCTTTCTCTCTCTGTCGTTGCCTGCCTCTCTCTCTCTCTCTCTTTCTGCCCGTCACTCTCTCTCTCTTTCTGCCCATCACTCTTTCTCTCTCTTTCTCTTTCTGCCCTTCTCTCTCTCTCTCTCTCGCTCTTTCTGCCTGTCTCGCTCTCTCTTTCTGCCCGTCTCGCTCTCTCTTTCTGCCCGTCTCTCTCTTTCTGCCCGTCTCTCTCTCTTTCTGCCCATCTCTCTCTCTCTCTCTCTCTTTCTGCCCGCCTCTCTCTCTCTCTCTCTGCCCGTCTCTCTCTCTCTCTGTCTGCCCGTCGCGCTCTCTGTCTGCCCGTCACGCTCTCTGGCTCTCGCTCTCGCTCTGTTTCTGTCTCTCTCACTCTCCCCCTCTCTGCCTGTCTGTCTCTCTCTCACTCTCCCCCTCTCTGCCTATCTGTCTCTCTCTCGCTCTCCCCCTCTCTGCCTGTCTGTCTTTATCTCGCTTCCCCCTCTCTGCCTGTCTGTCTCTCTCTCGCTCTCCCCCTCTCTGCCTGTCTGTCTGTCTCTCGCTCTCCCCCTCTCTGCCTGTCTGTCTCTCTCTCGCTCTCACCCTCTCTGCCTGTCTGTCTCTCTCTCGCTCTCCCCCTCTCTGCCTGTCTGTCTCTCTCTCCTGCTCTCCCCCTCTCTGCCTGTCTGTCTCTCTCTCCTGCTCCCCACTTCTCTGCCTGTTTGTTTCTGCTAGAAGTCTAATCCACATTGTCTCCTACTTTAGGAGCAATTTCTAATGTGACTTGAGGTTTTGCACTTCTAGGATTAGTCATGCTAGTTACATCTACACGATCCACATCTTTCAGTATTTTTCAAGACTTGCTTTGCATCTACCCTTAATCTCTTTTCTCTCTCCAGTTGAAACCATTCAGTAAAAATCTCTCGAGCTTTTACCCTTGTTCTTAGCTGGACATCCAATGCTTTGATATGGTAGTGTAACGCTGGTGGTGCTGGACTAGAAAGCCAGAGACTTTAGTTCACATCCCACCTTGGCAAGTTGTGAAATTGAATTCAACTAATCTGGCTATCACCAGAAAAAAACCCAACCGGTTCACTAATGTCCTTCAGGGAAGGGAACCTGCCACCCCCATTCTGTCTGTCCTATATGTGACTCCAGTTCCACACTATGTGTTTGACCCTTAATGCCCTCTGAAGTGGCCTAGCAAGCCACTTCAGTTACACAAGAAGGTGATTCACCACCACCTTAGGGCAACTAGAGATGGGCAATAAAGGCCAGGAGGTCACCCACTTTCAAAGAACCAAAGAGATCATTGTTTTGAAGGGAGGATGTACAGTAATACTCTTAATTATATGTAAGATGACATTTTGGGATACAGCATATGAGTAAATTGAGATGTGACATAAGGTGAGTGTAACATACTTTGGAGGAACAGGTGACTTTGGACCCATGGTTCCCCAAGATTTCCACCACTAGGGTTTTCCTCACATCATGTTTGGTTCTATTGCAGATTAATTGATAGAGATTGATTGCCATGATTAGTCAATAACTCCATTATCGTTGCATTACGTGACTACCAGGATAGTAGAAGGCGAACTAGATGGCCTTGGTCTTTTTTTGTCTCGCAATTCCAATGTTCCTTTGTTCCTAATATTTCTGCAAGGTTAAAATAATCAGTTTTGACTTTAAGATCCAATGTCATTGCAGAGTTGTGCAGTGCTTAATTAGTCTCCTTGAGCAGATGTAAATGGTGACTATTCCCAATTCCTGCTTGAGTCCTTGCTTTGTTAATGGGCTCCCATTCATTATGTATTTGTATAGTATTGTAGTGTGCATTAATTACATAGAATTTACAGCACAGGAACAGGCCATTCAGCCCAACTGGTCTATGCTGATGTTTCTGCTCCACACAAGCCTCACCCCTCCTTACTTCATCTCGCCCTATCAGCATATCCCTCTATTCCTTTCTTCCTCATGTACTTATCCATTTTCTCCTTAAATGCATCTATACTAGTCACCTCAACCACTCCATGTGGTAACGAGTTCCAATTTCTAACCACTCTCTGGGTAAAGACGTTTCTCCTGAATTCCTTATTGGATTTATTAGTGACTGTCTTATACTTAAGACACCAAATTTTGGACTTCCTGCAAAGGGTAGACATAGAGAAGATGTTTCCACTTCAAACCCCTTTGTAATTTTAAAAACTTCTATCAGGTCACTTCTCCGCCTTCTCTTTTCTCGATGTCTCTGGAGATGTGATAGCAGGCTGCAGCTTTGAAACCTTCTCATTGGACTGTGTTGCTCTGATCCTGGTTGTTCATCTTTTTCCTCTATGGCTTTAAAGTCTTGTGGGGAGGAGTTTGTCACCACGTTTGTATGGATGTACATTAACCACACTGCTTCCAGGCAGCCGGGGTGAGCTCTGTGTGGTCGCTCAGCTCTGCACTTATCAAGGTGTCCCAAATACTAGCGGAAGCAGTACGAAAACAATGGTATCAATCCTTCCTCAATCTGGCAAACCTGCAATGAGCAGCTGAATGTGAAAACCGGGCGAGTGGGGGGGAGAGAGGAGGGGCTGGAGTTATAAACAGCCTCGGGGTCAGGAGGGAAGAATGAGCCAGGGTTCCTGCTACTCAGGGGAACCCATGTTGGAAAGTGGACATTGGGTGAGGGGCGATGAGGCTTGGGCTTGATGCTCCATGCAGTCAAATAGCCTGCCGATACTCGTGTGTGAAAAATGGTTACTTGGACTGCTCAGTGGCAGCACTCTCGCCTGAGTCTGAAGGCCATAGGTTCAAGCCCTGCTCCAGAAACCCAGGTTAAAATTCACGTGCCATTCCTGAGCCCATACATTTAGTTGCTGTGTATTCTTTTTAAATGCACTCCATCTCCTTGACACCTGTCTTGTGGCCACATATCTTGATGGCCCTAAGCAATCTGATTCAATACCAGGATATGCCCTGCTCCACCCGTTGGTGCAGCCTTATAGAACTGCACTGGTCACTGCCCCTGCCCACTGCCTAGAGCTCCAATTTATAGTCACCTTCAGCTTTTTATTCTCTAGCCAACTTTCTGTCTAGCGAGTTACTTTGCCATCAGTTCTAAGTTATCTCTCAAAGCCTTTTGTGCTGATCTCCCTCAAATGCCCTTTGAGAATAGAGGTAAATTGTACCACTGGCCAGACCTTATTCATTCATTTATTCATTCTTGTATAAAGAATGCCAGTTAATGGTAAGATGTGGTGTGCTGTATTTTTCTCTCTTTTTAAAGATGCTCTCTTATTCCCTTTTAAGCATTCCCTGCTATTGATGTTGGATTAATCTTCACTATCCTGATCATTAGCTACTGTCTAGTGCAGCCATCATATTTATGGAACTCCTATTAATAATTCCTCCTTGTTCCTTGAGGATTTGGTGCCCTGTCTGGCCTAGGCATCTAATGCTGGAAATTTCTTTAGCAGAGAATGCCTTACTGTCCCTAGCATGTATTGATTCCCCAAGCTGTGTGACTGACTGACTGCTTTGGAATTTATCCAATCTTTAATGTGTGCACAAAGACCTCCAATTTCCCTTCCCCCAGTGATCTCGCTAAACAGTTCATCCTTTAAAGGGATTACCCGCTCTTTTAACATGACTTGCACTGTCCATTGCTTAAATTTCTTTAGTAACTGAATTTTAATGATGGCACCAAGAGAAAACTGCTTGTCTGTCTTTGTTGGCTCTTTAAACCTTTTCTAGCACAGTTATCCTCAACTCACCTTTCACATTATTCTCCGCCCCCACGCACTATCATTCCTTTTCCATAACGTTAGAGTTTTCCTGCTTTTTTGAGACTATATTTTGACTTGCAGGCATATTCAATCTCTGTACATTTTTAGTCTTGCCAATGCACAAAACATTAATTCATTCATCCAGTAGTTTTAGCTGTTTAGTTAAATCATTTTAATGTTCCTGTATTTTGAAAAAACCTATACATTTATTGAAAAAGCTTATAAAGATGTATCGTACTAAGCACATTTGAAGTGGGTAATCCTTGTGCCACATCTGAAGTAGAGTTTGAGAAAGAGCAGGGTACCATCTCCCTGCTGTGATGCAGAGTGCCATGTGCATTGCAGCAAGACAAGGATTTTATTTTGATTACATAGAATCTACAGCACAGAAACAGGCCATTCAGCCCAACTGCTCTGTGCCGGTGTTTATACTCCATCCGAGCCTCCTCCCACTCTTCCCACCCTGCCTCCGTATCCCTCTATTCCCTTCTCCCTCTTGTACGCATCAAGCCTTCCCTTAAATGCATCAATCCTATCTTCTTCAATCACTCCATGTGGCAGTGAGGTCGTGAAAGGTGCTATATAAATGCAAGTCTTTCTTTTATTTAATCTGTTAGTAGGATACCTTATATTTATGCCTACTATTTCTGGACTCACCCACAAGTGAAAACAGTTTCTCCACATCCACCCGATCGAACCCCTTCATAATTTTAAAGACGTTTATCAGGTCTCCACTTGGTCGTCTCGTCTCCAGAGATAAGAGCCCCAGCCTGCTCAATCTTTCCTGATAGTTGCATCCTCTCAAATCTGGTAACTTCCTTGTAAATCTTTACTGCATAACAGTCTATTCATTGCAGCAACTCACCGAGGTTACCACAACAGCACCTCTCTCCCCTAGGCCCCTGCCACTGAGAAGGACAAGAGCAGCAATGTCGTGGGAACACCATCACCTCCAGGTCATGCCCCATCCTGACTCGGATGTATGCAACGTTAGTTCATCGTTGCTGGGTCCAAATCCTGGAACTCCCTACCTAACACCATAGTGAGAGCACCTTCACCACAAGGACTGCAGCAGTTTAAGGAGAAGGCCCGCCACCTTCTTGGCAACTAGGGATAGGCAGTAAATATATCCTTGCCAGCGATGCCCACATCCTGTGAACAAAATTTTAAAACACTTTTTTTATTATACATTTTTATATTGGTATGGAGTAAGGTCTGACCTTATCAGTTGCTCAGAAGCTTTAGTTCAACGGAAAGTGCTAGCTGGTTACTGCTCCAGGAGCTTCCTTTTAACTTTAGAAATAACCGTGTGACCTAGAATGGAACAAATGGTGCTTGAGCCTCCTTGAGGATTTGCTGGACGTGTCTGTAACGTTAACAGGTAGGAAATGCACAACTCCAGACTGCATCATTCTTGCTCTTGGGCATTTGTCGAGTGATTGCAAAAAGCACCCAGTGTACACACGCCCATCGTACATCACTAGAAAAACGGGAGACTTCGATTTGGGGCAGATTAATTGGACAATAGATTTGAGTTGATGGAAAATTTTAACTTTTCTGCACTTCAGTCCTGAAACCAGCACTAAAATGTGCTTTTATTCAAAACTGACCTTGATCAATCAAGCAATGTGAATGGTGATTGGTACCATTATAGTGTTTGCTTAATCTTTAAAAAATCTATATTCTAAAATAGGTGGTATAAAAGCATTATATTAACAAAATTATTCACTGAAACCTCCTAGTACAGAAACTTCCTCAAAATTTATTCTGGGAAGTGGGTGTGACACTGGCCTTTCACCTCTGGGAGCTGGGTCCCAATCCAGCCTTGGTTGAAAGTTCTCTATATGTGAAATGAGTTGGGCATTTCAGAATGATACCGGGAAGCTAAAAGGTTAAATTAAGAGGACAGTTTGAATAAACTTGGCTTCTATTCCCTTGAGTTTAGACGGTTGTGGGGTCATCTAATCAAGGTGTTTAAAATGATAAATGGATTCGATAGGCTAGATCATAGAATGATACAGCACAGAAGGAGGCCATTCGGCCCATCATGCCTGTGCCGGCTCTTTGAAAGAGCTATCCAATTAGTCCCACTCCCCTGCTCTTTCCCCATAGTTCTGCAAATTTTTCCCCTTATGTATTTATCCAATTCCCTTCTGAAAGTTATTATTGAATCTGCATCCACCGCCTTTTCAGGCAGTGCATTCCAGATCATAACAACTCGCTGCTTAAAAAAATGTTTCCTCATGTCGCCTCTGGTTCTTTTGCCAATCACCTTAAATCTGTGCCCTCTATTTACTGACCCTTTTGCCACTGGAAACAGTTTCTCCTTATTTACTCTATCAAAACTGTTCGTAATTTTGAACACCACTATCAAATCTCCCCTTAACCTTCTCTGCTCTAAGGAGAGCAACCGCAGATTCTCCAGTCTCTCCACGTAACTGATGTCTATCATCCCTGGTACCATTATAGTAAATCTCCTCTCTACCCTCTCTAAGGCCTTGACATCCTTCCTAAGGTGTGGTGTCCAGAATTGGCCACAGAACTCCAGCTGGGATCTAACCAGTATTTTATAAAAGTTTAGCATAACCTCCTTGCTTTTCTACACTATGCCTCTATTTATAAAGGCGAGGATCCGGTATGCTTTTTTAAAAGCCTTTTCAACTTGTCCTGCAACCTTCAAAGATTTGTGTACGTACATCCCGGGTCTCTCTGTTCCTGGACCCCCTTTAAAATTGTAGCATTTAGTTTATATTGCCTCTCCTCATTCTTCCTACCAAGATGTATCGCTAAAAACTTCTCTGCATTAAATTTTATCTGCCATGTGTCTTATGTCCTCCTGAAGTCTGTTACTATCCTCCTCACTGTTTACTACATATCCGAATTTCATGTAATCTGCAAACTTTGAAATTTTGCCCTGTCTACCCAAGTCCAGGTCATTAATAAATATCTAAAGGAGCAGTGGTCCCAACACTGACCCCTGGGAGGCACCGCTGCACACTTCCCTCCAGTCTGAAAAACACCCGTTCACCACTACTCTCTGCTTGCATCCCTTAGCCAATTTCATATCCACGCATCTACTGCCCCTTTAATCCATGGGCTTCAATTTTGCTAACAAGTCTATTATGTCGTACTTTGTCAAAGTCCATATAGACAACATCAACAGCACTACCCTCATCAACCCTCTCCGTTCATCAAAAAACTCAATCAAATTAGTCAAACATGATTTGCCTTTGACAAATCCATCCTGGCTTTCATTTATTAACCCATATTTTTCCAAGTGCCAGTTAACTTTGTCCTGAATTATTGGAGCCGATTTTCGGATGGCCGAGCGGGTGCGCTGGGGGTGGGGGGGCTTCTAAAATGGTGGAATCCCGGAGCGGGTTCGGAGCCCGGCTCCAACCCGCTGACTTCCAGGTTTTCCCAATGACGCGTTCGGGTGCACGCGCAGCTCCCGCACGCGAGACTCCCACCGGCAATTAAAACTGGCGGGATGATAATTTACATTGTTATTTAGGTAGTTGAGGTACTTGACAGACCTCATTGAGTGGAGAGTTTGGCTGGGGTGCAATTTTGAAAGATCATCAGCGTGTTTCCCGTGCTGTGGGAAACACTCCCTGTTGGAGCAGACGTGTTTCAGCCAGCAGCCAGTGGGAGACGCAAAGGATTATTTGTCACTTGTGGGGAATACCTCATTTATTGCAGCAGGGCACTGTGTCACTTCTGACAAAGTTTTGGCTGCAACACCTTTGTTTTTCCATTCAAAATTATTCATTTATACCCTAAACTCTGCTGTGCAAACACATTTACCTACTTTGCGGACCCCCTCAAACTCGCACCGTCAGGATGGGGGGTGCCGTAACTGCATTCATCACTTCATCTGAGGACGAGCAACATCACCAGTCTCGCCAGGCACGCCATCCACCTCCGCCACATGGAGCTCCACAACACAGTGCTGCACAAAATAGTCGTGCAACTACACATACACCTACTGTAGGGTGACCCATTGGGTGGCATCAAGTGTGGGTGTTCATGGTGAACCTCATGAAAGGGACTTATTACACAAGCCAGTCAAGAATGGCCAAGATGTGGCAGTAGTGGTGACAATAATAATATTTAATGTGCCATTAACAAAAATCAAATATAAATAAAAAACATGACAAACCGTCAAACACCCTTGTGCATCCCCTTTGTGCTCACAAAACCTTTGCCTTGCGCTTACGAGTACTCCTACGTGGTGTCTCCCCTGTGGCTGCAGCAGAGGTAATGGCAGGTTGCTCTTGTTCATGCCCTGACCGATTAGATGCTTTGGGCCTACATCCTCTGGGTTTTGGTGCCCGTGAGGGCCCCTCCAAAGACTGCTTCACCTGCACCTGTGCAGGGGCAGACTCGACCACCTGGAGAGGAGGCATCATTGTGGGTACTGGCTGAGAGGGGGGCAATGGGTGAGACGTGGGAGCGCTTTGAGTGGCGTCCCCACTTCCAAGTCCCCTTTCGCCATCATCCCTCTCCTGGGCCAGGCCCACATCACTCCTACCACCCTGCTAGACACAAGTTTGGAAGACATGTGTGAAGCCTTGTAAGGCCAGTGCTAGTGTATCTGCCTGCCTGTTTAAGGCGGCAGAAAGTTGCTCACTCTTGAGTCCGAAGGGCCGTTATCAGGGCCTCAATGGACTCATTGGTGAGCCGTGCTTGAAACTCAATGGAGGCTAGCCTTCCCTCCATCGCAGACATTCCTGCACTTACTCACAACACTTTCTCAGAGATGCCCTCACGTCCCTGTGACATTATCTCAGAGATTCCTTCCTGTACCTGTGCCATCATTCCATTCATGCAGGAGTTGGACTCCTCCATCCTCTGCGCGATTGTGGAGAGTGCGCGTGGCAGCTGTTACAGCACCTCGAAAATGTGCTGTTGCCCCTCGATCATTCTCCTTTTAAAGGATGACCCCCAGGGTTCAGCATCTGTGTCCAGCTGAGCAGAGCCTGGAGAAGAGTGCTCCCACCAACACGGACTCTCCACAGCTGCACCTGCCACCAGTGTCTGTTCGTGCTCACGTGTGTGGTGACTCACCATGTGCGACCCCAACTAACTGAGGACGGGGACCCACCGAGGTGTGTGTATCTGTGCTGGTGGATGGCTCGTCCTCCGCCATCACGGTGGTCGCTGAAGGCCCTGTAAGAGAACAGAAGGCAATATTGAGCATGATGACAGATGTTGAGATGCTGAAGATGGCAAGGCATGTTAACATCATTTGCTATTGTGAGTGCTGAATGTTAAAGTTCTGTCACCGGCCATTTGTCGGGTGGCAGTCTGAGCATCCCCGATGGACAGGCACTCGAGGGTTCGGCTCAGTTCAAGAGCATCCTGCTCCGCGTCCGTGAGGATGACCTGATATTGCGGCCCCCCTCCGGTCTTAGGAGCATAAGAACGTAGGAACAGGAGTAGGCCATTCAGCCCCTCGTGCCTGCTCGCCATTTGATAAGATCATGGCTGATCTGTGATCTAACTCCATATACCTGCCTTTGGCCCATATCCCTTAATACCCTTGGTTGCCAAAAAGCTATCTATCTCACATTTAAATTTAGCAATTGAGCTAGTATCAATTGCTGTTTGCGGAAGAGAGTTCCAAACTTCTACCACCCTTTGTGTGTAGAAATGTTTTCTAATCTCACTCCTGAAAGGTCTGGCTCTAATTTTTAGACTGTGCCCCCTACTCCTAGAATCCCCAACCAGCGGAAATAGTTTCTCTCTATCTACCCCATCTGTTCCCCTTAATATCTTATAAACTTCGATCAGATCACCCCTTAACCTTCTAAACTCTAGAGAATACAACCCCAATTTGTGTAATCTCTCCTCGTAACTTAACCCTTGAAGTCCGGGTATCATTCTAGTAAACCTACGCTGCACTTCCTCCAAGGCCAATATGTCCTTCCAAAGGTGTGGTGCCCAGAACTGCTCACAGTACTCCAGGTGCGGTCTAAGCAGGGTTTTGTATAGCTGCAGCATAACTTCTGCCCCCCTTGTACTCTAGTCCTCTAGTTATAAAGGCCAGCATTCCATTAGTGTTATTGATTATTTTCTGCACCTGTTCATGACACTTCAATGATCTATGTACCTGAACCCCTAGGTCCCTTTGGACATCCACTGTTTTTAACTAACGCCCTTTCCCATGCATTCTGGGCTCTCTTCTCCTATAAGGGGAGAAAGTAGAGAGGCGTGAGTGAGGAATGATGACATGGCCAACCGCTGAATGCACTGGTTTGGCTGACCGTGAAAGAGATGCATCAGAGGGTGAGTATGAGACAGAGCCATGACATTGAATGAGGATTGGGTTGAGTGATAGTGGTGGGGTGAGTAGTGGGGAGGTGAGTAAGTGTAGGTAAGTTGAGGATGAGGTTTGAGTGGGTATGAGGAGTGATGTGACAGAGTAGTGTTGGCAGTGCAGAATGAGTTGTGGGGTGGGGGCGGTGATGTGGAAGACGGAATGTAGGAGAATGAGTAAGTGTACTCACTTTGGCTAACCCAGTTAGGTCATTGAAGCGCTTCCCACACTGTATCCAGGTGCGGGACACGTTGCTGCTGCTGGTGACCTCCTCTGCCACCTCGAGCCAGGCCTTCTTGGTGGCAGAGACAGGCCACTTCCTCCCGTCCGCTGGGTAGACAATATCTCTCCTCCTCCTCACCCCATCCAGTAGGACCTGGAGTGAGGCATCGGTAAATCTGGGAGCAGCCTTTCCCCGGTCTGCTCCATTCTATAATTTTGGTTCTTTGCTGCAGGAGCAGCATTGGAGGACTGCCCCTTTAAATAGGGCTGCTCCAGCTGACAGCCTGTGATGCAGGTGTGCAGTCCGCCTGCTGCGCAGGTTGACGATGGGAAACCCGGAAGCCATGGTAAGTGCCTTCAATTTACCCACGATTGGGTGGGGAACGGACCGATTTCACTGGGCGGGTTACCCAGTGGCCCCCACCCCCGCCCACCCCGCTGCCATCCCGCCTCCCTCGTAATATCGGGGCCATTGTCTCTAAAACTTTCCCCTCCACCAATGTTAGGCTGACTGGCCTGTAATTGCTGGGTTTATCCCTCTCTCCGTTTTTGAACAGGGTGTAACATTTGCAATCCTCCAGTCCTCTGGCATTACTCCCATATCTAAAGAGGATTGGAAGATTGTGGCCAGAGTCTCCACGATTTCCACCCTTACTTCCCTCAGCAACCTAGGATGCATCCCACCCGGACTGTGTAACTTTTTTACTTTGAGCGCAGCCAACCTTTTAAGTATCTCCTTTTCATCTATTTTTACCCTATCCAATTTCTCTACCACCTCCTCCTTTACTGTGACATTGGCAGCATCCTCTTCTTTAATGAAGACAGATGTAAAATACTCATTTAGTACCTCAGCCATGCCCTCTGCCTCCACAAGATCATCTCCTTTTCGGTCCCGAATCGGCCCCACCCTTCCTTTGACTACACTTTTACTATTTATATGTTTATAAAAAGACTTTTGGGTTTCCTTTTATGTTACCCGCTAATCTATTCCCATAAACTCTCTTTGCCCCTCCTATTTCCTTTTTCAGTTCTCCTCTGTACTTTTTGTATTCAGCTTGGTTCTCTACTGAATTATGAACCTGACATTTATCATAAGCAATAAAACCAGAAAATGCTGGAGAAGCTCAGCAAGTCAGGCAGCATCTATGGAGAAAGAAACAGAGTTAATGTTTCAGGTCGAAGACCTTGCGTCAGAACTGGAAGATGTTAAAGAGTTAACAGCTTTTAAGCAAGTACAGAGTCAGGGAAAGGGGGGGGAGGGGAGGAAAGAACAAAAGGGAAGGTCTGTGATAGGGTAGAGGGCACGAGTGATTAAATGACAAAAGGGATGATGATGCAAGGCAAAATGATGACGGATAGAGTGACTGAACACCTTGAAAATTTTCAGCTGATCAGAGAGCCAGCGTGGATTTGTAAAGGGTAGGTCATGCCTGACGACCCTGGTTGAATTTTTTGAAAAGGTGACTAAAGTAGTGGACAGGGGAATGTCTATGGCATTCGATAAAGTCCCTCATAAGAGACTGTTAGCTAAAGTTGAAGCTCGTGGAATTGAGGGAAAATTATTGAGCTGGTTAGGAAATTGGCTGAGTGGCAGGAGACAGAGAATAGGGATAATGGGCAGGTACTCAAATTGGCAGGATGTGACTAGTGGTGTCCCACAGGGATCTGTGTTGGGACCTCAGCTATTCACTATATTTATTGAGGACTTAGATGACGGGATAGAGAGCCACATATCCAAGTTTGCCAATGACACAGAGATAGGCAGCATTGTAAGCAGTGTAGATGGAAGCATAAAATTGCAGAGAGATATTAATAGATTAAGTGAATGGGCAAAATTGTGGCAAATTGATTTCAATGTAGACAAGTGTGAGGTCATCTACTTTGGACCTAAAAAGGATAGATCGGAGTACTTTCTAAATGGTAAAAAGCTCCAAACAGTGGAGATCCAAAGAGACTTAGGGGTCCATGTACATAGATCATTGAAATGTCAGGGACAGGAACAGAAAATAATCAAAAAGGCTAATGAATTACTGGCCTTTATATCTAGAGGACTAGAATACAAGTGGGTAGAAGTTATGCTACAGCTATACAAAGCCCTGTTAGCCCACACCTGGAGTACTGTGTTCAGTTCTGGGCACTGCACCTTAGGATGGATATATTTGCCACGGAGGGAGTGCAGCGTAGATTTACTAGAATGATACCTGGACTCTAAGGATTAAATTACAAAGAGAGATTACTCAAACTAGGGTAGTATTGCCTGGAATTTAGAAGATTATGGGGTGATTTAATCGAAGTTTTCAAGATATTATGGGGAACTGATAAGGTAGATTGAGAGAAACTATTTCTGCTGGTTGGGGAGTCTAGGACTAGGGGACATAGCCTAAAAATTAGAGCCAGGACTTTCAGGAGTGAAGTTAGGAAACACTTCTACACACAAAGGATGGTAGAAGTTTGGAACTCTCTTCAGCAAATGGCAGTTGATGCTAGCTCAACTGTTAATTTTAAACCTGAGATTGATAGATTTTTGTTAACGAGAGGTATTAAGGGACATGGGGCTAGGGCTGGTATATGGAGTTGGGTCACAGATCAGCCATGATCTCATTGAATGGCGGAACAGGCTCGAGGGGCTAAATGGCCTACTCCCGTTTCTATGTTCCTCTCTTTGATTCCAATCCACCTGGACCGCATCCCTTTTCAACTCACTGAAATCAGCCCTCCTCCAGTTGAGTATTTTCATATTTGATTTTTCCTTCTCCTTTTCCATAATTACTCTAAACCTAATGATAGTGTGATCACTGTTTCCCAAATGCTCCCCCACTGAAACATGCTTCACTTCATTCCCCAGTGCTGCTCGTTGGGCTGGAAACATACTGATCAAGAAAGTTCTCTTGTACACATTTCAGGAATTCCTCCCCCTCTTTGCCCTTTACACTGTTATTTTCCCAGTCTACATTAGGATAATTGAAATCCCCCATTATCACTACTCCAAAGTTCATGCATCCTTCTGCAGTTTGCCTGCAAATTTGCTTCTCTATCTCCTTCCCACTATTTGGTGGCCTATAGTGTACACCCAGTAGTGTAATAGCTCCTCTATTGTTCCTTAATTCTAACCAAATAGATTCTGACTTTGAACCCTCAAGTACATCATCCCCTTCTACGGCTGTAACAGTATCTTTGATTAATACTGCCACCCCTCATTTTCCCTTCCCTATCTTTTCTGAATACATTGTAGCCAGGAATTTTAAGTGCCTGTTCCTCTCCTTGTTTGAGCCAGGTCTCTATTATTGCCATTATATCATAATCCCATGTGGCTACTTGTGTCTGCAGCTCACCAACTTTATTTACTGAGCTCCATGCATTTACGCACATGCACTCCAAACCCATCTTAGCCTGCCTCGCATTTCCCCCTGCCTGATCCCTCCTATTTCTGAACTATTCTTTGTTCTAATGCTGTTTGTCTCTCCCAGTCCTCTGTGCATCTTGTATCTCCTCTCTAATGATTTATCCTGGTGCCTTTCTCTAGATAAGGAGAAACTGTTCCTCTGGTGGGGGAAATCCAGAACGGGGAGGCACAATTTTAAAATTAGAGCTAGGCCATTCAGGAGTAGAATCAGGAAGTACTTTTTCACCCAAAGGGTAGTGGAAATCTGGAATTTTCTTCCTCAAAAAGCTGTGGATGCTGGGATAATTGGAGCTTTCAAGCCTGAGATCGATAGATTTTTGTTAGGTAAGGGTATCAAGGGGTATGGAGCAACGGCAAGTAAATGGAGTTGAGGTACAGATCAGCCATGATCGAGTTGAATGGCAGAGTAGGCTGGAGAGTCTGAAGGGCCTTCTCCTATTCCTATGTCTCACTCCAGCCCCTAGTGGGCGGGGGCCTGCTCCATAAACTGTCCCTTCTTCGGACATCTCAGTTAGGCCACACGGTGGCTGGTGTGGGGGAAAGAAATGTCACACTGGTACAATAGGAGAAGCTCTTCTGAGGTTGGGAGTTGAGGTACGTTGTTTGAGCAGAGTAGAGGGAGCTTCACGCTGGACCTGACCTGGGGGTGCATGGTGCTGAGGCTGGGGCCCCAGCACTAACATTCTCCTACTTGAGTGTACAAAGTAAAGGTTTCTGCCATGTTTTTTGTTGCCTTGGATGACGGGTCAGAAACAGAATGTTAATATCTTCTCTTTCATTATTAAAAACAAATTCTGCAACCTCCCCTTTTCTCTCCTCAAATTTGTTGACACTTAGAACTAACTCCATCTCCTCACTATTGAATAGAATTTCATAGAATGTACAGCACAGAAAAAGGCCATTGGGCCCAACAGATCCATGCTGGTGTTTATGCTCCACATGAGCCTCCTCCCACCTTTCTTCATCTAACCCCATCAACATATCCTTCTATTCCTTTCTCCCTCGTGTTTATCTAGCTTACCCTTAAATGTATTTTTTATTCGTTCATGGGATGTGGGCGTCGCTGGCGAGGCCGGCATTTATTGCCCATCCCTAATTGCCCTCGAGAAGGTGGTGGTGAATCGCTGCAGTCCATGTGGTGACGGTTCTCCCACAGTGCTGTTAGGAAGGGAGTTCCAGGATTTTGACCCAGCGACGATGAAGGAACGGCAATATATTTCCAAGTCGGGATGGACCATGACTTGGAGGGGAACGTGCAGGTGGTGTTGTTCCCATGTGCTTGCTGCTCTTGTCCTTCTAGGTGGTAGAGGTCGCGGGTTTGGGAGGTGCTGTCGAAGAAGCCTTGGCGAATTGCTGCAGTGCATCCTGTGGATGGTACACACCGCAGCCACTGAGCGCCGGTGGTGAAGGGAGTGAATGTTTAGGGTGGTGGATGGGGTGCCAGTCAAGCGGGCTGCTTTATCTTGGGTGGTGTCGAGCTTCTTGAGTGTTGTTGGAGCTGCACTCATCCAGGCAATTGGAGAGTATTCCATCACATTCCTGACTTGTGCCTTGTAGATGGTGGAAAGGCTTTGGGGAGTCAGGAGGTGAGTCACACGCCGCAGAATACCCAGCCTCTGACCTGCTCTCATAGCCACAGTATTTATATGGCTGGTCCTTTATTGTATCTATGCTATTCGCCTCAACAACTCCTTGTGGCAATGAGTTCCACATTCTAACCACTCTCTGGGTAAAGAGGTTTCTCCTGAATTCCCTATTGGATTTATTAGTGACTATCTTATATTTAAGGCTCCTAGTTCTGGTTTCCCCCGCAAGTGGCAACATTTTCTCTACGTCTACCTTATCAAACCCTTTCATAATCTTAAAGACCTCTATCAGGTCACCCCTCAGTCTTCTCTTTTCTAGAGAAAAGAGCCCCAGCCTGTTCAATCTTTCCTGATAGTTATAACCTCTCAGTTCTGGTACCATCCTAATATATCTTTTTTGCACCTTCTCCAGTGCCTCTCTATCCTTTTTATAATATGGAGACCAGAACTCTCAGTACTCCAAATGTGGTCTAACCAAGGTTCTATTAAAGATTAACATAACTTCCCTGCTTTTCAATTCTATCCCTCTAGAAACGAACCCCAGTGCTTTTTTTTCTTTTTTTCTGGCCTTATTAACCTGCATCGCTACTTTTAGAGGTTTGTGTATACCTCTGCTCCTCTTCCCCATTTAGACTCTTATTTTCCAAGGAGTATGTGGCCTCATTCATCCAACCAAAATGTAACACCTCACATTTATCTAGATTGAAACTCATTTGCCAATTACATGCCCGTTTTGCAGGTTTATTAATGTCTTCCTGTATTCTGTCGCAGTATGAAGCATCCATTTAAACGGTTTCATTGCTGATGACTGTGTCTATGCCACCTAAAGCCAATTGGTGTGTGGCGATGGTTGGCATTTGTGGACAGTATCGGCAAGCATTACATCACTCATATTCGTTCACATTGACCTAGGTCACCGTGCAGCCGAGCTGTATTGATTCACTCTTTAGCATCTTCTTATTCAGTATCTTCCCCCGTTCACGGAGTCTGTCACGGACCAGCTGCCCTGCGGTTAATGACCAAGTGAAGTTCTTCTCTCGGCTGTTTGCAGTGAAATCCTCCACTCTGTGTGCACATGTTTACAATTTCACTTCAAATAGCAAGAAGAAGACCTTGTTTTTTATTAAAGCTGAATGTCCCTCTTTTTAAAAAATTTTTTAAAAATTTAATTACTAAATTAAATAACTAAGCTTACTGCCACTGGAAAGCACTTTTTAAAAAACTGAATTGCTTCCATTTTACTGACTGTGTATGGGGTGCTGATTCAGTCAGTGGAAAGAGACTGACTAGCAAGAGGAGGCATTGTCCAATCAGCTTAGACAGCAGGATCGCCATTTTAAGATGCAAGCAGTTGCCATTGTTTTCTAGTACGTTTGAGGAATGTTGATCCACCTGCGTAGGTATCCTGGTAGAGATGGTGCCAGTAGAGTTGGTCATTTTATGTGACGGAGAATTCCTTGCTGGCTTTTAATATTTTTTTCCACATGACCCTTGATGGCAAGTGTTGGCAGGCTATTTAACTATCAGGCATCGCAGCTAACCCTGGCCATTTCCCTACTGACATTAACCTGTGCATTTCCAACAGGGCAACTGAGTAAGAGTTAAGAACAGGACTCTCATTTGTTCTCTATCGTGAGTTTGTTCTCTCTCTTGTGCATTTGTTGTCTCTCGTGCGTTCGTGTTCTGTCGTATGTTCGTGTTCTCTCTCTCATGCACTCGATGACTCTCGTGCGTTCGTTCTTTCTCTCTCATGCGTTTGTTCTCTCTCTCAAGTGCGTTTGCTCTCTCTCTCGTGCGTTCGTTCTTTCTCTCTCATGCGTTTGTTCTCTCTCTCAAGTGTGTTTGTTCTCTCTCTCTCGTGCGTTCTCTCTCTCGTGCGTTCTCTCTCTCTTGTGTTTGTTCTCTCTCTCTTGTGTTTGTTCTCTCTCTCTCGTCGTTTGTTCTCTCTCGTGCGTTTGTTCTCTCTCGTGCGTTTGTTCTCTCTCGCGTTTGTTCTCTCTCGCGTTTGTTCTCTCTCTCGTGCGTTTGTTCGCTCTCTCTCGTGCGTTTGTTCTCTCTCGTGCGTTTGTTCTCTCTCGTGCGTTTGTTCTCTCGTGCGTTTGTTCTCTCTCTCTTGCGTTTGTTCTCTCTCTCTTGCGTTTATTCTCTCTCGTGCGTTTGTTCTCTCTCTCGTGCGTTTGATCTCTCTCTCTCTCGTGCGTTTGTTCTCTCTCTCGTGCGTTTGTTCTCTCTCTCGTGCGTTTGTTCTCTCTCTCGTGCGTTTGTTCTCTCTCTCTCGTGCGTTTGTTCTCTCTCTCATCGTTTGTTCTCTCTCCCTCTTGCGTTTGTTCTCTCGTGCGTTTGTTCTCTCTCTCTCATGCGTTTGTTCTCTCTCTCGTGCGTTTGTTCTCTCTCTCGTGCGTTTGTTCTCTCTCTCTCGCGTTTGTTCTCTCTCTCTCGAGTTTGTTCTCTCTCTCGCGTTTGTTCTCTCTCTCGTCGTTTGTTCTCTCTCGTGCGTTTGTTCTCTCTCTCTCTCTTGCATTTGTTCTCTTGTGCGTTTGTTCTCTCTCTCTCGTGCATTTGTTCTCTCTCTCTCGTGCGTTTGTTCTCTCTCGTGCGTTTGTTCTCTCTCGTGCGTTTGTTCTCTCTCGTGCGTTTGTTCTCTCTCTCGTGCGTTTGTTCTCTCTCTCGTGCGTTTGTTCTCTCTCTCTTTCGTTTGTTCTCTCTCTCATGCGTTTGTTCTCTCTCTCTCGTGCGTTTGTTCTCTCTCCCTTGCATTTGTTCTCTCGTGCGTTTGTTCTCTCGTGCGTTTGTTCTCTCGTGCGTTTGTTCTCTCTTTCGTGCGTTTGTTCTCTCTCTCATGCGTTTGTTCTCTCTCTCGTGCTTTTGTTCTCTCTCTCTCGTCGTTTGTTCTCTCGTGCGTTTGTTCTCTCTCTGGTGCGTTTGTTCTCTCTCGTCGTTTGTTCTCTCTCGTGCGTTTGTTCTCTCTCGTGCGTTTGTTCTCTCTCTCTCGTGCGTTTGTTCTCTCTCTCTCGTGCGTTTGTTCTCTCTCGTGCGTTTGTTCTCTCTCTCTCGTGCGTTTGTTCTCTCTCGCGTTTGTTCTCTCTCGCTCGTCGTTTGTTCTCTCTCGTCGTTTGTTCTCTCTCTCGTGCGTTTGTTCTCTCTCGTCGTTTGTTCTCTCGTGCGTTTGTTCTCTCGTGCGTTTGTTCTCTCTCGTGCGTTTGTTCTCTCTCTCGTGCGTTTGTTCTCTCTCTCGTGCGTTTGTTCTCTCTCTCTCGTGCGTTTGTTCTCTCTCTCTCGTGCGTTTGTTCTCTCTCTCGTGCGTTTGTTCTCTCTCTCGTGCGTTTGTTCTCTCTCTCTCGTGCGTTTGTTCTCTCTCTCTCTTGCGTTTGTTCTCTCTCTCTCGTGCGTTTGTTCTCTCTCTTGCGTTTGTTCTCTCTCTCGTGTGTTTGTTCTCTCTCTCTCGTGCGTTTGTTCTCTCTCTCGTCGTTTGTTCTCTCTCTCGTCGTTTGTTCTCTCACTCGTGCGTTTGTTCTCTCTCTCTCGTCATTTGTTCTCTCTCTCTCATGCTTTTGTTCTCTCTCTCGTCGTTTGTTCTCTCTCTCGTCGTTTGTTCTCTCTCTCGTGCGTTTGTTCTCTCTCTTGCGTTTGTTCTCTCTCTCGTCGTTTGTTCTCTCTCTCGTCCGTTTGTTCTCTTTCGTGCGTTTGTTCTCTCTCTCGTCCGTTTGTTCTCTCTCTGGTGCGTTTGTTCTTTCTCCCTCTCGTGAGTTTGTTCTTGTTCTCTCTCTCATGCGTTTGTTCTCTCTCTCTCTTGCGTTTGTTCTCTCTCTCGTCGTTTGTTCTCTCTCGTGCGTTTGTTCTCTCTCTCGTGCGTTTATTCTCTCTCTCTCGTGCGTTTATTCTCTTTCTCTCGTGCGTTTATTCTCTCTCTCTCGTGCGTTTGTTCTCTCTCTCGTGCGTTTGTTCTCTCTCTCGTGCGTTTGTTCTCTCTTGCGTTTGTTCTTTCTCTCGTGCGTTTGTTCTCTCTCTCTCTTGCGTTTGTTCTCTCTCGTGCGTTTGTTCTCTCTCTCGTGCGTTTGTTCTCTCTCGTGCGTTTGTTCTCTCTCTCGTGCGTTTGTTCTCTCTCTCGTGCGTTTGTTCTCTCTCTCGTGCGTTTATTCTCTCTCTCTCGTGCATTTATTCTCTCTCTCGTGCGTTTATTCTCTCTCTCTCGTGCGTTTATTCTCTCTCTCTCGTGCGTTTATTCTCTCTCGCGTGCGTTTGTTCTCTCTCTCTCTCTCTCTTGCATTTGTTCTTTCTCCCTCTCGTGCGTTTGCTCTCTCTCTCTCTCGTGTGCGTTTGTTCTCTCTCTCGTCATGATCTTCACTCTACCACCCCCGCCCCCCCCCCCCCACCTCCCAATCTCAGATTGTAACTCCTCTCCCGCCATCCTGGCTGAGATCAACTAACTTGGCACAGATTCAAGATCAAACCGGTACTTCTCATAAGGTAAACTAACAACGGCCCCATAACTGCTGTTTTTAACATTTTCAAGAAATGGATTAACTGCTATTAACTTCCCACTGGCGTCACTTTTAAATGTGGGTGGGCTTGGCAAACTGCCTGTCCTTCTATCATCTTACACCATGAGCACATTCCCCCCTCCCACAAGGGTTCCTCTTCATTCCAACTGATCGGGACAGAGGTGAGGGGATTGCTGGACCAGCTAAACATACCGTACAGAGACAGGGAGAAGTTTCCATTTTAGTTCAGTTTTTTTTTTCCGAAGTGCTCTTGTTTATTATTAGTTTCTTTCTGGTTAAAGATGTAGTGTTCCATTCTTCTGATCAAACGTCAAGCTCTTTTTCGAAGTGATTTTGGACACACAATACCCATCATACATGTCACAACTGGCCAACACGGTGGAACTTTGGTTATAATTATAAAACCGGTTTCATTTTGTTGCCGCTGGATAACTGCTGCACTGCCTGATACCTTCACATCCCACGTTTAGGCCCCTGATTTCTACCGGGGGCCAGTTTTCAGTGGGTTAGTTTTAATGTCAGTTCAATACTCACCCGTTACCGGGTGGGGGAGGTGGTATTTTAACTCCCGGGCCTCGTTTAAATGCCGCCGGTCGACTTCCCACCCATTTCGGGCGGGAAGCGGTGCAAACTCGCGTGCCCCAGAAGCTGCCCGCCAAGCAGGTAAGTCTACGGGATCGGCTGTCGCTCCCGCTCCTCCTGGCCCCACAGGGAAGTAAGATTTTTTTTAAAAATTGTAACGTATCCTTTTCTGGTCCCTGTTCCACTTCCGCGTGGGGTTGGTCTGGTGGGAAACGGGACTGCCATGTCCTGCTCAGGCCCCTGAGTAAGTATTGCGGGTGGGATCCCGATGACGTCATCGTGAAGAAGAAAAGGCCCCACTGGTTTTAGGCAGGTGTCCTTGCTGCCTATGGTGAAAATTCCAGCAGGTCAAGTAAGTGACGGGGGATTTTCGGTGTCTGCCGGGCGGTAAGGTTTAAAATCACCCCCTTTTTGTGCCTGTGTGAAGTAATTTCTGTTTCGCACCCTTGCATTGGGGGTTCTGGGCACCGACCTTGCCTCAGTTTATGCAAGAAACTCCTGCTCTTGATATTTTTTACGTTTCTACTTGATGAAAGAGGGCTGCGTGTATCCAGACAAGGGCAGAGGTCTCCGCTGGCTCGTACAGTTCACATTCCAGACAGCTAAGGAGCTAAGTCGTGTAAACTGGCTTAATCTGGGGCTGGAAGCCCAGCTGCAGATGCTGGGTTCAGATCAGTAGCTGCAGTATAAACACACCCTTTGTAACTTGGGGTGGTGATGGGAAAAGGAAATAAGGAACCTGCATTTATATAGCGCCTTTTACGATCTCAGGACGTCCCAAAGCGATTTGCAGCCAATGAAATACTTTTGAAGTGTAGTCACTGTTGTAATGTAGGAAACGCGGCAGTCAAACTGCGCACAGCAAGCTCCCACAAACAGCAATGAGAAAATGACCAGGTAATCTATTTTAGTGATGTTGGTTGAGGGATAAATATTGTCCAGGACGATGTCTGTTGAAAGGAAACGTGATATAATGGCACACGTTACATTTATTTTTTTTTCCTTTTTTTTTTCAGGTTCTGCTGTCTGGCAACTCATTGCTTCGTTTTTGAAGCTTCCAATATCAGGCACACATTGCATAGTTGGAGCTACCATCGGTTTCTCGCTCGTTTCAATCGGTGCTCACAGTGTCCGATGGATTCAGCTCATCAAGATTGGTAATTGACCTTTCCCTTTGTGTGTGTGTGTGTGGAAGGGTATTGTACACTTGAGCAATGAGTGGGAACCATTACCGAACATTTTCGCTTCCTTGCTTCAGTATTTTCTTCCCTGACACAGTTCAATGCGAACATACAGTGTAACCGACGCGCTCTCCATTTCTTTGCTCATCGGTGGACTCCAATCTTTTCAAATCAGCGTGTGTAACGTAATGGGTATTTTTAAACCTTGTGCAGGGGACAGGTGCACTTTTTGAAGCATTTTGCTCACTTCACCAATATTACATAGAATTTTACAGAACAGAAACAGGCCATTCGGCCCAACCGGTCTATGACGGTTTTTATGCTCCTCACAAGCCTCCTCCCACCTTAATTCATCTCATCCCATCAACATATCCTTCTATTCCTTTCTCCCTCATGTACTTATCTAGCTTCCACTTAAATGCATCGATGCTATTCACCTTAATCACTTCATGTGGTAGCGAATTCCACATTTTCACCAATCTCTGAGTAAAGAAGTTTCTCCTGAATTCCTTATTGGATTTATTAATGACTATCTTATATTTATGGCCCCTTGTTTTGGTCTCCCCCACAATTGGAAACAGCTTCTCTACATCTCCCCTATCAAACCCTTTATAATTTTGAAGACCTCCATCAGGTCACCTCTCAGTCTTCTCTTTTCTGGAGAAATGAGCCCCAGCCTGTTCAGTCTTTCAATATGTCTGTCTCCTGTAAGTCCGTTTAACGTTTCTGTCGCCCATTTTGTCACACATGTTGGTTTGAGTTTGCTGAACAATTATTTCCCACTTTATATTTTAAAGAGATGTATGATTTCATGAACTGTCTCGGGATTGTCAGTGTTCCAGTTTTAAGGAAGCCATTTACCTTTCCCAGTGGGAAGCAAACAACTAAAAAGATTTTATTTTTGCATGTGGCATGTTTCCCAAAGGCTGGCTTCAATTTCACAGAAATTACAACACTGAAACAAACTGTTCGACCCAACTAATTCATGTCGGTGTTTATTGCTCTGTTCCCATGTGCCTTTATCCCCCACTCCTTCAACCATCTATCTAGTCTATTCTTAAATGTTGAATTGTTTCTGGAGTGGCTTTGTCCCTGGTAGAATGGCTCCGAGTCCCTATTCCAGAGAGGGGCCTGGCCAATTCTTTATAGATTGGAATCCGTACTTCCCATCGCAACACAAGGAGAGACGAGATTGGATCTCCCTTTCTGTTTTGTGTGGTTCATTGATTGCTACAGAACCTCTTACTGCAATTCAACCCCAGGCACTGCCCCATTAGATTGTGGGACAGGTTGTCTAGCAATCTACCAGAAGTAGCTGTGCAAGTACAGTATTGCTGTGAGGTAAACGGCCACCTAGCAGCAAAAAAAACCTAGTATCAGTAATGGTGGCCATGAAACTACCGGATTGTGGTAAAAACCCATCTGGTTCACTAATGTCCTTTAGTGAAGGAAACCTGCCGTCCTTACCCAGTCTGGCCTATATGTGACTCCAGACGAACAGCAATGTGGTTGATTCTTAATTGCCCTCTGAAATGGCCTAGCAAGCCACTCAGTTGTACAATCTCGCTACAAAAAGTCAGAATAAGAATAAAACCAGACGGACCACCTGGCATCGGACCACCAGGCACCGGACACGACAAAGGCAAACCAAGCCCAGTCGACCCTGCAAAGTCCTCCTCACCAACATCTGGGAACTTGTGCCAAAATTGGGAGAGCTGTCCCACAGAGTAGACAAGCAACAGCCTGACATAGCCATACTCACAGAATCATAACTTTCAGCCAACATCCCAGACTCTTCCATTACCATCCCTGGGTATGTCCTGTCCCTTCCATTACCATCCCTGGGTATGTACCGCCACCTCTGGTGGGTCTGTCCTGGGTATGTACCGCCATCTCTGGTGGCAGGACAGACCCACCAGAGGTGGTGGTACAGTGATATACAGTCAGGAGGGAGTGGCCCTGGGAGTCCTCAACATTGACTCTGGACCCCATGAAATCTCATGGCATCGGGTCAAACATGGGCAAGGAAACCTCCTGCTGATTACCACCTACCGACCTACCGCCCTCCCTCAGCTGATGAATCAGTGCTCCTCCATGTTGAGCACCACTTGGAGGAAGCACTGAGGGTAGCAAGGGCACAGAATGTACTCTGGGTGGGGGACTTCAATGTCCATCACCAAGAGTGGCTCGATAGCACCACTACTGACCGAGCTGGCCGAGTCCTGAAAGACATAGCTGCCAGACTGGGCCTGCGGCAGGTGGTGAGCGAACCAACATGAGGGAAAAACCTACTTGACCTCGTCCTCACCAATCTACCTGTCGCAGATGCATCTGTCCATGACAGTATTGGTAGGAGCACAGTCCTTGTGGAGACAAAGTCCCGTCTTCACACTGAGGAAACCATCCAACATGTTGTGTGGCACTACCACCATGTTATATGGGATAGATTCAGAACAGATCTAGCAGCTCAAAACTGGGCATCCATAAGGCGTTGTGGGCCATCAGCAGCAGCAGAATTGTATTCCACTGCAATCTGTAACCTCATGGCCCGGCATATCCCTCACTCTACCATTACCAACAAGCCAGGGGATCAACCCTGGTTCAACAAGTAGTGTAGAAGAACATGCCAGGAGCAGCACCAGGCGTACCTAAAATGAGGTGCCAACCTGGTGAAGCTACAACACAGGACTACATGCTAAACAGCGGAAACAACATGCTATGGACAGAGCTAAGCGATTCCACAACCAACGGATCCAGTCGTGAATGGTGGTGGACAATTAAACAACTAACGGAAGGAGGTGGCTCCGTGAACATCCCCATCCTCAATGATGGCAGAGCCCAGCACATGAGTGCAAAAGACAAAGCTGAAATGTTTGCAACCATCTTCAGCCAGGAGTGCTGAGTGGATGATCCATCTCAGCCTCCTCCCGATATCCCCATCATCACAGAAGCCAGTCTTCAGCCAATTCGATTCACTCCACGTGATATCAAGAAACGGCTGAGTGCACTGGATATAACAAAGGCTATGGGTCCCGACAACATCCCGGCTGTAGTGCTGAAGACTTGTACTCCAGAACTAGCCGCGCCTCTAGCCAAACTGTTCCAGTACAGCTACAACACTGGCATCTACCCAACAATGTGGAAAATTGCCATGGTATGTCCTGTCCACAAAACGCAGGACAAATCCAATCCGGCCAATTACCACCCCATCAATCTACTCTCAATCATCAGCAAAGTGATGGAAGGTGTCATCGACAGTGCTATCAAGCAGCATTTACTCACCAATAACCTGCTCACCGATGCTCAGTTTGGGTTCCGCCAGAACCACTCGGCTCCAGACCTCATTACGGCCTTGGTCCAAACATGGACAAAAGAGCTGAATTCCAGAGGTGAGGTGAGAGTGACTGCCTTTGACATCAAGGCAGTATTTGACCGAGTGTGGCACCAAGGAGCCTCAGTAAAATTGAAGTCAATGGGAATCGGGGAAAACTCTCCAGTGACTGGAGTCATACCTTGAACAAAGGAAGATGGTAGTGGTTGTTAGAGGCCAATCACCTCAGCCCCAGGACATTGCTGCAGGAGTTCCTCAGGGCAGTGTCCTAGTCTCAACCATCTTCAGCTGCTTCATCAATGACCTTCCCTCCATCATAAGGTCAGAAGTGGGGATGTTTGCTGATGATTGCACAGTGTTGAGCTCCATTCGTAATTCCTCAGATAGTGAAGCAGTCCATGCCCGCATGCAGCATGACCTGGACAACATCCAGGCTTGGGCTGATGAGTGGCAAGTAACATTCGCGCCAGACAAGTGCCAGGCAATGACCATCTCCAACAAGAGAGAGTCTAACCACCTCCCCTTGACATTCAATGGCATTGCCATCACCGAATCCCCCACTATCAACATCCTGGGGGTTACTATTGACCAGAAACTTAACTGGACCAGCCACATAAATACTGTGGCTACAAGAGCAGGTCAGAGGCTGGGTATTCTGCGGCGAGTGACTCACCTCCTGACTCCCCAAAGTCTTTCCGCCATCTACAAGGCACAAGTCAGGAGTGTGATGGAATACTCTCCACTTGCTTGGATGAGTGCAGCTCCAACAACACTCAAGAAGCTCGACACCATCCAGGACAAAGCAGCCCGCTTGATTGGCACCCCATCCACCACCCTAAACATTCACTCCCTTCACCACCAGCGCACTGTGGCTGCAGTGTGTACCATCCACAGGATGCACTGCAGCAACTCGCCAAGGCTTCTTCGACAGTACCTCCCAAACTCGTGACCTCTACCACCTAGAAGGACAAGGGCAGCAGGCACATGGGAACACCACCACCTGCACGTTCCCCTCCAAGTCACACACCATCCTGATTTGGAAATATATCACCGTTTCTTCATCGTCGCTGGGTCAAAATCCTGGAACTCCCTTCCTAACAGCACTGTGGGAGAACCGTCACCACACGGTCTGCAGCGGTTCAAGAAGGCGGCTCACCACCACCTTCTCATGGGCAATTAATGATAGGCAATAAATGCTGGTCTTGCCAGTGACGCCCACATCCCATGAACGATTAAAAAAAAACTTGGTCTTCTGTGCGACTCCATCACACCTGTGTCAAATGCAAACTTAGCCCCGAATTATTTCTTTTTTCCGGTCAAGCTCTTTTCAAGGTGAATTATGACATCTTTTGAAGTATTTCTAACACTTTTTTTTATTTTGCTTTGTCTTGTGGCGGGTTTTGTCTGCAGTTGCCTCCTGGTTCATTTCCCCACTTCTATCTGGGGCCATGTCTGGCGTGCTCTTCATCCTCATTCGATTCTTCATCTTGAAAAAGGTGGGTGTTTATTTCTTTTTTAAAAATATAAATTAATCTTGCGAATTGCGACGCTTTTTATTCTCCCCCACCCCCCCCCCCGATTTTCTACGCACTAATTACATCGTCATTTCTGTAGGAAGATCCAGTGCCGAACGGCCTGCGTGCACTCCCGCTGTTTTATGCTGCTACTGTAGGGATAAATACCTTCTCAATCATGTACACGGGAGCTCCACGTAAGTACCACTTGGAAATGGGTTGCGGACCTATCGGAGGTGAAATCAGTCTTGGACGATAGCGAGTCGGCAGCTCCATTTTACACCCCACCCATCGGAAAAGAAAATGTGGTGGGGTGTAAAATGGGCTCGCGATTCGCCATCACCCATTTTGTGGCAACACCAAAGATCGATTTCACCCCCATCTACATTTCACCTTTGTTGACTAACTGGTGGAAACATTGAATAGAAAACAATGAATCAGAGATGACCTCTTAAGCCAAAACCGACAGATGGTTTCATCCTTATCAATCCTGTTGTGTTTGTAATAATTGGCTATTAAAAATAGGACCCAAAGTAAAGTCTTGCTTCATTCCGGCTGTGATCTGCATTCTAATTCCAGGATAGCTTTGTAACTAAGCAACACGTGTCAACAGAGAAACATTGTGCAAATTAATGACCTTGGGTCTATCAAAAGTAATGAGTCTGGTGTCTAAAAGAAACTCCACTGCCTCTTAAATTATAACTGGGAATGATGCAAATTTAAGCTGATTCAAAACATTTTTGTACCTTTTTGGACTTGCTTGTCTGTTAAATAAATAAATAAACTCTGGGCTTTACAATTTTTGTGAAGTTTTGGTTACTATTGCCAAAATAGGAATCTTTGCTACCAATTTCACAAAATATAATGTAATGTGCTGGGTTTCTGAAATTCCTCAGAGCAGAGCAACTCAGAGAAATTTCCCAGTCATGAGTTCTTTCAAACTACTATTTTTTTTAATGCTGATTTAGGTTAGTAGCACCCTGCCCTTTCACTTCTTGGGGTCTGAGTTGAAGTCCAGCCTGGACTGATGGATGAAAGCCATCCCTCCTTTTTGTCTGGGGAATAAATGGACTGGAGGTCATGCTCAAACTATACAGTCGTGTGGGGTGAGACCTCCTGTAAAGAGCACTTTCAAAATACAGGAGAGAAATACTGGTGATTACAGGACCGACAGTGGTGTGGACAATTTGAGTTGATTGAATTAAGATTTCCGCAAGTGTGCTGGCACTGAGGTTTCTCTCGTGTCATGTCTGGGTCTGGTGTAGACTGATTAACATAGATTAATTTTTTTTTTATTCATTCATGGGATGTGGGCGTCACTGGCGAGGCCAGTATTTATTGCCCATCCCTAAATGCCCTTGAGAAGGTGGTGGTGAGCCACCTTCTTGAACCGCTGCATTGCGTGTGGTGAAGGTTCTCCCACAGTGCTGTTAGGTAGGGAGTTCCAGGATTTTGATTGCTATGATTAGTCAACAACTCCATTATCATCGTATCATGCGACTGCCGGGATGGTGGAAAGTGAACTGGATGGACATTTGGTCTTTTTTCGTTCAGCAATTCCTTTGTTCCTAAAGATATGTGTGCGTGTGAGAGTAAAATAGCAATTATATTAAAATTGCTGTCTTTCCCCTCCCTTCCCAAGAAGAAATTCAATATCAAAAGGAAAATGAAGTTAGGTGTTTTTATTCTTTAAAGAACGTTGTTTTTTTCTCTCTCCCTAATTGATTAACAGCCACCACTGTGGAGCAATTCCTATTTTACAATTGAACTATACAAAAATCTCTTAGGACCTGCAAAACTCTTTCTCCCAAAAGGCTGTGGATGTTGAGGCAATTGAAATATTCATGACTGAGATCAATAGATTTTTGTTGGGTAAGGGTGTCCAGGGACGTGGATCAAAGGCGTGTAAATGGAGTTGAGGTGCAGATCATCCCTGATTTAATAGAATGGCTGAATGGCCTGCTCCTGTTCCTATCAATTGGAATGCATACTGTGTGCTTATGAGTTTTAAAGTTAAATCGTGAGTACTGAGTCTCAATGAGCTCATACTCTGGAAACGGAGCTCACTAACGGGGTTGCCTTTTTTCCTCCTGTAGTGCTCGGATTGGACACTCTCCCCATCTGGGCAATAGCACTGATCACCCTCGGTGCAGCACTGCTGTGTGCGGTCGTTGTGTGGCTGTTGGTATGCCCCTGGATGAAAAGGAAAATAGAAAGTAAGTCCCAGCCGCTAATTAAGCTGCGAGAGCTGTAGGTTTTGGGAATTGAGCCCTGGCCTGAGTTAGAACCGGCCCATCTGTCTTGCAGGTAAACTGAAGAAAAATGTGCTGTCCAGGATATCGGATGAAAGCCTCGATAAAAGCCAAGATGAGGAGACGTCAGTGTTTAAAGAACTGCCAGGTGCGAAGGCGGCGGACGAATCTGTGCTGCCTCTCACGAGCGGAGCTTGTGAGGCGGCTGGTGGAGTCCCAGACAGCCATGTCGTCACTGGATCAACGGGAGTTTCAAACGGTGAGTCCGACTGCAAAGTTGACGTGCTGCGGCTCCTTATGTCGACTGGCGACAACAATCTGACAGTCTCCCCTATCGAGGCATTTTGCATTTAATGTACTGTTTGGTTATAATTCGCTTGTTTTGGTGGTGAGCTCTGCTCCTTTTCTCTCCAGTTTGTTGCTGACTTGATGTTTGTGGTAAATTGGAAAGCTGTAAATATAAACCGACTTGGCCCATTTACACTCAGTGATTTGAAGCAATGACCTAGACGTGCTTTGGTTTTCTGTGAGATTCTGATATTCCTACTTGGTCTTGCTGCAGTTCAATTTTGAGGTAATGCATGACGAAAAAATCACTTCATGGCTTCACCACCCCCCCCCATCTAAATACCTCTGGTCCTACACCCCCCCCCCTCCCCCCACTTGATACACCCCTCCCAAACTCTGACTATGCATTTTTGTACATTTTGCTCCCCAGAATTGGCGGCTGTGCCTTCAGCTGCTTTGGTCCCGCACTCTGGAATTCCCTCTGTAAACCTCTCTGCTTCTCCACTTCCCTCTCCTCCTGCTCCTTTAAGACCTTCCTTAAAACCAAGCCTTTAGTAACTCTCTCCTCTCCTTGTGGCTCCGCATCCATTTTCCTCACACTTGTCTTGGGACATTTTCCTATGTGAAAAGTGCTATATAACGATCACTCCATTGTGCAGAGAAACGCCAGCTCTGTAAACCAGCCCATAATGTTCCAATGCAAAAAAAAAACAAACCCACACAGTCAGAATTTATCAGACAGGAGAAATGCTTTTCTCATCTTTTAACTCTTGCACTTTGTTTGGATTGTAGAAGGAGTTCAGAATTTTGTGTACGCGTGGAATAACCTGCCATGCATCTTGTAAACTTACAACTCGTGCAAAATCCAACTCCAGATTTGCCCAGACCAACCTCAGGCCTGAACTGCAACCCCAACCAACTCAGAGTCTTCGAGCACAAGCTCGGTGCTTGAATCCATTAAACAACATTTTTATTCAAATAAAGGAGTCTCTGTCTTTCTGTTCGGAGATTTATCCTACCCAGGTTGCCTGATTGCTGCATAGGGGCTATCCAAAGAGATTCCATGTATATAATTTGAAATAAATAACTAAATGCAGCATTTTAAAACTGTGGGGGTAAACAACATATGTTTTTTTGTTGTTTATAACCACTCTCTTCAATCACTGTCCACTGCCCAAAGTAGTAGTGGAGGAAACCATTGCGTGGGAAGGTGGAACTGGCCAGACTGGCAGTGACTAATTTTACTTCCTTTTCCTTCTGGTATAAACAACGTGGTTTCATGAGCTCGTTGGATTGGCCCAAATTCCATCCAACACAGACAAAGGATGCAGCAGCCCCTGCTTTTGGTTCATGCCATAGTTTATAACTGCATGAGCTGCAGGCAACGGCTCTTGGCCTGTCGTATCTCCATGTAGAGGCTGTGCTGGAAGGAACCTGCCGTTATTCCCCCTCGCCTTCTGTCGTGCATGCTGCGAATTTAGTGGCTGTGCTTGGAGTTAAGCCATCTAGGCAGGATGGAAAACTCTGTTTTGAGAACTATCTAGGAGATGATATTTGGACAGTTTTAAGGCTTGTAATATATGTACTTGTGTACCAGTTATTTATTTATTCTTTTAAATTCCCACTCTCCTGCTCATTTCCCATACCCTTTGATATCCCACCTAGTCTAATCCCATTCTCCATGCTTCCCATACCCTTTGATATCCCACCTAGTCTAATCCCATTCTCCATGCTTCCCATACCCTTTGATATTCCACCTAGTCTAATCCCATTCTCCGTGCTTCCCGTACCCTTTAATATCCCACCCAGTCTAATCCCACTCTCCTGCTCACTCCCCATACTGTTTAATATTCCTCCTTTTACAGTTTGTGGCAGGAATTCCACATTCGAACCACTCTCTGTGTAAAGATTTTTTTCAAACCCTCCCCTTTATCCTTTTTGTGATTGATCTTAAAAATGTGCCCCCTCATTACCATCTTACCGAAACAATTCCACTATTTACCTTAACAGATCCCTCCGTGACCTTGAAGGCCTCTGTTGGGTCACCTTTCAACTTCGCTGCTCCAGTAGGGGATTAGAAACTCTAACTTCTCAACCTTGACCCCTTCATCCTAGCATGGACTGTAACCTGCACCAGTTAGATTTATTTAAAGCTATTTTGAAAGTGCAACAGTAATTGGTCGGACAAAATACTTCTGAAATCCAGCTTCAATTGCACCTGAAGGGAGCATGTTACTTTGGGTTGATCAAGGAGCGAATCCTTCATGCAACTCACGCGTTTCAGACCTTTTCCTTTCATAGAATCCTAGAATCTTGCAGCACAGAAGGAGGCCATTTGACCCATCATGCCTGTGCTGGCTCTTTGGAATTATCCAATTAGTCCCACTCTCCTGCTCTTTTCCCTTGGCCTTGCAAATTTTTCCTTTTCAAATAAATATCCAATTCCCTTTTGGAAGTTACTATTGGAATCTGAAACCACCACCAGGCAGTGCATTCCAGATCATCATAACTAGCTACGTAAAATAATTTCTTCTCATCTCCCCCACCCCCCACCCCCCGCAAGTTGTCTTGCTAATTATCTTAAATCCGTGTCCTCTGGTTACCAACCCTCCTGCCAGTGAAAACAGTTTCTCCTTATTTACTCTATCAAAACCCTTCATAATTTTGAACACTTCTATTAAATCTTCCGTTAACTTTCTCTGCTCTAAGGTGAGCAATCCCAGCTTCTCTGTCTACTCCGCATAACAGAAGTCCCTCACCCCATTCTAGTAACCCTCTTCTGCACCTTCCCTGTCCTGTCCTAGCAGTGCTGATTCACAGTGGGGTGTGGTTGCATAGCTACTGTCGGCCCTCTGCTGTTTCTTGCTTACGTAGCTGTGCTTCGTGTTTGTGAGGGGATCAATATCGGGAGTTCCATCTATCAGCTGGGACTCCAGCAAGGTGGCAGTTTCTGCGGGATCTTGGCAGGGACGGAACCTCCATCCACCCTGAGCTGGGATGGGGACACTTTGGGCACTTTCCTGAGTTCCCAGACCGGCTGGGCATCCGTGGGCCGGTACGGCGAGGAGAGCAGGCATACCATCCTGCCAGATGGTGGACCCCCAAAGAACGAAGAAAATTTTAAGCTACATTCGCTGGGATCCTCTAGCTCAGAACAGACTGGAGATCACAATCGGCTATCTTCCTAGTCTGTGCAGCTTTTCTTTTCATTCTCGGGGATGTGGGCATCACTGGCAAGGCCATTCGTTTATTGTCCATCCCTAGGTGCCCCGTGAAAATGGTGATGAGCCTTGTTCTTGAACCGTGTCAGTTTTCTTTGTAGTGGGTTGGCTTTCTACGCTGCTTCAGCGGGCAGTTAAGCGTCAACTGGCACCACACGTTGATCCACCGAGAAAAGATGGTACTATTTGTGGCATAGCTGATTTTTGTAAATTTGGTTTTGTTTGCCAGGATCTTGTGCCAATATCGAACCAAACTGTTGCCTGTCAAACTGAGTTCTCCTAATTATTTTTGCAGGTAGAGCTGCGTCTCTTACAAATGGCAGCCTGAAATCTCCGTTTTCAAACGGTACATTTAATTTCGAGGGGCACACGAGGAGCGATGGTCACGTGTACCACACAGTCCACAAAGACTCTGGCCTGTACAAAGATCTCTTGCACCGAATACACTTGGATAGGATCGCCGACGATCGGATACAGCCCGAGAACTCCTACAGACTTCTCCGCCGCAACAACAGCTACACGTGCTACACCGCCGCCATCTGCGGCATGCCCGTCCAGCCGGCCTTCAAGTCCTCTGACTTTGTGGGGCTGGAGGACAGCGAGAAGCTCGTGGGCGATACGGCCGCCTACTCCAAGAAGCGGCTCCGCTACGACAGCTACTCCAGCTACTGCAATGCGGTGGCTGAGGCGGAGATCGAGGCGGAGGAAGGAGGGGTGGAGCTGAAGCTGGCCAGTGAGCTGAGCGACCCCCTCCCGCCGGCGGAGGATGCCGTGGATGAAGACAAAGAGGAGAAGGAGAAGCCCCAGGTCCATCTGCTCTTTCACTTCCTGCAGATCCTCACCGCTTGCTTTGGATCATTCGCACACGGCGGGAATGACGTTAGGTAAGCATTCTTTTTTTTAAAAAAAAAAATCAACACGCAAAAGAGTGGCTCTACTGGGCACGTTTCCACTGAATGGTATGTTCCTTGAAACAGCCACATTCAGTGGCAGCATTCTTGCCTCTGAGTCAGGAGGTTGTGGGTTCAAGTCCCAATCCAGAGACTTGAGCACATAATCTAGGCTGACACTTCAGTGCTGCACTGAGGGAGTATTGCACTTTCAGGGGTACCGCCTTTCTGATGAGACGTCACCCTCCCATGACACTATTTTGAAGAAGAGCAGAACGTTCTCCCCAGTGTCCTGACCAATATTTATCCCTCAACCAGCATCACTAAAACAGATTAATTGGTCGTAATCACATTGCTGTTTGTGGGATCTTGCTGTGCACAAATTGGCTGCCGCGTTTCCTATATTACAATAATGACGATACTTTAAAAGCACTTCATTGGTTGTAAAGCACTTTGGGACGTCCTGAGATTGTGAAAGGCGCTTATATGCAAGTTTCTTTTGCTTTGAGCACTTGTAACTGTTGCCTTTCACTCATGGGTTGTACTGAAAGCTACGGGTGTACATGGTTTAAGAGAAGTTGGTGCTGGCACTTACACGAATTGTGTGTGGTTTATTTTGATTCGTGCATACAGAACTGAAAGTTGCATTTTATTTTTGCATGGTTCTCGTGGTTTGAACTGGCAATCCCAACCTCCTCCTTGGAGTATCCTTCAACAGTCACTTGTCCTCCAAGTAGCTGTTACCTGTGAGAACCTTAACAGTGATAGGTAGCAGGCTATTTGACTGCAGGTCCAGCCTATTCCTGTCCACATGCATGCACGCTTTCCAGCTAGAGGTTGAGGCCCATTCTGGCTACCTTGGCTGCGATCCAGGAGCTCAGCACCGAGCCAGTGGGTCAAACCTCGGCCTAGTCTGTGAGGCTCAGTGCTGTACTGGGCACTGCATTTACCCACGGGGGGCCCTCAGGGTGTTCATTTGATGTGATAAAATGCTTATTGGTGGGACCTCTAATTTCCAGACGGGAAAGCGGCCGTCCCGTCCATGAGGGGCAAATGGAGGCCCGACCAATTCTAACGGCTGGGCCTCATCAACATCCCGCTGGCTGTCCTCCCAACCAAAACGGGAAGTCAGTAGGAATTGGCAGAAAGTCAGGCAGTGGGCCCAAGATGTGCGCGGGGGAAATGCGGGTTCTGGAGCAGTCAGCGATTTGGGAAAGTGAGGGGAGCAGGGATGCGGGCAGGGGAGGCCTACACTTCCCTTGTGAGGCTTGGAGAGGCACTCCTGCTCCTCCTGGCCCCACAAAGGAAAGTTTTAAACTTACCTGGAAAAGCCTCTTTGGTGGTCCGACCAAGTTCCTGTTGTTGGAAGGCCGCTGACTTCCTGGTTAAGATGGCGTGGGGTCCAATGATGTAATAGGGCCCCTATTTGCATAAATGTATGAGGATCCTGCCTGACTCAGGCGGGCACCTTACGTGCTTGAAAAATCAGGTGTTTTAAAATCGGAACAGAGCGGATATTTCACCCGCTTTATTTTAACTGTCCCGTCTTGCTTGGTTTCCGCTGGGTTGGGGGGTGGGGGGGGGAGGGAGAGTGTCCTATTGACCCCTTTTTTTATGTACTTCTTCCGATTTATGTTTTTGTACATCAAGAGTTCAAAGTTTAACTTTCCAAGATGGCTCTGGCAAAGATCCATCCATAAGAACTAGCAATATATATTTGTGCATTCCTCCACTGACCCCAAACATTGGCCCGTGGACAGGCCGTGTGGATTGAGTTAAACTGAACAGATTTTATAGGACCACTAATTTAACAGCTTTTTGGCTGCGAGCCCTCTTTGATCCAATAAGTAATCTTTGGATAAAATCAGGTGCCAAAGGTTTGCCGAGGATCGAGGAAGCGGCAACAGCTAGCTGTGAATCTTCCAGCACTTTGTTAAACAAAATGGCGGCTTACATTTTTTTGTCTCGCTTTGGGTGAAAAGCTTCATAAATCAATGACTGTTTCCCGTGTAAGAACCCATCTAAAGAAGGCATTTCTGTTTATGATATCGAATCTACAGCACAGAACAGGCCAATTGGCCCAACTGGTCTATGCCGGTGTTTATACCCCACATGAGCCTCCTCCCACTCGAATTACCTCTTCCCGCCCTGTCCCCGTATCCCTCTATTCCCTTCTCCCTCGTGTATGCTTCATGAAGTTTGTTTTGAAATGTAGTCACTGTTGTAATGTAGGGATACGCAGCAGCCAATTTATACACAGCAATGTACCACAAATAGCGATGAGCTAAATGACCAGCAATCTGTTTTAGTGATGTTGGTTGAGAAATAAATATTGGCCAGGACATCAGGAGAAGTCTCCTGCTCTTCTTTAACTAGAGCCGTGGGATCTTTTACATCCACCTGAGAGGGCAGACGGGACCTCTCATCCGAAAGACGGCACTTCCGACAGTGTAGCACTCCCTCAGTACTACATTGGAGTGTCAGCCTACATAGGGTCCGAAATGTAGAAGGCAATCAACAGGGTCACATCACAGCTGCAATTGCTATTCAACTTGTTATTTTTCTCTATTAAATCTGCTTACAAAACTATCAGTTTCAACAAATACAGATAAGTTGTTTTTTGCCTCCCTTTACAATCCAATTTCTCCCCTCTGCTCTCCTGAAGGTGTGGAGCCCAGATGGGCATTCTTCATTTGTGAACCCGGATGGTGAGCTACCAGTGAGGTTAGTTTATGGTAAGGGTGGGGGATCACAGCCAAGCCCCATCTACTCCTCGGCCAACGTCCGCACATGCGAGACTGCCGAGGGTCGCTGGATAACAATGAGGAAAGGTTCTCCCCACCCCACCCCCCCTCCCCGGACTTCTTTTGCTTTTGTCAGTTGTTAATGCTCTTTCTTCTGGGGTTAAGAGTTGTGGGTTCGAACCCACCAACTACAGACTCAAACGCATAATCTAGGCTGACACTCCACTGCACTGCCAAGAGGTGCCGTCTTTCGCATGAGACGTTAAACCGAGGCCCTGTCTGGCCTCTCGGGTGGATGTAAAAGATTCAATGGCACTATTTCGAAGAGGAGCATGGGAGTTCTCCCCTGTGCCCTGGCCCATATTTATCCCTCAGCCATCATCGAAAACAGATTATCTGGTCATTTATCTCTGCTGTTGTGGGACCTTGCTGTGTGCAAATTGGCTGCCGCGTTACAACAGTGACTACATTTCAAAAATACTTCATCGGCTGTGAAGTGCTTTGGGATGTCCTGAGGCCATGAAAAGATGCAATATAAATTCAAGTTCTGTTTTTTTTTATTATTTCTCCCTCTATCATAGAATGGTTACAGCACAGAAGGAGGCCTTCGGCCCATCGAGCCCGTGCCGGCTCTTTGTACGAGCAATCCAGTTGGTCCCATTACCCTGCTCTTTCCCCATAGCCCTGCAAATTTTTTCCCTTCAAGTATTTATCCAATTCCTTTTTGTAAGGCATGATTGAATCTGCTTCAACCACCCTTTCAGGCAGCGCATTCCAGATCATAACTACACGCTGTGTAAAAAAAGTTTTTCCTTGTGTCTCCTTTGGTTCTTTAACGAATCACCTTGCCTATCCAAGAGTTACTGAATTTTCCAGTGTTCAGGTGGCTGTACATTTAAAATGTCCGGTCCTACATTTTGATAATGGATTTGTGAAGTGTCCATTAACCTACAGGTTGCTGTGGCGATGCAGTCCTTTGGAGTTGCAGGATGCTACGGCACAATAGAGGCCTGGCTGCTGGTAACTTGACTTGATACCTTGTGTGAGGAAAGCCCGGGGGGAACAAGTATGAAAAGTAGCTGAAGACAAATTGGGAGTGTAGTGTGCTAATTATGGATTTATTGGTCATTTCAGCCCCAGTTGTTCACACACTAGTTCTGCCTCAAGGTCATTGATGGCCAACTGACTATTTAAAAATAGTCCAAACGTGTGTGTGTGTCCTTGGCAGAACTCGATGCTGACTTTTATTGGACACTTCCTCCATAAAATTTTTTTTATCAGCATCGTCTGAGAGGGTCAGGACCACATGATTGTCTAAGAGGCTTGTGCAAGTGGAGTTGCAGAAACCTCTGGCCACTTTCTCATTTATCGGCTCTTTCTAAGCACCCTTGGGTTCTAGCTTAGAATTAGGAGCCCAGCAGACTTGTGGGCGGTGTTTTCATACAACACCTGTCACTATGTTTTACACAAGACCAGTTGCTTTAGTCATAGGATTATGTAGAATCTACAGCAGAGAAACATGCCATTCGGCCCAACTGGTTTGTGCCAGTGTTTATTCCACACAAGCCTCCTCCCACTCTAATTACCTCTTCTCACCCTGCCCCTGTATCACTTTATTCCCTTCTCCCTCTTGTGTGCATCAAGCCTCCCCTCAAATGCATCAATTTAACCTGCTTCAACCACTCCACGGGGCAGTGAGTTCCACATCCTCACCACTCTCTGTGTAAAGTAATACCTCCTAAATTCTTTATTTGATGTGTTGGTGGCTATCTTATATTTATAACTTGCCTTGTTCTGGACTCAACCACAAGTGGAAACAGTCTCTCCACATCCACCCTATCGAATCCCTTCATAATTTTAAAGACACCTATCAGGTCTTCTCTTCTCCAGAGAAAAGAGCCCCGGCCTGCTCCATCTTTCCTGATAGTTGCATCCCCTCAATTCTGATAAAATCCTTGTAAATCTTTTCTTCACTTTCTCCAGTGCTTCAGTATCCTTTTTGTAGTATGGAGACTAGAACTGCGCGCAGTAATCCTTGCAGTTTAATCCACATGCGAGGATGGACTCGACCCACACTGAATCCTTACTGTTGACTATCTGAAATGGGAGGCTCGTAGCTGTAAAATTATTATTTTTTTTGTAAAGTTGTATACCTGGGGCTGCTGTATGTGGACACATACAGAAACTTGATCGGAAGGGGGAGATTGGATCTACAGCAAGAACGTGGCTACTTCCTGCACCACTAGAGCGTAGTGTAGCTGTGAAGTACATTGGGGATAAATACACAGCAGACCAGTCGGCATCTGTTAACGTTTGGGGTTATGACCCTTAGTTAGAACTAAAGACTGAGACAAGCAGAAGCTTCAGGTCACTTGTCATTGATCTGAGCTCTGTGAGCACCGAGCACAGCTGCTTTGTTTTGAAGCCCGCTGGGTTCCTAAAGTTGTACAGACTATGGAAGCTTTTGATTTTTGAAATTTTTGTTTGTATTGTTTATAGAAAGTTTAATTTTTTTTCATTTGCTTCCAAGCCTTTATTCACAGAGCTCCACATTACCCACACCACACCCTCTTATGTATGGATACAAGAGAGCCCCAATTGATACACACCATCTGAATACAATTAATACTAATTAATATAAATTACATGGATACAATTAACACCTAATGCCGTGTTTTATAAAAGACGTCTCTCGCTAGATGTTATATAAAACCAATCCTTGCAGTTAAACCCTCTTCGGGGCACGGGGGGTGGGCGGAATCGGATCGCTCTGGATCCTTATCGTTGACCTTCTGAAATGGGCAGTTTGTGGCTTTAAAAAGGTGGGAGTGGAATGGGAAGGGGAGAAAACAACAGCTACTCCCGATCACGAGAGCTAGTGAAAGGGTCAGAATGACTGGAACCTGCTCAATAGAAAACTATTAAATGATACAAAAGATCATTTCAATGAGGCACGGTGGAAGGGCCTTGGCTCAGTGGCAGCACTCTTGCCTCCTGAGTCAGAGGTTGTGAGTTTTAAAGCCCCATTCCAGAGACTTTATCCAGGCTGACACTCTAGTGACACTGAAGGGGTGCTGCACTGTCAGAGGTGCCGTCTTTCAGATGAGGGTAGGACTTGAATCCACAACCTTCTGCCTCAGAGAAAATCCTGAATTCAACCTTTTTATGTCACATTTGCAGTGTTTTGTTTTTGCAAGCTCGGAGAGTAGCAGCACTTTCTGTGACCTCTTTAAACCTGTCCCCTTGTTACTGTAATGACACTGAACAAGATCTACTGCTGCACTTGTAAGTTGTGAGATGTCCTCTGGGAGGTTACATTTAAAATTGCACGCAGTCCATTTGTAGTGTCTGTTGTCAAATGATAGTGTTGTTCTCTTACTGGTGCAATGTGCCAGTTATGAAGTGTGTGAAATATAAAGTGCCTATTTCTGTCACAGTGGTGAATAACAGAAAATTTTGGCTAACTGGCTCGCGCTCTCTCGCTCTCTCTCTCTCCCCATTTTAACTCCTGCCCTCTTGGGTGAATGTAAAAGATCCCATGACACTATTCGAAGAAGAGCAGGGGAGTTCTCCCGATGTCCTGGACAATATTAATCCCTCAACCAACATCACTTAAAAATAGATTGACTAGTTATTTATCTCATTGCTGTTTGTGGGACCTTGCTATGCGCAAAATTGGCCGTCGCGTTTCCCTACATTGCAACAGTGACTACAGTCCAAAAGTACTTCATTGGCTGCAAAGTGCTTTGGGACTTCCTGAGGTTATGAAATGCCCTATATAAATGCAAGTTCTGTCTTTCTTCGGTTATATAATTAGCACAGTTTCTCACTGAACGTGCTGGCACCTCGGCAGCTGCATACGGCCACGTGGTACTTGGGCCTGTAGCTGTGCACCTGACCGCACTTGTGTCGCTGCCCTGCAGTACTGTCTCAGTGGTCCCCTCAGCTGCGTTCTGTCAGAGTGAAATGAGAGCTGCCCTCTAGCTTTCTCTTCCAAATGCAGTCTGTTCTTAGTCCCACGTCGCTTAATTCCAATGATCTGACGTACTTATTAGTTTTGCATTCCCCTCTACAGGAGTTTTTTTATAAATATAAATGATGGTAATGCCTCCCTCCTCCCTTTGTGGAACTAAAGACTGTGGTGCTGTTTCTTTCTGAAACTCTCTTGTGCAAAAGGACACCAGCCTTTGATGACCTTGATCGGGATTTGTTTCCTGTTGAGTCCCCAAGGTATTGACTAAAATGGATGCACATCTCTTCCCGTTGCCTAGCGGCAGAAACTTATTTCAACCCTCCCACCTATGGAAGTAATGGCATGTATAGGAGGGGTTGGGCCCCATTATTGTAGTACCTCGGTCCGTTAACCACCCTTGTGCCCACAAGATGCGAGCTCATGCCTGCGGCCTCCCCACGCAGCTAGTTTTCAATCCTCTCGCTGGACCTGATTTAAGAGTTCCTGGGAGGGAAAATAGAAGGGCAAGTCTACCTCGTTGCAGCTGGTGTTGATGCGGACAGGGACCACATCCTGCCCTGTTTTTATAGCTGAGGAATTGGGCTGGAAAAATTAATCCATTTTTATATATAAAAAAACAAAGTGAAACTGGAACTTATATGTAGAAGGAAGGGATCGTGCCAGGAATGTGGTTGCACGGAGTTTGTCGATCAGTGATGCCCTTCTCTTCAGGCGCTCCGAGCATCTCTGGCAGCTGCAGTAAGCGTTCTGTTAATGGCCCAGTTGGTTGTTGTGAAGCTCTGGCTCCGCTGGAATGCCTGTTAACTGTTGTATATCATGACGCCTGCTGCAGTGACAGCTCGGTTTAAAATTAGCTTGTACCACAGCGAAGACTTGAATGAACTGGTTTGCAGTGTGGCTTAGCAAATACCAGCCATCTCCATTTGGAGGCCGTACTCCAAACCCCCAGCCTCATCGATGGATCAATCCGAAATCTTAATGCTGTCCACCACTGGAAATGTGCAAGTAACACTTTGTAAGTGTCGCTCATCTCCAAGGCTCCCATTTTAATGCACGGAAATGGCTGATTAAACTGACAAATTATACAGCCCGATCTGGGCATATTTTAGTTACCGGAGATTCATTTTGCCACATCTGCTGTGGTTTGTGGTAGTGTGAACCCTGTGAAACAGCAATTACTGTACTGGCATTTACAGGTTTAACATAGCGTAGAAAAACATCCCAAGGCTCTTCACAATGTAATCCAATGAGCGACATGAAATTAAAGAAAGAAAGAGATTGCTTTTATAACACAACTTTGTGTGTTTAAGAACGTGTGCAGTAGCGTAGCGACTATGTTACTGGACTAATAATCCAGAGAACGTGAATTCAAATCCCACCACGGCAGTTTGAGAATTTGAATTCATTTTTTTTTAAAATTTGAAAATAAAAAGCTGGTTATCAGTAAAAGTGACCATGGAGATGTTGCATTGTCATTAAAAACCCAACTGGTTGACTGCTGCCCTTTAGGGAGAGAAACCTGCCGTCCTTATACGGTCTGGCCTATATGTGACTCCAGTCCCACACCAATGTGGTTGACTCTTAGCCGCCCTGTGAAGTGGCCTAGCAAGACACTCAGTTTAGGGACAGGCAATAAATGCTGGCCTTGCCAGCAAATCCCCATGTCCTGAGAATGAAATAATAATGTTCTTGGAATGTCCCAAAAAGTTTTCACAGCCATTGAAGTACAATCAGTATTGTTTTGTAGGTAACCACAGAAGCAAGTTTGCGCACTACACAAATGGCAACGAGATGAATGACCAAATAATTTTTTTATATAGGCGAACTCTCCTGCACTTATTTGAATATGTTCTATGTTCCTCTGAGCAGGCAGACAGGGCCTCGGTTTAATGTCCCATCTGAAAGTAGGCATCTCCGACCGAGCAGTACTCCCTCAGCACTGCACTAAAATGTCAGCCTGGATTATCTGCTCAAGTCTCTACAGTGGAACTTGAATTCGTGACCATCTGACTCAGGCGAGATTGCGACCACTGAGCCAAACTGACAAGAAAGGAGCTAATAGACAAACTGTAACATGAGCTGTGTTTTCTCTCTCTCTCTGCCTGTCTGTCTCTCTCTGCCTGTCTGTCTGCTTACCTCTCGCTTGCTCTCTCTCTCTCTCTGTGTTTCTGTCTCTCTTCCCTCCCTCCCTCTCTCTGTGTCCCTTTCTCTCTCTCTCTCTCCCTCTCTGTCCCTCTCTCTCTTTCTCCCTCTCTCTCTGTGTCTCTCTCCGTGTTCCTCTCCCTCGTCCCTCTCTCTGTCCCTCTCTCTCTCTCTCTCTCTGTCCCTCTCGCTCTCTCTCTCTCTGTCCCTCTCTCCCTCTCTCTCTGACCCTCTCCCTCTCTCTGTCCCTCTCCCTCTCTCTGTCCCTCTCCCTCTCTCTCTGTCCCTCTCCCTCTCTCTCCCTGTGTCCCTCTCCCCCCTCTCTCTCTCTGTCCCTCTCTCTCTGTCCCTCTCCCTCTCTCTCTCTCTGTCCCTCTCCCTTTCTCTCTCTGTGTCCCTCTCCCTTTCTCTCTCTGTGTCCCTCTCCCTTTCTCTCTCTGTGTCCCTCTCCCTTTCTCTCTCTGTGTCCCTCTCCCTCTCTCTCTGTCCCTCTCCCTCTCTCTCCCTGTGTCCCTCTCCCCCCTCTCTCTCTTTCCCTCTCCCTCACTCCCTCTTTCTCCGTGTCCCTCTCCCTCTCTCTCTCTCTCTGTGTCCCTCTCCCTCCTCCCTCTCTCTGTCCCTCTCCATCTCTCTCTCTCTCTCTCTCTCTCTCTGTGTCCCTCTCCCTCTCTCTGTGTCCCTCTCCCCCCTCCCTCTCTCTCCGTGTCCCTCTCCCTCCCTCCCTCTCCCTCTTTCTCTCTCTGTCCCTCTCCCTCTTTCTCTCTCTGTCCCTCTCCCTCTTTCTCTCTCTGTCCCTCTCCCTCTTTCTCTCTCTGTCCCTCTCCCTCTTTCTCTCTCCGTGTCCCTCTCCCTCTCTCTCTGTCCCTCTCCGTCTCTGTCTCTGTCTCCGTCTCCGTCTCCCTCTCTCTGTCCCTCCTCCCTCTCTCTCTCTGTCCCTCTCCCTCTATCTGTGTCCCTCTCCCACTCCTTCCCTCCCTCTCTCTCTCTCTCTGTCCCTCTCCATCTCTCTCCCCTCTCTCTCTCTGTGTCCCTCTCCCTCTCTCTCTCTGTGTCCCTCTCCCTCGCTCGCTCTGGGTCCCTCCCCCTTGCTCGCTCTGGGACCCCCCCTCTGTGTCCACCCCTCTCGCTCTGTCCACCCCTCTCTCTCTCTGTGTCCACCCCTCTCTCGCTCTGTCCACCCCTCTCTCTCGCTCTGTCCACCCCTCTCTCTCGCTCTGTCCACCCCTCTCTCTCTCTGTGTCCACCCCTCTCTCTCGCTCTGTCCACCCCTCTCTCTCGCTCTGTCCACCCCTCTCTCTCGCTCTGTCCACCCCTCTCTCTCTCTTTCTCTCGCTTTGTCCCCCTCTCTCTGTCCCCTCGCTCTCTCTCTCACACTGTCCCTCCTCTCTCTCTCGTTCGGTGTCCCTCTCTCTCTCTCTCTCTCTCTCGCACTGTACACCCCCCCCTCTCTCTATCCCCCCGTCTCCTTCGCTCGCTCTGCCCGTCCCCGCTTCACGCTCGCTCTGCCCGTCCCCCCCCGTCACGCTCGTTCTGCCCGTCCCCCCGTCACGCTCGTTCTGCCCGTCCCCCCGTCACGCTCGCTCTGCCCGTCCCCCCGTCACGCTCGTTCTGCCCGTCCCCCCGTCACGCTCGTTCTGCCCGTCCCCCCGTCACGCTCGTTCTGCCCGTCCCCCCGTCACGCTCGTTCTGCCCGTCCCCCCGTCACGCTCGCTCTGCCCGTCCCCCCGTCACACTCGCTCTGCCCATCCCCCCCATCTCGCTCGCTCTGCCCGTCCCCCCCGTCTCTTCCTCTCCATTAACCATTCCTCTCCCTCTGCCCAAATAATAGATGCGTCCAAACAATTCCATCTCAAGATTCTCAGCTGAAGGCCCCATTGTTACTTGTGCGTGTAAAGTGATTTATTCGATCATTGTCCAACTGGTGCCATTTGGGGGAGAAGAAACAAATGCTACATTTTACAGGGCTGATATATTTTAATACTCAACAGGTTTTTAAATAATCACATTTTAATACCCATGTTTTCATCTGTGTGAGGATTGGCAGGATTGGAATAAATCTTTAAACCTGTCCCATATGAATGGATGTGAACATTTCTAATGATTTGTCAGACGTTCTAACATGCATTCAATGACATTACAGGTCCTTCCTCGGGTTGCAGCCCTGAGGAAGAGGCTGAAGACCTGAAACACTGACTGACTTGACTTCCATTTCTCCACAGATGCTGCATGGCCTGCTGAGTGTTTCCAGCTTTCTTCATGTTTTTGTTTTCAGATTTCCAGCATCTGCAGTATTTTGGAGTTTTTTGTATTCATTTTTGCCTGCTGTGTTCCCAGCTGTTGGTCACCATGGAGACAAATTTTCTCCGGGCTTCTCCCGTTACTCTGGAGTTACAGATGGCGGAATTGGGGGGGGAGCCTCGAGGAAATTCTCCTCCTCCGCTCTTTTTATGTGTGTGGGGAGGTGCAGTAATAACGGGGCTGACTCGGCGATGCTGCCCTTGCAGGAAGCACCTTGTAAATTACCGCTTTCTGCCAGGTCTATCTTACAAGGACCTTTCCCACCAGGGAGCGTGGGCTTCCCGAATTGCCTCTGAAAACTTTTATTTACTGTTTTAATAGGAGCGTTGCAATGTTTTTTTTCTTCTGTTGGAGATGTTTGGTTCTTTGTTTCTCTCTGGTTTTGAGCATCCCTTTTTTTTCTCTTTTTTTAGCAATGCAATTGGTCCCCTTGTTGCTCTTTGGCTGATCTACCGGGAAGGAGCTGTGCTGCAGAGTGCCTCCACGCCGATCTGGTTACTGCTATATGGTGGCTTGGGCATCTGTGCCGGTCTCTGGGTCTGGGGGAGGCGAGTCATTCAGACGCTGGGCAAAGATCTCACCCCCATCACCCCATCTAGGTGAGTATAGTCCAAGTGCATCTAGAAAACTTGCATGCTGCGTCGCAGTTAATGTTGTATTGACTAACCTAGTAGGTGGCTGTGTGAAGAGGGCTTGCCCCACTACAGAGTAACGGTGATATCATTTGATCAGATGTCTTAGGGGTTTTTCTCTTTCCCTCCCCCCTGCCCCAGTTTTTTTACTCCTGCCTCTCTTTTCCTCATATCCCCCCTCCCCCGCCCCCCCCCCCGCACCCCGTGCATCAAATGGACCACTTGAGTAGCCAAGAGATGGTCAGTGGACCTTCAGATTGGCCTCTCCCAGTGTTGCTATGTAAGAGGGCACTGGGAGGCTGACGATTAATTGAGTGAAGCAGTGCTGGCGTTCAGCGCACTGGTATGCTGTCCTACTCGACGGTCCGACCCTCCGCTTCCTTCTAACAGACCACACTTTATATTCTGAGTGAAATAGAAATTTTGGCTAATTACATTTATTGCACGTACTGACGGTATGTTTAACATTGAGGGTTGTACCATGACACTTTTCTCACTGTGTCCAAAACTCCTCCCTGCATGTGGCAGTGATGATGGCGACACCCAAGTATAGTTCAGGATGGGTAAATCTAATGGTAGTTGCTATTTAAGGGCATCTTGAGCACTATTTCTTACTTCCATTATGAGAGGGCGTAGCCTCAAACGCCCAACGGCTCTCCCCAAAGTAGCAAGCCACTCAATTGTATCAAACCCCTACAAAGAATACTACACGGACTGCAGCGGTTCAAGAAGGCGGCCCACCACCACCATCTCAAGGCAACTAGGAATGGGCAATAAATGCCAGCCTTACCAGTGACACCCACATCCCGACAATAACAGAAAAGGAAACAACTGTTGAACACCTAGTGCACAAATGACAGGTCCTGCTAGTTGAAGCCATTTAAGTCCTGCAGTCCCTATAGCCATCATTGCAGAAGTCCTGTTCCCCTAAAATGTACTTCATTTTGTCTAGATGTTGTCTTGCCTTCTGCTCCTGTTTTTTTGCTGAACACCATGAGGTCATTGCCCAGTTCAACAGACAACTGAAGTGTGTCTTTATATTCAGTATAATAGTGGGTGCAGTGGATATGGCCAACCTGATATGCTGCAGTGCTTTGCCCTTGTACCTAGTTTATGTATGCAGCTTGCTGACCTTGCTCACGAGTTCTGGGCTCTCCACTGATGGGATGAGCAGGTGTGCTGGCTGGGCATGAGATATCCAAGCAAACCTCCCGAGCTTTTGAAGGCACAGAGAGCCTGTGGCTGGGCTGGCCAGGCCTTCCTGCTTCTTGGTGTGTTTGTACAATCACTTGTTCAGAGACACGCAATGGCTCAGATCTTGGGTTCACCCCCCCTCCCCCCCCCCCCTCTAATGTGGCCTCTTCAAAGAGAGTACAGGACCTGCTTCCTCTTCCCACAGCCACTATACACTGATTGAGACTCATTTTAACTTTTAGCGCCGGGTGTCAGACATCCTTAGTAAGTGAGGAGGCACAATCTGAACACCAGTCCCTTTTTTGCCTCCTGTGCTCCGTTACTGCTCACAGATTTGATGTTTTTTAAACCATTGGATTCTGCTGACGTGCACAAGCTGACGTGAAAACCTTCAATTTGCCACCTTTACACGATATCTCACGAGTGACATTACACGTTCATGACTGAGCTTCATTACCCGGGGTAATGAAGGGGGGAGGGGGAGGAAACGTAAGTAGCACTGATTTACCACAAGCAGAGAAAATTCTACACTCCTAAGAGCAGCAACCATCATATTTTTGGAGAGGAGAGGGCCTCTTCCACATGGTGTGTGTCACATTCACAGTCTTATGTAGTTATATGTCATCAATATAGTGCTGAGTTTATATGTTCATGCTGCCCGCCCACATTTATTGTATGGAACCTGCTCCATTCGCCTGACCGAAACCTAATGCATGCTATGAATTCAGTCGAACAATAACTATTTCAGCACAAACATGAATGTATTATGCCTTGAATATTGATGTTGTAATGACTTGATTTTTTTTTAATTGTATTTTTTTTTAAAAACCACACAATTGGCTGCTGGATATATCAAAATGATTGCCCTGGATGATTGTCCAGAGCTGCGGTAAGATTCTTGCATGCTGCCTGAGGCTTCGTGGTATTAATCTTAGGTCTCGCTGGTACAACAAATGACTGTGAAGTGTTGTTTTGTGCTTCCTGCAGTGGATTCACTATTGAGTTGGCTTCGGCGTTCACAGTTGTGGTTGCTTCCAATATTGGACTTCCTATCAGTACCACACACTGCAAGGTATGCGTATGCCCTGTGACTGCATCACAAGCAGTTCAGTCTGTACTACTCTCTGAGGCTCAGCTCACATCAGTTCTTGGTGGTATGACTCATCCTGAGGCAGGGAGACGGAGAGGCAAGCTAAGTACCGTTCTGCACCCAGCTCGGTGCCGGGCAATGGTTGCAAAGAGCATTCTTTGTGGTAAAACAAAATGTGGACTTGAACCCAAAAGGAATGGACTGTTATCCAACTGCTAACTTATCCTGACGGAACTGAACGAAGTAAACCCTACTTGAGCTTTTACCACCTTGAAATAACGAAAGGACTTGCATTTATATCGCGCCTTTCATGATCTCACAACATCCCAAAGCATTTGGCAGCCAATTAAGTACTTTTGAAGTGCAGTCACTGTAGTAATGTAGGAAACACGGCAGCCAATTTACGCACAGCAAGGTCCCATGAACAGCAATATGATCATGATCAGATAATCTGTTTTATTGATGTTAATTCTCAAACTAGTTTTAAAAACCATAGTGTTCTGGCTCGGTCCAAAACAAACTGACTCAATCTTTAGGGAACCAATGCCTTGTGCTTCTCTTGCACTGTATCTTGTGGTGAGTTGGACAAACTGCACTGAACAGAATGAACGGACAAAAGTTTTAAGACTCGAGTTGCACTCCCTTTTCAGCTGAAAAAAAATCACTCAAAAATGCTTTTTGTAGCACTCACTGGCCTTAAGTTCGAGTTTAGCTGATGGTCGTTGCACTGTTTTAGCTCAAGATGAGCTCTTCATGCCACTATGGACTGATTTGCAGCACCCTCCTTAGGGCAGGGGTTGGTGTTTAGTGGAACCTCTTATCACTCACTCACCGTTCCATATTGCATGTTTGGGATGGGATCTCTTTCACGTGCTTTTCTTACTACAAACTTATATTTTCTGTTTCTTCACAGTGGATTTTGCATTGAAGTAATGTGTGCGCTAACTGTACTTGTAGCCTCAAATGTGGGCATTCCAATAAGTTCTACTCATTGCAAGGTATTCGTGTGTCGTGTTAATGCAGCGATCATGTTGCTACCACCTTTAGCAAACCAAACGATTAAACTAAAACCATGCTGACTGTTGCATTCTGCCTTCTTCTGCGTAGTGTGCAAGGGACTTCCTTCCAAACTAGAAGTTAACTGGAGAAAGTGATTTCAGTTTAGTTTGTTTTAAATGTGTATTATTATAGATAGACTAGTTAATTCCTACAACGTTGAGCACGACCAGGTGAAGTGGGGTTAGAGGATGGGGATAATCGGATCAGGGTGCGCAGACATTATTCAACCCTTATTTTATATTCTGCCTTTATTTTTATATATTTAAATGATAAATTCCCATGTCAACACTTGCAATGGGAATTGCCACGCTGAACTTACCACGTAATTATACCCTCTCGCCAGCAGTTGTGCTGCAGCACCTCCACTGGCAGGAGGGTGTAATTACAGTGTGATATGTTTACATGGGCAGTTTTAATTATAATTGATAAAAAGGAATTTATCATGGGGAAATGTTGAAGAGACATAAGATTTATAGTATTATAGATTGGGTCTGGAGCTACTCTTCAAATGTTGCCTGGTGGGGCGGTTGTTAATTTTCTGACTTTGTGCTGGTGCCAGGAGGAGTTGCCCACTCCCAGTGCAACTTGTGGCTGTGTTTCCTGCATTTTTCCAATATGTACAGTCTGTGGGCAAGATTCCCTGCTGCCAACACTAATTCGGGAAAACTGCTCCCTAGGTTTGAGATCACATCGAATGGTAAGCATGGGCCATTGAGTTGGGACCAGGGTTATATCGATCGTTGTTACAATTGGGCTGGAGGAGAGAGAGAGAAAGGGATTATGAAAATAAATCATTTGTTTTCTTCAGTCTGGATTTTGGAGGTTTTTTCTTTTTTTTTTATTAGTGTTCAAATACCACTTTCAAAATCTGGAGATTTTATGCAAAGACAAAAAAATAACTTGTCCGCATTCAATTTTTTTTTCTTCTTGGACCAGAATGATTTTTTTTCTAGCCTTGTACATTTTTGCATTTCCCTGCCCCCCCCCAAAATGGCAATGCGTATTTGCACACGATCTGTAGAAAACAAGTTACAGGGCAGAATTAGCACGAGAGATTTCTGGAGTTCTAACTTTCAAGCTATCAGCTCATTCTTGCAGATTTAGTTGTACAGTACGATCCCCCCTAGCTAGCTGCAGGAATTTTCATTGGAGTCAGGCTTCGGAAGAGCAGCAAGGGTCAGGGCTCGGGGAGACAAGCGAGGGTCAGGGAGAGTGGTGAGGGTCAGGGCTCAGAGAGAGCAGTGAGGGTCAGGGAGAGCAGCGAGGGTCAGGGCTCGGGGAGACAAGCGAGGGTCAGGGAGAGTGGTGAGGGTCAGGGCTCAGAAAGAGCAGTGAGGGTCAGGGCTGGGGTAGACAAGCAAGGGTCGGGGAGAGCAGCAAGGGTCAGGGCTGAGGGAGAGCGGTGAGGGTCAGGGAGAGCAGCGAGGGTCAGGGCTCGGGGAGAGGGTCAGGGAGAGCGGCGAGGAGACTAGCAGCAGTTGGGGGACAAGAAAGAGAAACCAAGATGACATCTTGTCTGCTCCTGCTAGGTAACTTGGAATACATCTTCTAAATAGTTTGATGGTGGATTTTTAGCTTGTATTAGTTTGTATGGAGGGACTCTCGCATTTTTTACATTGTGTCAGGGAGAGAGGAAGAACCCCTTCATAGAGGATAATTGGGTTTCTGTTGTGTTTTGAAGGCAAACTGCATCAGTTAATTCATTTTGCTAGAAGTCTTTCTAACTTGCTCACTCTCCATCCATCTTATTAACTTTTTTTTGTTTTTCTACCTAATGCATCACTAAATAAACCTTCTCTTAGTTTATTAACTAATTTGTTTTATTTTTGTTTTTAAAGAGTAGACCGATAACTTCTCTCCAAACCTGAGATACTAATACAAGTTCAAATGGGTAACTTCACTGATCCTGCACTCCCAGATCGAAGGAAGCATTGGTTGGAGACTCTGTGTACACTCCTAGCAAGGAGCCTTGCTCGAAGGGAGCATGGGTCAGAGAGTCAGGACTGCAGTATTTTCGACCACCTCTGACTTGGGCTCTTCTCCAGCACAGATTCCCTGTTGGCAGTTCAGGATCAGAGAACTTGCACTACACTATAGTGCTTTTGAAAGCTGCATACTTGGTACCTTTTTTCACTATAAGGCATGTGATTTAAGATGTAATTGGTTCAGTGCTTGTGGTTGGGTCAGAACCATGCTGAACTGTGTCAGGGTGCAGTGTCAGTATAATTGCAATGTGTGGAATGCAAGACCCGCACTGTTGAGTACATACAAAGGGTATCTGCTACCTGCATGGTTTTGGCAATTGATTTATTTTTTGACAAGGTCCTGGCCATTTAGTATCGGTCTACTCTTCATTCATTTTTTCTCTTTTTTTTCTCCTTTCCCTCCCCCCACCCACCCTTCCAGTTGATGCCTGCTAATATTTTGTCTTGTTTTTAATTACATCCCCAGGTTGGATCAGTGGTGGCTGTTGGATGGATCCGATCACGCAAAGCCGTGGACTGGCACTTATTTCGTAATATCTTCCTGGCCTGGTTTGTGACCGTCCCGGTCTCTGGTCTGTTCAGTGCTGCTGTTATGGCGCTGTTTGTATATGGAATACTGCCATATGTTTAAATTTTATTGTGATTTTTAAAAAAATTATTTTTAACCAGCAGCGTGAGGTGTCCTTTTTCTTCCCTTTTCCCCCCTCACTTTCCCTCCCCCCCCCCGCCGAGAGCTGGTTTATTTCTTTTTTTCTCTCTCCCCTGTTTCAAGAGGAATTAAACAGCTATAAATTAATTTTACATTTTCATCTTCTCCATTCTCTCACATGCTGTAAATAACACTACATGTGCTCACTTTGGTGACTTGGTAGCATGTAACGGCAAAGCCTTATATGGCGCACCAGTGTACCAGTGAGTATTGCTACCCAAGACATGATGTTTGTAGAATGGATGGTACTGGTTGGAAGATATTCACCCTTTGTAGTACTGAAGTGTGTGAAGATGCTGTACATATTGTATTATTACTCACTGGAAAGTTTTTTTTAGTATGGATCTGCAAAAAGAGGGGAATTTTTTATTTTAAATATGGCGTGGTTTAGTAAAATCGTCCTTCTGATGTGCAAAACGAGGTACAAAAAACCCCAGCTCTGTCACTTTTTTTTTGCAAGGCACTGTTCCCTGTAACTGGGCCTAGTACCATTCTACCCTGCATGCTACAAACACCATAACCAGAATGAGGAGAGATTCAATGTGATGGGTTTCATGGAAACTTGATTTCATATTATAAGCTTGACAGTTGTATTATATTGTAATTTCTATTGTAAATACTTTCTAAAGAGATCTAGGTTTGTGTGTTTTTTTTAAAAATTGGGACACATTTCGCTCACTCATTTAAGACAAAAAAAAATATCGAGTGTACCAAAGATTCAAGAATAAAGATTTGACAGTATTTTCACTTTGGTTTATTGAAATGCCTGTTTGTAATTCGGGGTCCTTCTCCGGTTCTCTGTCATTTAAGTGACATTTGATCTGTTTTTAGTGGAAACAGATTTCTCGGGTTCCTTTCAACCAAAAAAAAATCTTCTGTGTAGAAAGCATCAAACCAAATATCGAGTTGGCATTGGGTTAATTGGCAATCCCGTTGCCTTTCCATAATGTTATTAAATGTGCACATTTGGTCTGCAACGTCTGCCGTGTGCCCCAAGTACTAATGCCATTCATTTCCACTGAAGCGGGTGGGGTTCTCCTGATCGTCCACCACAACTTCGGGCAGGAGATCATGGAAACGCTGGAGAAACAGCGTTGTCTGTCCAGGGTTTCCGCTAAGTTACTTCAGATGATCGTGAGAACCCCCATCAGAAATTCTTCCCCACAAAATGGGTAATCAAACCCTTGGTTATGGCCGTCTCCGAGATAAAAATACCTCTGGGTAATTACCAATTTTTGAACCAACTTTATACCGAGGCGGGAGGGAAATGAGCTGTTAGTGACTTTTACTATGTAATTCACACATCAAACTAATTCGTGTTATGTTGGTAAAATACATGAAGACCAGTGAGATATTTTTTTAATGGCCCAGACCATTAGTCACTCGTTGATCACCTCATCACTCACGTGTTACAAATCAACCCATTCCCTGGATATAAATTGTATCCCTAGGATTCCTATCATGTCTTCTGGTTTGCAGTGTTGTTACAGAGCCAAAGCATCTACCATGATAGAAAACCTAACCCTCAACCTACAGGTGCACCCATTTTAAAAAATTTTAAAGTGGAAAAGAGCTCTTTGCTCTCCTTGGTGTCAGTCTTGGCTCAGTGATAGCACTTTCACCTCTGAGTCAGAAGGTCGTGGGTTCAAGCCCCACTCCAAAGGCTTGAGCACGTAATCCAGGCTGACACTCCAGTGCAGTACTGAGGGAGTATTACACTGTCAGAGGTGACGTCTTTTGGATGAGACATTAAACCGAGGTCCCTTCTGCCCTCTCGGGTGGATGTAAAAGATCCCATGGCACTCTTCGAAGAAGAAGCAGGAGTTCTACCTGTTTTCTGGCCAATATTTATCTTTCAGCCATCATTACTAAAACAGATTATTTGGTCATTATCACGTTGCTGTTTGTGAAATCTTGCTGTGCATAAATTAGCTGCCAAGTTTCCCTACATTACAGCAGTGACTACACTTAAAAAGTTGTGAAGCTCTTTGGAATGCCTTGAGGTCGTGAAAGGCCCTATATAAATGCAAATTCTTTCTTAGTACAATAGGTTATCATTCCCTTCCCAGACATTAAATGGTTACACTGACCAGTGTATTAAAATCCCACGTGGGTGTTCAGTTCCCCTCGCTGCAGGTTGAAATCCCTCCATTGTGGTGCAACTTGGTGTCTTCCAGTAATCTTTCCACTGTAAATGTATTATTTTTGATTGCTTGTATCATATTGGCAACAACTGACTTGTTCTGTTCCCCCTTCCAGTTGGGGGGAAAAAAAATCATTCATTTGTACTAAAGTGATGGGAAATTTAAAAAATCTTTTTAATGAACTTCATTAAAATCGTCTTACTAAAAATTTTTGTTCTGACTGATTATTTACTACAAGACATCCTGTTACATCTTAACTGTGAAGCAATAGAACATTGCCAGTTAATTTTAGTTTTTATTAAAAGCATTAGCAGAACGATTACAACTTATTAACCAATCTGCACTTCCTATGAACTGATAACGAGCAGTCTTGTCCGTGTTGTGATTGTGTTGAGACTGGTATACTACAGGACCAATTGACCCTTTTATCTCAAGATGATATACAGGAGACCATGTAGGATCTCCACCCTGTTCTCTCCATTCCAAAGAGTGGTAAATATCTTGCTGCCAGACTCCTACATTCAGGCTAGAACTGATAGTTGCACAACAGCAGAAAAGAAACCGGACATTGATGGTACAAATACTTACATAACAAAGACCGAGTTACTTCAACAGAGTTTGAATATCTCCTCCAGAATGTATTTCTTGTACAAACCAATAATCAGCCAAGACTTTTAGCAGGCATGGACTGTCGTCGACTTCATGATGCAGTGTTTTTACACGCATGAGACAATATTCTTACCTACAACAAGCTGTCCGGCTATCAGCATCAGATACAACTAAAACTGAACTAAAAATTACATGAAAGGTGCGTGTGTGTGTATATTCCCAAATCGCTGGCATCTGAATAAAGGGCTGTCAATACAGCGGTGCATAGAATAACTTGGCAAGTTGATGTTTGCACCTTGTCCGGCTTTCCAGAACTAATTAACGCTTCATTCACGTTTAGTCTGATGAGTAGTATACTGAAACATTGTTTTAGGGTAATGTGCAGATCAAAAGGCCTACGTGTTCTGGCAGACTGCATGGTTTTGCTCCCACCTTAGCTTAGCAAGTGAAGCCAGCTTACCTCGTAACCTTCGCTATTAAAAAAATTACCCTGTATTAAAAGTTGTATTAAAATATATATACAATAAACATTTTTTCTATTTGAGCTATGACTGCGTTCTGCTTCATGTTAACAAATTTATTTTGGGCTCCTAAATGGAATTCTGCACGGGCCTAGTATTCTTTTCCATCGTGCAATCCTTCCAAGCAACAGTGGGAGATTTGTGTCAAATATCCCAACCTGCAATTCAGAAAGGCCGCTAAGGAACCAAGCTATCAACTGTGGCCCTCACTAATGACCCCTGTGAGAGCCATTCAGGCAAGAAATGTAGAGAGAAACGGCAAGGTGCAAGAAATCCTGGGTCTTGTTGAAGAACAGCATTGGGTCGCTCAAGGAAAGGTCCTGCTGTATTGGCATGTCTGGGGAGCCCTATAATAGAGTCTAGCCAAGATCCCCAGGATTATTATGGTCTGCTGCACCTAACACAACCTTGCCATGCAAAAGGGCATTGCCATGGAACCTGCTGAAGACTAGAAGTTCTGAACTGGTGGCAGATGATCAATCTGAGCAGGAAGCTGAAGAGTTGCCTTCCCAATCACCCATACACTTCAAGAGCCATGAGGCAGGCTCACATTGATGGCACCTTCATTTATGTCCCTCTAATATCCCATGCACAAGAGTCAACAGTATTGAGTCCAATACCTTTGCAAAAACACTTTTCCCTGCCATTGTCCTCAACCCTATTTGAACACCCATGAACATGTTGAATCATATGAATGTGCACTCTTCTCAAATGAACTCTTCCCAACATCTTAGGATTCTGGCTGAAGCAAACTATTAACTCTGCCAGTTTGTGGGACAGATATGCTCAGTGTGTTACCCCAGTGCTTCCCCTTTGTGATACCATATGGTATGTGTCCCCTAACCGCCTGTTTCTAAGTGTTGGGAGGAGGAAGAGAAATGGCTGCTGTGTGTCAGTGGATGCCTTTTAGGGTTGAATGTTGCCCAGTGTCTCTTTCTGCCTTGCCACTACAGGCACCCACTAGTATTGATGGGGTGGTTGCGTGGACCTCTATGCTATGTGACATATCTGTAGTCATCTAAGCAGGGCAGTGTTACAAAGGGCATCACCCTAAAAGACATTTCCATCATTAATGCTAGCACCTGTTGCTGGGCACTCTCATGGAAAAAAAATCCATGGGCAGCAACAAAATTGTTGAAGCCCTCCATTATTTGTTTCCCCAAAATGGGGAATCTAGACAAGACAGACTGCTGTAGATTGGAAACGAAAGTCTCCAGAACCTATGTTAAAGCACTGGTGATGGCGCTTACGACTCAGCTGGTGGGAGCTCCACTGCAGAAGGTCCTGGGGTGCACGTACCCCCCATGCAGCTCAGTTGGGGGTTGTGCCACACTCCCTGGATGCCAATTGTGGATTCATTTATGGATATCCCCAAACTACAGGCTGCTTGGCACACTCTCAAATGACAAGTATGACTCCTGATGTTGAGCTACCAAACTGTGTTTGTAGACAGGCCGTGTGAGATCCAAATCCCCAAGCTCATCTGCTAAAGGACCCATTGGGCCGACCCTCCTGCCAGCAAGGGGCGGCAGCTCCTCCAGTTCTACTGGTATTTGCTCCTTCCCACAAATGCTCTGTGCTCCCTCCTGAAACTCCCTCTTCACCTCCCCCCACCCCCCCCCCCCCACTTCCCGCCACCTGAGTGGATGCATCTAAGCTGCTTGGGAAGTGATGCTGTGAGGTGTTGGGTCAGAGGTCACATTCCCCTCTAGAGTTTCCTGGTGGTTGAAACCAACAGGATCAGAAGATGAACATGTGTTACTGTGCTGCCAGTAAGGCACTAATTCAAACACGGCCTGCACGGCAAGGTGCCGTGTGTTATGCTACTTGGACATCTACATAACTATGTTTCACTTAATAAGTGAGTGAAAGAAAGAGTTTGCCTTTATGTAACACCTTTCATGTCCTCGGGATATACCAAAATACCCCAGCAAATTAATTACTTTTGAAGCGCAGTCACTGCTACCTTTGTCGGCCAACATGGCAGCCATTTAGCCCACGTCAAGGCCCCACAAACAGTAAGTGACTAATTAATCTTTTTTTAGTAGTGTTAACTGAGAGATAAATGTTGGCTAGGAGACTGGGAGAACTCCCCAGATCATCTTTAAGTAGTGCCGTGGGATCTTTTACATTCAATCGAACTTGGTTTAGCATCTCATTCAAAAGACACCACCTCTGGCAATGAAGTATTCTTTCTGTACTGCACTGGAGTGTCAGCTTATATAATGAGCTGGAGTGCTGGAGTTGGACTTGAACCTACGACCTTCTAACTTAGAGGCAAGAGGGCCACCACTGAGCCAAACGGGGGAAGAAAGAATAATAAAGTATGGTATTAGCCCTGAGCTAGTTAAGACCTCCAACCTCCCTCCCCCCACTTCATCTATTACATCCAAGCCAGAATCTACAGCGTTGTCTCCTCATGAGGCGGCAAGGGTTTCAGCTTGGGAGACCTACTGTCGACATTTGCTGGCACAGATTATGTGCAGCCTTCTGAAAACAGATATAAAAGGGGACATTTGTCGGAATGAGGAATATGAGCGAAAATGTGTGTCAGCCCAGGCCAGCAGCTGCCTTGTGTGAGTGTGTGTACACGCAGCATGCAAGTATCTTGAATAGGCAGCATCTCAATGTTCCTTGATCCACTTCATGGGCCAAAGGGTGAATGCCTCATGATGGCAGAAGTACAGACTGCTCTGATAAAACATGAGCATGACTGTGCATTTAGAAAGCACATGAACATTGCCATAGAATTGCGCGTTCTCCTTCAGCTTCACCAAGCTGGAGTGAAGTGCTGTTAACATGCCTATAGGCACCGTTCCACGTAAGCTGTGCACGTGCACAACTGTGCAGCAATCCATTGTGTGCTGCGCACTTCGGCACTCCGTCCGTGCACGCACACCAAACCTGGGCCAGGACTCCTGGGAACTGGATCGTCACATCCGGCGGGCGCATACACTGGAGTATCGCAGGCCTCGTGCTGTTCAGAATCAGACCCGGCTCTGCGCGCATCGAGGTGGGTGGAGATATTGTACTAATATTTACAGGGGATCCAGAGAGGGTTCTAATCTTTGCAGGGGATCCAGAGATGGTACTAATATTTACAAGCATCCGGAGACAGTATTAATATTTACAGGTGGATCCACAGTCACTACTAATAGTTACAGAGGGATCCAGAGAAGGTACTATTGTTTACAGAGGGATTCAGCGACGATATTTATATTTACAAGGGGATTCACACACGACACTAATATGTACAGAGTGATCCAGGTGCTAATATTTACAGGGGTCCAGAGTCGGAACCAATATTTACAGGCGAGCCAGTGACCGTACTAATATTTACAGGGCATCCAAAGACAGTTCCAATAATTACTATGGGTCCAGAGACGGTACGAATATACACACAGGGTTCAAGAGACTGTACTAATATTTACAGAGGGTCCACAGACTGTAATATTTACCGGGGTACAGAACAGATACGGTACTAATATTTACATGTGATGTAGAGACGATAGAAGTATTTACAGGGAATCCAGAGACTGTACTGATAAGTGCAGCAGATCCAGACAAGGTACTAATATTTACAAAGGGTCCAGAGACGGTACCAATATTTACAAAGGGATCCAGAGATGGTACTAATATTTGCAGGATGGTCCAGAGACGGTAGTAAATTTTCAGGCATCCAAAGAAAGTATTAATGATTACAGGAGGATCCAGAGACGGTTCTAAACTTTACAGGGGATCCAGAGATGGTACTAATATTTACAAGTGTCCAGAGACAGTTTAATATCTACAGGTGGATCCACAGTTGCTACTAATATTTACAGAGGGATCTAGAGAAGGTACTATTGTTTACAGAGGGATCCAGCAACAATATTTATATTTACAACGGGATTCACACTAATACATACAAGGTGATCCAGAGACGGGAATAATATTTACAGGATGGTCCAGAGACGGGTATAATATTTGCAGGATGATCCAGAGATGGTAGTAAATTTGCAGGTATCCAAAGAAAGTATTAATGATTACAGGAGGATCCAGAGACAGTGCTAATCTATACAAGGGCTCCAGAGACTACTAATATTTACAGTGGAATCCAGAGAAGGTATTAATAATAGAGGGATCCAGAGACGATAATAATATTTACAGAGGGATCCAGTTACGATACTAATATTTACAGGGTGATCTAGAGACGGTGCTAATATTTACATGCAATTAACTTGGAGTTCCATAATTATTTTAGATTTTGTAATTTTAAGATTACCCATAGTGGGAAGTGTGTGTGCTGTTTGTGTTTATAGGTATATGATTGCTTTTGCCCTTTGGTGTACTTAAGACGGTGATTCTTGCTGCGGTATGGTTTCACGTGTGTGAGCCTAATCGTTGGGGACACTGGTGGCTGGGCTGAGTTTTGTTGGGGGCACTGGTGACTGGGCTGAGTTTCGTTGGGGGCACTGGTGACTGGGCTGAGATTTGTTGGGGACACTGATGGCTGGGCTGAGTTTTGTTGGGGGCACTGGTGACTGGGCTGAGTTTTGTTGGGGGCACTGGTGACTGGGCTGAGTTTTGTTGGGGGCACTGGTGACTGGGCTGAGTTTTGTTGGGGGCACTGGTGACTGGGCTGAGTTTTGTTGGGGGCACTGGTGGCTGGGCTGAGTTTTGTTGGAGCTTCTATGTAAGGCAGGGAGCATTTTGCTCATGCACAGTGTGCACAGTGTGCATGACCTAACTACTCCCTGCCTTACATAGAGGCAGCCAAAACTAATGAGACCTGCAAGATGTACAATTGTAATGCAATAATATTTCAAAACCCCACTGAGGATTCAATGGAGGGGAGGAGGGAGCTTTAATCAAACTGTTCCCTATCCCCAAATTCATACTGACTGATTTTACAGCAGTTTTGTATTTCTGACTCAATTTAAAAATTCTGATAGCACACGATTTATTTCTGTTTGAATAAGAGTCATTAAGCTGATTCAAAAAAAGCTTGTGAGTCGTGAGTCACTGCATCACACCATCATATCCATGTTTAAGCGGAAGGCAATAGCATCAGCCAACAATGGAGCCAGCGCTAAGAAGAAATCCTGTCTCGCATTCAAAGAACAGTGGCTAGATGAAATTGTAGAGGCGGAATCTCATGGAATTCTCTACCACAGAAGGCTGTGGAGGCCAAGTCACTGAATATATTTAAGAAGGAGCTAGATAGATTTCTAGACACAAAAGGCATCAAGGGGTATGGGGAGAGAGCGGGAATATGGTATTGAGATAGAGGATCAGACATGATCATATTGAATGGCGAAGCAGGCTCGAAGAGCCGAATGGCCTATTCCTGCTCCTATTTTCTATGTTTCTATGTTTCTAATCAAGAAGCAAGATCCGTGTACAACTGAGGGAGATATTCCAATATAGTGCAGATGTGGGCTTGATCTGCAAAATGTGTGCTGGAGCAAAAGTATCAGGCGATTTCTCCACTGGCAAGAAATGGGAAGACGGATGGAAGCTGGACTATATGAAGGGGCATTTATCAAGCAAATCTCATGAATCTGCTGTGGTTTTTCTCAGAAACAGAAATTCTCGCCCACTGGGATTCGAGTTGCAGAAAATGTTAACAGAAATTGTTGCTGACAGAGAGAATTGAATGGACCTGACAGCGATCGAAGCCAGATGAAATAAAGGTTCTCATAGACAGTGTACTGCTTGGAGTACAAATGAACAACTCCATGCACTCTGTGCAACATATACACAACCACGTGGCTAAATATCTCCAGGTACCAGCGAGCTGGCATAGCAAAAACTATGCCTTTGAATTTTTGGAATCAATTAACAGTGTCATCCATGCAGAAGTTATGTTGGAGATTCGCCAATCTTTATTTCATACCCTTATTATTGATGAGAGCACAGACATTTCAGGTTCCCAGAAAATGAACTCAGTGAACGGTCCGCTTTCAATTTTGCTTCACTTGCACCACAACAAATCAGCTATGAATTTGGCACTGAGAATATTGAAAAGCCAGTTGACAAATACAGACAAATACAGACAAATCCTGGTCCTTGGTCAAGTAAGGTCTTCTGGGCAAAACATCATGGATGAGAAGGAGCTCATTGTGAGCCAATGCAATGACTACAAGTACTTAATTGCAGAGAAGATTGAAACAAAGTCATTGAAAACATTTCAGGACATGGTGACTTTCACTCTACAAAATTCAGAGCGATACAATGTGGTTTCACAACTAGTGGATATATGTGCAACATTTCAAGCTTCAAGTGCTGATTGTGAGCATGGCTTCAGTCTTATGAATAATATAAAAACGAAATCACAAAACGGTTTGAAAGAAAATCACCTTGATATGCTCATGCAGATCAAATCTCAAATGTTAAGTGGTAGAGAAGTAAACCTGGACAAAGTATATAAACACTGGAAGACAGGGAAAGACAGAGGAGATAAACATCCGAACCAGAGACAAGTCACCCTCTCCTCCATCATCTGGCCTGTCGTCTACAGACTTTGGGTCTCAATCAGGATGTCCCCATTCCTCTGGTGACAGTGTTTACTTCTGAAATTTCTAAAAACCATTTTTGTTTAATTAAAAATCCTTGACAGCTCGCCTTGTTACAATTATCCATTATTTTGTACGTTTGTTCTGTGTTATTTACCCTGAATAATGTTTTCTAAAAAAAGTTCTATTCAAAGTTGTGATTTTTTTTTTACAGTGGTGTACACAGCCTTTATATCAGCACACAAACCCAAATTCATTCCACACATGGCCGAAAAAAATTAGAGGGAACATTGCTTGTAGGGCAACATTGTAAAACGAAGCAAAAGATGAGGACAATTACTTCAGCAACCTTCCTGGGCGCAAGTTTTTTTCTCACCTGCTCTTAGATTCGATGCACTGGTGAGTCAACGTTTACTGTTTCTGCCACCCCATCCCGGATGATCTGGATCTGGCCTTCACTGGATGGTTGCCTTCAGTGCCAAAAAAAATCACCACCCATCTTGCAGTACCTCCTTGACCTCTTCAGTAGCAGGGCAGCCAGCAGCCCTTTAAAGACTACTGGGGCTTGATGATTTGCCCCAGTCTCTGTAAGCTCCTGGTGCCTCATGAGGGGCTGCTATCGCTGGTGTAGAGGCATCTTCAAGGGTGGATACAGATAGGTAGACAGTATGGGTGGGGACGGGGGGCACATTCTGTGTGGAGTACCTGCATTTCATGAAGAAAATACAGAAGAAAAAGATGTAAAATGAAGAGTCTAATCACAATCTGGATCAATTGAACAGATTGTGCAAATGTTTACATCATCTGAATAACTTAACTCTTGGCCCATTTTCTGCTACTGTGAAGTCTCCTCAATAGCTTGGTTGTATAATACAGATCATTCTTTTTATCATTTTCGGGATGTGGGCGTCACTGGCAAGGCTGGCATTTATTGCCAATCCCTAGTTGTCCTGATTTGACACAACAGAGTGGCTTGCTTCAGAGGGCAGTTAAGAGTCAACCCACATTGGTATGGGACTGGAGTCACATATAGACCATTCGGGGTAAGGATGGCAGGTTTCTTTCCCTGAAGGGCATGAACGAAACAGTTGGGTTTTTAGGACAATCTGACAGCTTCATGGTCACTTTTACTGATATCACCTTTTTATTTCCAGATTTGTTTTAAACTGAATTCAAATTCTCAAATTGCCATGGTGGGATTTGAACTCACGTTCTCTGGATTATTAGTCCAGGCTTCTGGATTACTAGTACCTATCAGCATTTGAGTGGAGAGGGTGATGAGATACTATGCTCTTGTATTTCAGGAGCAGCCATTTGAAACAAAATACATATTCCCTGGTTATAGGCTAGTGCGGCTCAACTAAGAATATCGTTTCCTTGTTAAACTCTTCAAAGCCATTGTTATGGAAGATTCCCAGAGTTACACAGACTCCACAAGCCCAAAGCAACTTTGGCGTGTAGCATAGCAGCCATTTGTAACTATGTCATTCCTGAAGACTGATGCTCAGGCCAACATACTTTTTGAAAAATGTAGCAGCATTTGAATTCTTGCAAGCATCAGATAAGTTGGAATTAGAAAGGGCAAAGCCTTTTGAATTTGGCTTTGAGGCAAAGCAGAGGAGGGAGTGAATAAAAAGGTTCTTTATTGTTGCCTAGTTGGTTCACTCCAGTCTAGGGAAAGCGACCTCTGCTTGTCACACTACCCCTTTTATTTATCAAACTGACCTTTGGATTCAGATCCAATTGGTGGAAATGGAGGTAAGTCGATTCGCTCATTTACTTCACTGAAATCAGCTCCCTTAATCCAACGCCTCAGCTGGTAAATGATAGGGTCAGTTCACCGAACAGTGAATCTAATGGATAGAAGCCCACGTGTCTCCCATTGGGTGCACTCCCACACTACAAAAGTGTCTTAATAGTGAAATAGAGGATCGATTTTCAGTTACTCTTACCTGAAGGATATACCTGTCAAAATTGCCAGCTTCTATTTTTAACACTCTTAACTTTGCTGTGAAACATTTTGGGAAGTGAAATTAGTCTTTGACGCTCGTGCGAATCGAGCGAGAGCGAATCACCAACTCGTTTTAGACGTTGCATGTAAAGTGGGCTGGTGATTCGCTGTGGCTTGTTTCACGCCATCACCGAACACCAACTTTGAATTTGCTGCAGGGAAGGGTAATGTACGGAAGCCCAGAGTCTCACTGTAAACCAGGATCAAAAACATTTCTCGATGTGGAATCTTACAGCACAGGCCATTCGGTTCATCGTGCCTGTGCCGGATCTTTGAAAGAGCTATCCAATTAGTTCCACTACCCCCTCTCTTTCTCCATAGTCTTGCAAATTTCTCCTTTTCAAATATATAGCTAATTCCCTTTGGAACGTTACTATTGATTCTGATTCCACCACCCTTTCAGGCTGTGCATTCCAGAAAGCTGCTTAACTTTCAACAAAATATACATCCCCATGACTTTTCTTGCCCATCAAATGTTGAAATCTTACAGTGTTTGTTAATATTCCAGCGCGAGAAGCATACTGTGGGCAATTTTCTGTTACTTGCTGGTGATCATGAGTCTTGCCAGCCAACTACGGGCATCAAAACAGCAGACTGGATGTGTGAATAGATATCTTTTATAGAGCACAGGCTGACTGGAGATGTGAATAGATATCTGTAACAGAGCACAGGCTGACTGGAGATGTGAATAGATATCTGTAACAGAGCACAGGCTGACTGAAATTGTGAATAGATATCTGTAACAGAGCACAGGCTGACTGAAATTGTGACTAGATAGCTGCCAGAGAGCACAGGTTGACTGGAGGTGTGAATAGAAATCTATCACCATGTCACAGAGCACAGGCTGACTGGGGGTGTGAATACAGAGAGCACAGGTTGACTGGAGGTGTGAATAGATATCTGTCACATAGTCACAAAGCACAGACTGAATGGAGGTGTGAATAGATATCTATCACTGTGTCATAGAACACAGTCTGACTGGAAATGTGAATAGATATCTTTCACAGTGTCACAGGGTGAATGGAGTTATGAACAGATATCTGTCATTGTGTCACAGATCACTGAGTGACTGAAGGTGTGAATAGATATCTGTCCTAGAACACAGGTTGACTGGAGACGTGAACAGATATCTGTCACAATGTAACAGAGCACAGGCTGACTAGAGGTGTGAATAGAAATTTCACAGTGTCAAAAAGCATAGTCTGACCAGAGATTTGAACAGATATCTGTTACACTGTCACTGAGCACAGGCTGACTACAGGTGTGACTGGATCTCTGTTACAGTGTCACAGAGCACATGCTAACTGGAGGTGTGAATAGATTTATGTCACTGTGTCATAGAGCAGAGGCTGACTGAAAATGTGAATAGATATCTTTCATAGTGTCACAGGGTAAATGGAGGGGTGAATGGATATCTGTCACAGTGTCACAGAATACAGGCTGACTGGAACCGTGAATAGATATCTGTCTTAGTGATACTGAGCACAGGATGAATGGAGGTGTGAATAGATATCTGTTATAGAGCACAGGCTGACTGAATGTGTGAATAGATATCTGTAACAGAGCACAGGCTGACTGGAAGTGTGAATAGATATCTGTCACAGTGTCACAGGGTGAATGGAGGTGTGAATAGATATCTCTCACAGAGCAGTCTGACTGGAGTTCTGAATTGATATCTGTCCTAGAGCACAGGCTGACTGGAGATGTGAACAGCTATTTGTCACAGTGTCACAGAGCACAGGCTGGCTGGAGGTGTGAATAGATATCTGTCACAGTGTTACAGAGCACAGGCTGACTGGAGATATCAATAGATGTCAGACACAGAGCAGAGGTTGACTGGGGGCGTGAATAGATATCTACCAATGTCACTGAGCACATGCTAACTGGAGGTGTGAATATATATCTGTTTCAGAGCACAGGCTGCCCAGAGATTTGAACCGGTATCTGTCACAATGTCATGGAGCACAGGTTGACTGCAGGTGTGACTAGATATCTGTCACAGAGCAATCTGACTGGAGTTGTGAATATTGTGAGGAAATATAGGTTAAGGTATTTAGGGGAACAAGGCTCAAAAGGGTTAATTAGTCAAAGCTATAGCTGAAAGTACTGTACTATAACATAGACTGCTTTCAAATTAACTTAGTGCAGCTGAAGGCACTAACAGCCAAGAGAATTCTGTTAGTGCAAACTAAGGGTGGGACGTAACGGTACCCCCACTCCTTCAGACATATTGGAATGATGTAGTTAGCCATCTCTTGTCACCTTCGAGGCCTATAGGGTGATTTATCAACTGCAGGGACTGAGGAACATTGTGCTAAGGATACGAAGAGATAAGGGGGGCAACAAGGCACTGTCTCTTCTGGACAAGTATGTGTTGTCTTTATGATTGGGTGAATTAAAGGAAGTATTTTGGAAAATACCTGATTGTATGTATTGTGCCGCAGTTCTGTATTTTTGGGGTATAACTGGGGAGTCTGAGCCTTTGTTAAATGAAGAGGACAAAAAAAGAGAGTACCAAGCAGGTAAACGAGAATGACAGTATGTGAATGAAGGAACGAGGAATGAGGTCACGGCTTCTACCCAAAGGACAATGGGGTAAGATAATTCTCAATTGTGCTTTGTAAACTATTGCTTAAATACTGTAATGTATTGATTCTTGCTTATGCTAAATAAAGTCATATGGCTATTAACCATTATGGTGTCAGTCTCGAACATTGCACAGAGAGTCAAAATTGGCTACAATAGATATCTGTCACATTGTCACAGATTGATTGGAGGTGTGAGTAGATATCTGCCATAGAGCACAGGCTGACTGGGGTGTGAGTAGATATCTGTTACAGTGTCACAGAGCACAGGCTGACTGGGGTGTGAGTAGATATCTGTTACAGTGTCACAGAGCACAGACTGACTGGACGTTTGAATAGATATCTGTCATAAAGCACATACTAACTGGAAGTGTGAACAGATATCTGTCAGAGAGCACAGGCTGACTGGGGTGTGAATAGATATTTGTCATAGAGCAGTCTGACTGGGGTGTGAATAGATATCTGTCACAGTATCACAGAGTACGTGCTAACTGGAGGTGTGAATAGTTATTTGTCAGAGAGCACAAGCTGACTGGGGGTGTTAATAGATATCTCAGTGTCAAAAAGCACAGGCTTACTGGAGATGTGAACAGATATCTGTCACAGTGTCACAGATCACAGGGTGAATGAAGATGTGAATAGATATCTGTCGGAGAGCACAAGCTGACTGGGGGTGTTAATAGATATCTGTCACAATGTCAAAAAGCACAGGCCAACTGGAGGTGTTAATTAATATCTGTCACAGAGTACAGGTTGACTGGAGGTGTTAATAGATATCTGTCATAGTGTCACAGATCACAGGGTGAATGGAGGAGTGAATAGATACCTGTTGGAGAGCACAAGCTGACTGGGGGTGTTAATAGATATCTGTCACCATGTCACAGAGCACAGGCTGACTGGAGGTGTGAATAGTTATCTGTCACAATGTCAAAAAGCACAGGCTCACTGCAGATATGAATAGATATCTGTCACAGTGCCACAGGGTGAATGGAGGTGTGAATTGAAATCTGTCACAGTGTCACAGAGCACAGGATGACTGGCAATGTGAATTGATATCTGTTACAGTGGAACCGGGTGGATGGAGGTGTGAATAGATATGTGACACAGCGTCACAGAGCATGGGCTGACTGGAGTTGTGAACTGAATATACCAGGTTATAAGGTCTACAGGAAGGATAGGAAAACTGGTAGAGGGGGAGGAGTAGCCTCAGTGATTAAGGATGAAATTACTCAAGGATAAGAGAGGATATAACGAGAGGTAATCAGGCAGTGGAGACCTTATGTGTAGAATTAAGAAATAGAAAAGGATTTAAGACTGTAGTGGGCGTTGTGTATAGGCCCCCCTGGTAGCTGCTGTGAAGTGGCAGAATGTATAAATGCAGAAATTCGACAAGCATGTAGCAAAGGCAGTGTGGTTTTAATGGGGGATTTTAACTTTCATATAGATTGGGAGAAGCAGATGAGCTCATGTCAGAAAGGTAGTTAATTTCTTGAGTTTGTTCAGGACAGCTTTCTGCAACAATATGTCCTAGAACCAACAAGGGGGCAGGCCATATTAGATTTAATAATGAGTAATGAGCCAGATTTAGTTATCAGCCTAACGGTGCATGAACATTTATCTAATAGCGATCATAATATGATAGAGTTCAATGTTGTGTTTGAAAGGGAGAATCCTGTATCAGCTACTAAGATTCTAAAATTAGGTAAGGCTGACTTCAATGGGATGAGACAGAGGCTGTCCACAGTAAACTGGGTAAATCTGTTAATGGGTAAAACGACAAGAGATCAGTGGGAGCTGTTCAAAAAAGAATTTAGTGTGATACAGAAACAGTTCATACCCCTAAGGGGCAACTGCTCTACTTGCCAAAAAAAGACAACCATGGACAACACAAGAGGTAAGGGACAACATAAAACTAAACAAAAAAGCATACAAAAATGCAAAAAATAACACAGATCCTGGTGACTGGGAGAGATACAAAGAATAGCAAAGGGTGACAAAACAGATTGTAAGAGCAACAAGACGGGAGTATGAAAAGAAACTTACAAGGGATATCAAAATCAACACAAAAAATTTTTACAATTACATTAGGAAAAAGAGGGTGGTGAAGAGCAATGTGGGCCCCTTAAAAACTGATAATGGTGATATTGTAAATAAAAATAAGGAAATGGCAGACATGTTAAATAATTACTTTGCATCAGTATTTACAGTAGTATGCCGGACACCCCAAGGAAACTAATTTTGAATCAGGGACAGGGACTCACCATAATTAACGTAAGCAAATTAACAGTAATGAAGAAAATAATGGCACTAAAGAGTGACAAATCCCCAGGGACCAGATGGTTTCCATTCAGGGGTTTTTAAGGAAGTTGGTGAGAACATCGCAGAAAACCTAACTTTAATCTTCCAAAGTTCTCTCGATTCAGGAACCGTTCCTTTAGATTGGAAAATTGCATGCATCACTCCACTATTTAAGAAAGGTAAGAGAGTGAAACCAGGGAATTATAGACCAGTTAGTCTAACATCTGTTGTCAGGAAGTTACTGGAGTCTATAATTAAGGATAGAGTGACTGAACACCTTGAAAATTTTCAGCTGATCAGAGAGAGCCAGCATGGATTTGTAAAGGGTAGGTCATGCCTGACAAACCTGATTGCATTTTTTGAAGAGGTGACTAAAATAGTGGACAGGGGAATGTCTATGGATGTTGTTTATATGGACTTCCAGAAGGCATTTGACGAAGTCCCTCGTAAGAGACTGTTAGCTAAAGTTGAAGCTCATAGAATTTAAGGCAAATTATTGAGCTGGTTAGGAAATTGACTGAGTGGCAGGAGACAGAGAGTAGGGATAATGAGCAGGTACTCAAATTGGCAGGATGTGACTAATGGTGTCCCACAGGGATCTGTGTTGGGGCCTCAACTATTCACTGTATTTATTAATGACTTAGATGACGGGATAGAGAGCCACATATCCAAGTTTGCCAATGACACAGAGATAGGCAGCATTGTAAGCAGCGTAGATGGAAGCATAAAATTGCAGAGAGATATTAATAGATTAAGTGAATGGGCAAAACTATGGAAAATGGATTTCAATGTAGGCAAGTGTGAGGTCATCCACTTTGGACCTAAAAATGATAGATCAGAGTACTTTCTAAATGGTGAAAAGCTCAAAACAGTGGTGGTCCAAAGAGACTTAGGGGTCCATGTACATAGATCATTAAAATGTCATGGACAGGTACAGAAAATAATCAAAAAGGCAAATGGAATGCTGGTCTTTATATCTAGAGGACTAGAATACAAGAGGGTAGAAGTTAGACTACAGCTGTACAAAGCCCTGGTTTGACCACACCTGAAGTACTGTATCAAAAGCAAAATATTGCAGATGCTGGAAATCTAAAATAAAAACAGAAAATGCTGGAGAAGCTCAGCAAGTGAAGCAGCATCTGTGGAGAAAGAAACAGAGTTAATATTTCAGGTTTGACATAAGGTCTTCAACCTGAAACATTAACTCTGTTTCTTTCTCCACAGATGCTGCCTCACTTGCTGAGCTTCTCCAGCATTTTCTGTTTTTATTCCTGGAACACTGTGTTCAGTTCTGGGCACCGCACCTTAGGATGGATATATCAGCCTTGGAGGGAGTTCAGCGTAGATTTACCAGAATTATACCTGGACCCCAAGGTTAAATTACGAGGAGAGATTACACAAAGTAGGGTTGTATTCCCTGGAATTTAGAAGATTAAGGGGTGATTTGATCATAATTTTCAAGATATTAAGGGGAACTGATAGGGTAGATTGAGAGAAATTATTTCGGCTGGTTGGGGAGTCCAGGACTAGGGGACATAGCCTAAAAACTAGAGCCAGGACTTCCAGGAGTGAAGTTAGGAAACACTTCTACACACAAAGAGTGATAGAAGTTTGGAACTCTCTTGTGCAAATGGCAGTTGATACTAGCTCAATTGTTAATTTTAAATCTGAGATTGATAGATTTTTGTTAACCAAAGGTAGTAAGGGATACAGGGTTAAGGAGGGTATATGGAGTTAGGTCACAGATCAGCCATGATCTCATTGAATGGCAGATCAGGCTCAAGAGGCTAAATGGTCTACTGCTGTTCCTATGTTCCTTTATCTATCACAGAGCAGTCTGACTGCAGATGTGAATAGGTATCTGTCACAGAACACAAGCTGAGTGGAGGTGTGAATAGATATCTGTCACAGTGTCACAGAGCACAGGCTGTGTGGAGGTGTGAATAGATATCTGTCACAGTGTCACAGAGCACAGGCTGAGTGGAGGTGTGAATAGATATCTGTCACAGTGTCACAGAGCACAGGCTGAGTGGAGGTGTGAATGGATATCTGTCACAGTGTCACAGAGCACAGGCTGAGTGGAGGTGTGAATAGATATCTGTCACAGTGTCACAGAGCACAGGCTGATTGGAGGTGTGAATAGATATCTGTCACAGTGTCACAGAGCACAGGCTGAGTGGAGGTGTGAATAGATATCTGTCACAGTGTCACAGAGCACAGGCTGTGTGGAGGTGTGAATAGATATCTGTCACAGTGTCACAGAACACAAGCTGATTGGAGGTGTGAATAGATATCTGTCACAGTGTCACAGAGCACAGGCTGAGTGGAGGTGTGAATAGATATCTGTCACAGTGTCACAGAGCACAGGCTGAGTGGAGGTGTGAATAGATATCTGTCACAGTGTCACAGAGCACAGGCTGTGTGGAGGTGTGAATAGATATCTGTCACAGTGTCACAGAGCACAGGCTGAGTGGAGGTGTGAATGGATATCTGTCACAGTGTCACAGAGCACAGGCTGTGTGGAGGTGTGAATAGATATCTGTCACAGTGTCACAGAGCACAGGCTGAGTGGAGGTGTGAATAGATATCTGTCACAGTGTCACAGAGCACAGGCTGTGTGGAGGTGTGAATAGATATCTGTCACAGTGTCACAGAGCACAGGCTGTGTGGAGGTGTGAATAGATATCTGTCACAGTGTCACAGAGCACAGGCTGAGTGGAGGTGTGAATGGATATCTGTCACAGTGTCACAGAGCACAGGCTGAGTGGAGGTGTGAATAGATATCTGTCACAGTGTCACAGAGTACAGGCTGAGTGGAGGTGTGAATGGATATCTGTCACAGTGTCACAGAGCACAGGCTGTGTGGAGGTGTGAATAGATATCTGTCACAGTGTCACAGAGCACAGGCTGAGTGGAGGTGTGAATAGATATCTGTCACAGTGTCACAGAGCACAGGCTGTGTGGAGGTGTGAATAGATACCTGTCACAGTGTCACAGAGCACAGGCTGAGTGGAGGTGTGAATAGATATCTGTCACAGTGTCACAGAGCACAGGCTGTGTGGAGGTGTGAATAGATATCTGTCACAGTGTCACAGAGCACAGGCTGAGTGGAGGTGTGAATAGATATCTGTCACAGTGTCACAGAGCACAGGCTGAGTGGAGGTGTGAATGGATATCTGTCACAGTGTCACAGAGCACAGGCTGTGTGGAGGTGTGAATGGATATCTGTCACAGTGTCACAGAGCACAGGCTGTGTGGAGGTGTGAATAGATATCTGTCACAGTGTCACAGAGCACAGGCTGAGTGGAGGTGCGAATAGATATCTGTCACAGTGTCACAGAGCACAGGCTGAGTGGAGGTGTGAATAGATATCTGTCACAGTGTCACAGAGCACAGGCTGAGTGGAGGTGTGAATGGATATCTGTCACAGTGTCACAGAGCACAGGCTGAGTGGAGGTGTGAATGGATATCTGTCACAGTGTCACAGAGCACAGGCTGATTGGAGGTGTGAATGGATATCTGTTACGGTGCAAGACCGCAGTGATTAAATGGCCATTGCGACTCTATTGGCAGATTAAGACTCCGATTTGCATACAGGTATGTGGGTCCAGCCTGATTTAGGCGGGCGCCTCGTCCGCTGTCAAAATCTGCGGTGTTAAACTCGCCACGGAGCAGATAATTGACCCATTTCTTTTTAGCTGCCCCCAGCCCGGATTCCAATGGACGGTGGGATTTAAAATTTCTCCCCCACATCTTTGGATCAAAGTGAAAATAAGGTCTGAAGCAATAAGTTGCCATGTGACAAAAGCCAATTAAGGTCAAATTTGTGCTACAAATTAATTTACGGTATTTATTAACTTTTGAAATTTAACTGCATGCACAAAATATATGGAAATTGGAAAAATATTCACTTAATAGAGTGCACTCCTGTTAATTCAATGCCGTTTGTCACTTGAAAAAAAATGTGAATTAAGCAATTTAAGTAAAACTGCCCAGGAGGCGTGCTTTTTGCACGATTTCAAATTTGAATTAACTGATAATTCGGATTAAGCAGCTTGGAACTTACAGTGTTGCCAATTACAAGGAAGCTGTCCAAAGAAAATGGAGGGAGCTGAATAGAAAAGTCAACAGAATTTTGTAAATCTGAATTTCAAAACGAGCCGCCTGATTCAAAAATTCTTAGGACATATTCAGTATTCTACTCCCACTGTGTTATACCAATGTCACGACTTGTTCACTATCTGTCAATGCCTCTGTGAGAACATGGCCTTTGAAATCCCCCTTTTCAAACGTGGTAACAGTTGGTAACTCATGTGTTATGACCAGCATGTTGCCAATGTGGGGAAAAAAGTCTCTTGAGCCTGACCTCTGGGTGGCTCACATACCATTTATATCTGACGAATATTCATGAAACAATTTCACACTCAAGATTCTGTGCATTACACTCCAAACTTCAAGGACTTGATTACTTACAGATTAAACCAGCTAGTCCTCCTGTATTTTTTTCCCTCTTAGGTTTTATTTTTTGGATACTTTTGTGAGTTGCCTGAAAATCAGAATTGATCTGATTGATCAAACTGTTCCACAATGTTGTGCTTCATTGAGATTCACGGATTATCTATAAATCATCTGTTAAAGCTCTCCTTGATTTGGCTGTCATTTTCACAAAACTGTCTCAGTGGTAGCACTCTCACCTCTGAGTCAGAAGGTCGTGGGCTGACACTGTAGTGCAGTACTGAGGGAGTGATGCACTGTCGGAGGTGCTGCCTTTCAGATGAGAAGTTAAACCGAGGCCCCGTCTGCCCTCTTAAGTGGACGTGAAAGATCCTATGGCACTATTCGAAGAAGAGCAGGAGAGTGGTGCCCTGGCCATTATTTATCTGGTCATTATCACATTGCAGTTTGTGAGATCTTACTGTGTGCAAATTGGCTGCCGCATTTTCTACATTACAACAGAGACTTCACTTCGAAAATATTTCATTGGCTGTACAGTGCTTTGGGACGTCCTGAGGTCGTAAAAGGTGCTATGAAAATGCAAATCCTTTCTTTTCTTGTTTTCTCAATGTGAAAGAGATTGTGAGTCATGCCTTGCTGTGTCCAATGGCTCTCACTCAAACTGGTCTCAAATTGTTGCCCGTCAGGCTGGCGAGTTTGAGACTGGTGTATCCCAGGTATCAGCTCTCAGTCCACTTCTGCTTATTTTAATAAACTCAGTCCTTGCTGTAAACTTTGCTGTCCTTGTTTGCTTGGGAATGAGATTGCCATAAATCAGCCCTTGCTGACCCCAGCCAGAGTTGTCATAGATGAAAGTCTGGGAGTTGATAGAAACCTGTCAAAAACAATCAAGGTTCTTATTGTAAACTGAAGAGCTGTTTTTCCATTATTAAGGCAACATCATCTGTATTTATATTCTTTAAAATACCTAAAATATCTGAATATAACTCATGGACCCTGGTCTAATGTTTACAGAACTCATTAGTGAAGAAAATGCTACAATTTCTGGTAAACCAACTCAGTTGCTAGGATGCTAACATATCCTGCTGTGCCTGGCATCTAGCCCTGTATCTTTCTATGATGTCAGTGGCAGCCTCTTCCTGTGTTGATTGTCTCCCTACTGCTGTGTTCCTGCAAGAGGAGTGGAAGTGGGTTAATATTTGCCCTGTGCAAGGGCCTTTCAACATGTCTGAGACAGCTTACCATAATGAGCATGGAAAAAGGAAGATGCAACAAGTGTTGCCAAGAGGAAAAAGTATGATACCGGGGCTGAAAGGGTTAAATTATGGGGCAAGTTGCATAGACTAGGCTTGTATTTCCTTGCGTATAGAAAATTAAGGGGTTATCTAATTGAGGTGTTTAAGATGATTAAAGGGTTTGATAGGGTAGATAGAGAGAAACTGGGGGAGACCAGAGCAAAGGGGCATAACCTTGAAATTAGAACTGGGCCGTTCAGGGGTGATGTCAGGAAGCACTTTTCACACAAATGGTGGTGGAAATCTGGAACTCACTTCCCCAAAAAGCTGTGGATGCTGGGTCAATTGAAAATTTCAAGATTGAGATAGGAAGATTTTTGATAGGTAAGGGTATTAAGGGATGTGGAGTCGGGGCAGGTAGACGGAGTTAAGATACAGATCAACCATGATCTAATTGAATGACAGAACAGGCTCAAGGGGATGAATGGCCTACTCCTGTTCCTATGTAGTTGTAAGGGTAGTAGCAGCTTTTCAGGATGTGAGTCCAATCAGAGAGGAGGCGCAGTGAAGTATTCCCTGCTGACTTACGGTCAGCCGGGGCAAGTTGAGAAGAAAAGGATCATTAGTAGGGTCCTTGATGGGCTGTGGACAAAGTATGAGAGCTGTGAAGAGGAGTCTTACTTTGGCAGTCCTGGTGAGATCATTAAATTCTTACTCCACTGCAGCCAGTTTTGTGCCATCTCTCGTTATGCCCGTTCATCAATTTACTGGACTACCTGTCTACCACCCTGAGGGAGAAGACCTACTTTGCCTCATGTTGCTTCCAGCTCCCCATTGTTGCTTCTCTCTTTTGCCCAGTAAAAATACACCTCCCCCTTAAGCTGCTGCAGGCCCTTAAGAACCAGCGTTTCGTGCTGGCAGCTTGCCTCAATCGTGCTATTGAGGGGCAACCTGGAAACTGGGAGAGGTTCCCCACCAACACCTCCAGGCAGCCTCTCCCCTCACCCTACCAAACATATTGATATTTCATGAGTCTTTGATAAATGTAGTTACTTCTGCACTCCATTTCCTGACCTTTATTGCTACCGGTGTCCAATAGTGTATCAACTAGCACAGGTTAAGTGTCATGCATCAGCTCATTAAGGAAGGAAATTTAAAGAATTTCAACCAGTATGTGATCAGGCTTCTTAACTTACTGCCAGTGGTCAGTTAAGACGTTTTGTATCAGAATATTCAATGTTCATGTTTGAGGGGTAAATGTATTCACTCAATGTCACACGATTCTCTAAAGTGCCAACTCTAGGCTGTCCAAAAATAGCCCCTTCAATTCCTCGAGTTTCTTCATAACACATGATTGACTCAACACTGCATATAGTATAGATTACTGAACCAGTTTGTCTGCAGTTGGAATTTGTCCATAATCTTCATTAGCGAGAAGTGATGCAAAGATATAATTTAACACTCCAACCATTCTCTAATCCTCTATAACTTCCTAATTTATCCCTTAAAGCACGGTTTTCAAGCATTCATCCTCGTGGCCCTGATATGTACAAACCACGTCACCCCAGGGACCATATATAACATTTAAATCTGTGTCCTCATTCATTTACGGATACCTCTCATTGCTGATATGAGCAGATCTTGGTGTTCAGAATTAGAATTTATTCACCTTTGAGGAAACACAAAATTCAAACAAGACAAAACAGTGAGTAAGAAATAATGCAAATAAGACTGAGCATTGAGAGCTGGATTGTTAGGGCTGGAAGCCAGATAAAGCCCTAGGCCATCGGTTGGACACTTCAGCCTTAAGGTCTATCTGATCTTTAACTTTCACCTGCTTTATACACACAAATAAAACATCTGTTTGGATCTTTCTTGTTGCTATCTGCAATTTGCTTTTAATACTGTCTTTTTGCTCTTCTGATACCCATTTTGGTTATCAACTGACTTTTGTATGGCTTCCGTTCCGCATTATTGTTTATATTTCCTGTTATTTAAACTCTAGTTCACAAGATCACAAGTTAAGTGTGGGTGAAGAAAGCCATGCAGCATTTCCATGCATAAAGCCCCTACAGTTCATCCCCCTTTGATCATCATGGTTTCCAATTGTTTCTTGCAGGGATTTCTCCTTCACTAGTCCCCCGTTAATCCATTCTGTTTATTGATTACTCTTGGCGTTGGCCTTTTATAAATTTATTCTCAGGATGTGACACAGGATCCCAGACCCCGAAGTAAAAGACCAATATAAAAGGCCTTATAAGCTTATCCTTCAACCTCTTAGGAGATCATGGGTTGAAGCCCCACTCCAAGGACTTGAGCATATAATCAAGACTGGCAGTTCAGTGCTGAGGGAGTGCTGCACTGTCAGAGGTGCCGTCTTTCAGGTGAGACGTTAAACGAGTCCTTCTCTGCCTGTTCAGGCAGATGTAACAGATCCTGATGCATTATGCGAAGAAGAGCAGGTCTAAGAGGGACTTAGGGGAGCACTCTTGCTACTCCTACTCCTGTGCCAATGCAGGGTTAAAACAAAAACAATTATATCATTTTTTTTGAAAAGAAGAATTTCATGGAATATTTCAAAAACTGTGGGGGAATTTGTAATGAAAAAAAAAGCCAGAAATTTTGACAGTAGTCATGACTGCACTCGCTATTTGAGGAGGGTAAATCTTAGACTGATGAATTTATGTAGGAAATGAACAGAGACTGGTCTGATCGACACAGACCTGCCTACAAAGAACAGTCGAACTGCGTCAAGTCCGACTCTCACAGTCTGCACTGAATGTTACCACAAATTTATTATAAAATACAATCCCCCCCTCCCCACAAAAACTCCCAAATGATACCAGAAATGGTCACAGTTTATCAGCTGCAAACACACTGGGGTAAATTTTGGTCTTCACTCCCTGGGTGTTAGCCTGGCAGGGCGGATTGCCCACCTGGCAGAGAATTTCCCTGTTTTCATTCTATAACGGGCAGGTGATCTGTTCCACCAGATTATAGCCCAGGCTGTGAGGATGGGAGTTTACCTCACTGTGTGCAGGATTCGGAACAGGAGAGGTAATATTCCCACCCAGTATTTCTGCTTATATCTGTGTGCATGAATTTATCTCTTCCTCTCATCTCGTTGCATTCTAAATCTGAGTCGAGCCATGAGTGAACAGTAAGGTTTAACGTTATTGTATGAAGGGAACAAATGGGCTATTGATGTTACAGCAGAGCCTGTGCTGTCTGTGTGGGTGGGGTTTACCACGTACACCAGTCTCCCAACATTCCACCGCAGGGAAAGAGCACTGTGTGTACTTTTAACTGAGTCAACACAAAATCAAGTTTTCAGGAAAACAGAAAGTGTCGTAATTTGTGGTTTGTACGGTCAAGATTTTCCACTGAAGTGTGATTGTTGTCGGGACCGTGGCAGGGGAGGGGTTCCTCACGCCCGATCACACTGATGGTGGCTCAGCTTCATTTACCTACAATGGGGCAGCTCTAGGTGCTGCTGGGTGGGGGTTCGCTGGTTTAGGGATGGGGCTGAAAATCACATCCAGCCTTAAAGGGCCAGGCATCATGAAAACACTTATTTTTTTAACTTCGAACCTTGAGGTTAACTCTTCAGAAAATACCAGCCAGGCAGATGGGCAACAGACAGTGGGAGAGCTGTGGACTAAGTGAGAGGGGAGATCCTGCTTGGAATTGAGGGGTGAAGACCCTAAGGGATGTGCTCAGGACCAGTGGAAGGATTTGTCGAAGGAAGCACTGAGAGTCAATGGCACAATCCCATGCACAACAACTTAATACCACTAAAAGTTTGTTGACCGTATCAGATCAGGCAAGGTGAAAGGAGCCACTCAGACCTTCCAAAAATGTACTGCTCTGAGCATGTCTGCCACTCACAGCCACCTCCCCTCATTTTGTTAAGGTGTCTGAAATACTTACCATCAATGCCCAGGAGGTAGCGCAGGCATCTTTACACCCGCACTTTAGTCTTCTTGCTGGTTCCTGGACTGCATCTCATTGCAACCAATGGACATCCTCCCATTTTGTATTCTTTTTAAAGGAAAAGCCCATCAAGAACAATATCAACAACAACTTGCATTTACATAGCGTCTTTAAGGTAGCAAAATGTCCCAACAACAATATCAAGAACCAGTTGCATTTATATAGTGTCTTTAATGAGTAAAATGTCCAAAGCCACTTCACAGGAGCGTTATCATACAAAATTTGATACCGAGCCACATAATGAGATATTAGGATAGGTGACCAAAAAACTTGGTCAAAGAGATAAGTTTTAAGGAGCATCTTAAAGGAGGAAAGAGAGGTAGAAAGGAGGAGAAGTTCAGGGAGGGAATTCCCAAGGCGCTTCAAAGAAGGTCATCAGACAAGAATTGACACCGAACCAAAGAAGGAGGTCTTGGCAACAGGTGGTCACTACCCGCCCCCCCAATCTCCGCCCTTTCATCATGCACGAGGAAGACGATTTGGAACTTCTGCGGAGACAGGCAACAGAATGGGATACATGAAGAGCAGATACCAGCTGCAGGTTTGTCACAAAATTCTGCTTCTCTCCCTGCTCATACTATTGGACTAGACATTACCTGCTGGTGTCAACCTTGGCTCAGTGGTAGCACTCTTTCCTCTGAGTCAGAAGGTCATGGGCTCAACTCCCACACCAGACACTTGAGCTCATAATCCAGGCTGACCCTCCAGTGCTGTACTGTTGGAGGTGCCATCTTTCAGATGAGAGTTTAAACCGAGGTCCCGTCTGCCCTCTTTGATGGATGTAAAAGATCCTATGGCACTATTTGAAGAAAAGCAGGGGAGTTCTCCCCATTGTCCTGCCAATATTTATCTCTCAACCAACATCACTATGATTAATTGGCCATTCATCACATTGCTGTTTGAGGGACATTGTTGTGCACAAATTGGCTGCTGTGTTTCCTACATTACAACAGTGACTATACTTCAAAGGTACTTCATTGGCTGCAAAGCACTTTGGGATGTCCTGAGTTCACGAAAGGCACTAGATAAATGCAGGTTCGTTCTTTCTTCTTTATCGTGAGAGGTTAACAGACTTTGGGAACTGAATGTGAAAACTGACTTTGTCCTTGATCAGAGTTAATGAAAGGCCCAATCAGGAATCCACCAAAACTTCACATAATGGCACTGGGCCAAACCTAATGTTAGAGAGAACACTGTGCCCTGTACCAGTGGGTAGCATTTCACTCAGCTGCCTCAAGTGCATCTCCAGTGCTGCTGTAAGCTGACCGAAGGTAATCAGAAGATGGGCCGCTCCATCACACTTTGTCCCAAAGTCCTTAAATTTCACATCAACATCCAAGTAAAATCTATTTGAAGCTCTCTCCAATGTTCAAATGAATACCCATGTTAGTTTTCTATATATTTTCAGTCCATTTGTTTTTGTGCTGTCTCTTGTCACTTGAGCTGTTTAATGTAACAGGATATCATTCGAAGGTAATGGGCTTTACTTACTTTAAGTATGGAACATTGGGTTTTATTAAACTTGTGCACTTTATGTTTTGTGTTTAACATGGGTGTTGAATGAGGTTACAGATATATATAACAGAAAATGCTGGAAATCCTCCGCAGGTCAGGCAGCATCTGTGGAGAAAGAAACAGAGTTAATGGGCTCGATTTTCACACCCGCGATCGGGTGCGTTGGTGGCGGGGGGGGGTTGCGAAAATTGGGGATTCCCGGGGCGGGTCGGGAGCCCGGCTCCAACCCGCCCCATATCCGCATGTGGGACTCCCGCCGTCAATTAAAGCTGGCGGGGTGCCACTTAAAGTACTTGAACAGGTACTTTACAGGCCTGATTGACCTGTTATTTTAGCAGGGATGGGATTTTGCAACTGACTGGGACTGTTTCCCGTACTGGCAGCTGCAAAGGTCCATTTGACAGGTGGCGGGGGGAGACCCTCACTCATTGCAGGAGGCCACTCTGTCACTTTGGACAAAGTTTGGCCTCCACCACCCTCCTCCTAACAATAAAATTCACCAACTTGCACACTTACCCCGGTGTCCAGACACATGTACCTACCTTGCGGACCCCCTCAGATGTACATCTTCTGGATGGGGGCCGCCGTAGCTGCAGTCATGACCTCCTCGGAGGGCGAACAGCATCACCAGCCTCGCCGGCCACACCGTCCACCTCTGACACGTGGAGCCCCACAACACAGTGCTGTGACACATCCACCTGCACAGCAGGAGGGAGGGCAACCGCAGAGAGAGATGCGTCGCAGAGGGCACTACCCTCGCCACAGGGTCCACAGACCGAGGCTCAGCTTCCTGGACCTCTCTGAGCAGCAGTGCACATGGAGGCTCAGAGTCACTCGACATGTAGTCGTGGACATCTGCAGCCTCCTTCATGCCGAGCTGCTCCCGGCTGGCCCGAGCACCATCTTCTTACCTGTCGCTGTCAAAGTCACCACTGCCCTCAACAACTTCTCCTCCGCATTCTTCCAGGGTGCCACCGGGGACATCATCGATGTCTCTCAGTCGTCTGCACAAAAGAGCCCTGCAAATACACCTACACCCACTCTGCAGTGACACCATGGGTGTCATCAGTTGTGGGTCTTCATTGTGATCCTCAGGAAAGGGCATTATTGCACAAACCAGACAAAATTCGCAAAGACGTGGCAGTAGTGGTGCCAATATAATATGTAATGTGAGTTGATCAGAAATTAAATATAAGTAAAAATCATGACAAACCCTCAAACACCCTTGTGCATCTCCTTCATGCCCACGACAGGTTTGCCTTACGCTTCCTACTGCACATATGTGATGCATGCCCTGTGGCTGCAGCACAGGTAGTGGCAGGTTGATTGAGGCTGACTGTGAAAGAGATGCATCAGAGGGTGAGTATGAGATAGAGCCGTGAGATTGTATGAGGATTGGGTTGAGTGGTAGTGGCGGGATGAGTACTGGCGAGGTGAGTAAGTGCAGGTAAGATGAGGATGAGGTTTGAGTGGGTGTGAGGAGTGATGTGACAGAGTAGTGTTGGGAGTGCAGAAGGAGATGTGGGGTGGGGGTGGTGATGTGGCAGACGGAGTGTAGGGGAATGAGTAAGTGTACTCACTTTGGCTGACCTACGTAGGTCATTGGAGCGCCTCCTGCACTGTATGCAGGTGCGCGATATGTTGGTGGTGCAGGTGACCTCCTCTGCCACCTCGAGCCAGGCCTTCTTGGTGGCAGAGGCAGGCCGCTTCCTCCCGCCCGCCGGGGGGAAGATCTCTGTCCTCCCCTTCCTCCTCACCCCATCCAATAAGAGCTGGAGTGAGGCATCATTAAACCTGGGAGCAGCCTTCCCCCTGGGCTGCTCCATGCTGTAATTTTTCCTATTTCTTGCAGCATCTGTCAGTGGAGGACTGCCCCTTTAAATAGAGCTCCTCCAGCTGACAGACCTTACTGTGCATGCGCAGTCCACCCGACACGCAGATCAGCAGTGGGGAACCCGGAAGAACAGGTAAGTGGATCCAATCAGCCTCCGATTGCGCACGGAGCAGACTGATTTCACCGGGCGCATTACCCACGCGCCCAATCGACCCCCCGCCGCAAACCCGCCGCCATGGTAATATCGGGCCCAATGTTTCAGTTCTGATCCACAGTATTTTGCTTTTGTTTTATATATATATGTGTATATTTGAATCATTATTGTAAAATCCTTTGCATTTGCAATTGGTGGGGTTGAATGAACTTTTCATGATCACCAAAACTGAGGTGTTAGCTGTGGCTCAGTGGTAGCACACTCACCTCTGAGTCAGAAGGTTGTGGATTTAGGGCTCACTCCTGAAACTTGAACACATAATCTAGGCTGGCATTTCAGTGAAGTACTGAGGGAGTGCTGGACGAGACATTAAACCAATGTCTGCCTTCTCGGGTGGACGTAAAAGATCTCATGGCACTATTCGAAGAAGGGGTGTTCTCCCCAGTGTCCTGGCCGATATTTATCCCATGACCAACATCACTCAAACAGATTATCTGGTCACACTGCGGTGTGTTGGTTCTTGCTGTGCACAAATTGGCTGCTACGTTTCCCTACATAACAACAGTTCAAAAGTATTGGCTGTAAAGCGCTTTGGGACATCTTGAGGTCGTGCAAGTCTTTTTTGAAACTGCTCATGATCAAGTGCTGTGCTGGAAGCTGTTGACAAGAATTCTGATGATGCCACGATTTTGACCTGATCCCTCGCCCCCACCAAAGAAGGAGCGACAGTCCTTTTATAAGTTCCTGTTTTGAACAGATAACAGTCTTGAAGTAAAGGTCTCCCCCTTTCTTTTAAAAAATTCCTCCCACAAGCATAATGAGGGGACTATTAAGTGCATCGCCTGGGCAAAAGTATTTTTCCTCACAGTTGGGCTTTGGCAGGGGTGTGGCATCCATGTGTCAGAGACATTAAAGGGCATCAGCTCTTATTTTCTAATTATTGTTTGATCATTATTTTGGACCTTCTCAATTTGCTCCTCCATCAACTGATGGGACTGGTTCCTGTTCAGGTACAGTTCTGGGCCCCTGATACCTTGCCCAAGTCTTTATATATTATATGTGTGGGTCTGGGCAATGAGTACCAGCAAGCTGCTCAACCACGTGGGGCAGCACAGTCGAGCCTTATGTCAACCTCAGCAGGCGTCCAAACAAGTCCATGTTCAAGCAAGGGGTCCAGCTGTTCTTACTGGAAGCTTTGTAATTTTCCAATCTCAGAATGCATGGTCCATATTTACAACAACAATTTGCATACATATGGAGCCTTAAATGTAGTAAAACGTCCTAAGGCTTCAAAGGAGCATAATCTAACAAAAATTTACACTGAGCCAAAGAAGGAGACATTAGGACAGGGTGACCAAACCCTTGGCCAAAGAGATAGGTTTTAAGGAGCATCTTAAGGAGAAGAGACAGGTGGAGAAGTGGAGGGGTTTTGGGAGGGAATTCCAGAGCTTAGGGCCTAGAAGGCTGAAGGCATGGCCGCCAATGGTGGAGCTAATTTTTTTTTATTCGTTCATGGGATGTGGGCGTCGCTGGCAAGGCCAGCATTTGTTGCCCATCCCTAAGTGTCCTTGAGAAGGTGATGGTGAGCCGCCTTCTTGATCTTGAATTAAAATTGGACATATGCAAGAGGCCAGAATTGGAGGAGCGCAGAGATCTCTGAGGCTTGTAGTTCTGGAGTTTACAGAGATAGGGAGAGGCGAAGCCATGGAGGGATTTGAACATGAGAATGAGAATTTTAAAATCGAGACTTTGGTGGACCAGGAGCGAATGTAGGTCAGCGAGGTCAGGGGTGATAGGTGAACGGAACTTGGTGCAAGTTAGGATACTGGCAGCAGAGTTTTATAAATGAGTGCCTTGGCCATTAGATTGTGGCAGTCACCTGGAGTGCCGGTATCATTTTGTAAGGAAAGGATTAATCCAACTGTCCTGAAATTTACGAGTTATACTACTATAGATTTCTCTTTATATTGTAGTAATGTTAACCGTTTGCCTTTGCCTCTTAAGCAGGGACGTTTAAGTCAATTTAAAGCACCTTTACGCTATTGGGCCATGGCTGACCCTGCAGCAATGGTCAGTTTCAGGATGGAGTTATAAGATACTTAATTAAAGACGTGCCATTGCATACTGAATCATTTGATAACAGTATGGGAAAACAGTTAGTTCTGCAAAGGAAAATATCTGGGCATACATCATCCTTTTTTATTGGTACGAATAACACAGAAACAAAGGCAGACTTATAATTAAAGGTTTCACTTGGTAGAATAGCAATTCTATGGAACAAGAGTGAAACTATCGATAAGATAACAAAGTAAGGGAGTTATACTTGTTAGCTCAATGGAAAAACAGCTTGTTAAGTAAGGAAAACTAAAGTTATTGATAAGGGATAAGTCAATTAAATTCTCCTTATATTGAGTTGTATTTTAACTTTCATATGATTATACAATGCAGAATTGTGTGGATTGTTACATAGAGGAAGTGAGAGAAACGTATAAAAACTGATTGTCTTAGTGAGTATTTGGATTCATAAAGGCCCAAGATACTAAGCGCAGAACCGTAACACATTTGAATCTCCAACCGAGCATCATTAGATGTGATTGCAAGTACTACCTTTTAAGTGTATGTTTAAGTATAATTACATGCGCTGTATAATTAACAAACCTTGATTGAGTCAGTCCATCAATTCTTCTAAGAGGGAATTACATAGTTGATTGAAAAAAGAATATATAAGTGGATGGGGAGTGAACTGGAGAGTAGGATTGGTGGGAGTGAGTAGGGGAGTGAGATTAGACTAAATGGGATATTAAAGGGAATGGGGAGTGGGATTAGATTGGGTGGGATATTAAAGGGTATGGGGAGTGAGGCGGAGTGGGATTAGATTGGGTGGGATATTAAAGGGTATGGGGAGTGAGGCGGAGTGGGATTAGATTGGGTGGGATATAAAAGGGAATGGGGAGTGAGGAGGAGTGGGATTAGACTAGAAGGGATATTAAAGGGTACGGGGTGTGAGGAAGACAGTGGGATTAGACAAGGTGGGATATTAAAGGGTATGGTGTCGTCAATTTGAATCTCTGTTCAATTGTTCGAGACTGACTCCATAATGGTTAATAGCCATATGACTTTATTTAGCACAAGGATCAATACCTTACTGTATTGAAGCAGTATCGTCGCAAAATGTATTGACGCAAAATCGTCGAGCAGAAATTGATAGCCAAGTTCCGCACCCATGAGGACGGCCTCAACCGGGATCTTGGGTTCATGTCACGCTACACGTTACCCCACCAGCGAACAAATGTTATCTGTTTTTAATATAACGGGTCAGTTGCTGTCTTTTCTATGTTTCTACCTCTCTATCTCTGTTTTTTTTTGTTTGTTGTTTTTTTTGGTGATTTGTATATTCTGAGACCTGGCAGGTAACACCTGTCTGTCTGCACACTGATTGCCTTGGCAACGGGCAGTTGAAAAAACTGTCTGTACTCACCAAGCATTGTTCTGTGAATTATAAATGCGATTTCATTTCAAGGATTTCATTTTCACATCGTTCACCTGACGAAGGAGGAAGCCTCCGAAAGCTTGTGAATTTAAAATAAAATTGCTGGACTATAACTTGGTGTTGTAAAATTGTTTACTATTGAAGCAGTAGTTTACAAAGCACAATTAAGAATTATATTACCCCGTTGTCCTTTGGGTAGAGGCAGCGACTCCGTTCCACGTTCCCTCATACACGTACTCCCGTTCATGTTTACCCGCTAGGTACCTTCTTTTCTGTCCTCTACAACTTGACTCTCACAAGGGGTCTCTTTTTTATACAACTTTTGGGGGTGGGCACAGGGGCTGTTACTGACACAGGTGTTTACCCTATCGGGGTCTTTCTAAAGGGCGAGGTGGCCAACGAGGCGTCATGTATCTCTTTAGACAAAGGAAGAAGGCTCATCCCACTTCTTATCTCTACATTTCGTAGGCAAAATGTCGTACCCTCTGGATGACCAATCATTGGCTTCCAACTCTAGAGTGGCCTGCCTCTTAAACTTATCTTCACTTCAAGGCCAAAGCCGGTGTTTGGACCTGTTATCTTTTCACTTCCTGTCTGTTCCCAAGACACTAATTCTGAAGCCTCCTTGTAACATTAGCAGCCTGGACAGCTGTCTCATTCTGTGGCTGCAACTGCTTATATTATCAATAAGCAAAAGGCCTTATAAAACGTAGAAAACTTACAAAACCCATAAGTGCAAGTTAGTTACCATATATTCCATATACTGTTTGATTAATACAGAAAGGTGATCATATAAAGACAGTAAAAGTTACATATCAAAAATACATTTGGACTCATAGATGGTTCCCTTATCACTACTAGGGGCCCATCTGTCCTTCTTCCTTGATTATGGAATATGGTTGCCTAGCAACATGTTCGGACATAGAGGCCCATTTCACTGTTTTTGCCTGAGATAGCATGGTTGTGTGTTTTTATTACTGCGCTAAGGCTGGTTTCTGTAGAAACTAAACTTCCTTACAGTGGGGAGTGAGGAAGAGAATGTGACTAGACCGGGTGGGATATTAAAGAGAATGGGGAGTGAGAAGGAGAGTGGCATTAGACTGGGTGGGCTATGAAAGTAACGGGGAGGGTTGATGAGGGTAGTGTGGTTGATGTTGTGTATATTGACTTTCAAAAGGCATTTGATAAAGCACCACATAATAGACTTGTTAGCAAAATTAAAGCCCATGGCATTAAAGGGACAGTGGCAGCGTGGATACAAAATTGACTAGGGGACAGAAAGCAGAGAGTAGTGGTAAACGGTTGTTTTTCAGACTGGAGGGAAATATACAGTGGTGTTTCCCAGGGGTCAGTATTAGGACCACTGCTCTTTTTGATATAAATTAATCATCTGGACTTGGGTATGGAAGGTATAATTTCAAAGTTTGCAGATGACACAAAACTCAGATATGTAGTAAACAATGAGAAGGATAGTAACAGACTCACCTGACGAAGGAGAAAGCCTCTGAAAGCTTGTGATTTTCAAATAAAACTGTCGGACTATAACCTGGTGTTGTAAGATTCCTTACATTTGTCCACCCCAGTCCATTACCGGCATCTCCACATCATGACTCCAGGAGGACATAGACAGACTGGTGAAATGGGCAGACACACGGCGGATGAAGTTTAATGCAGAGAAGTGTGAAGTGATGCATTTTGGTAGGAAGAATAAGGAGAGGTAATATAAACTAAATGGTACAATTTTAAAGGGGGTGCGGGAACAGAGAGACCTGGGGCTACACATACACAATTCTTTGAAGGTGGCAGGGCAAGTTGAGAAGGCTGTTAAAAAAAGCATATGGGATCCTGGGCTTTTTTAATAGAGGCATAGAGTACAAAAGCAAGGAAGTTATGCTAAACGTTTATAAAACACTGGTTGGGCCTCAGCTGGAGTATTGTGTTCAATTCTGGGCACCACACTTTAGAAAGGATGTCAAGGCCTTAGAAATGGTGCAGCAGAGCTTTACTAGAATGGTGCCAGGGATGAGGGACTTCAGTTATGTGGAGAGACTGGAGAAGCTGGGGTTGTTCTCCTTAGAACAGAGAAGGGGAAATTTGATAGGTGTTCAAAATCATGACTGGTTTTGACAGAGTAAATAAGGAGAAACTGTTCCAAGTGGCAGACGGGTTAGTAACCAGAGGACACAGATTTAAGGTGATTGGCAAAAAAGCCAGAGGTGACATGAGGAAACTTTTTTTTATGCAGCGAGTTGTGATGACCTGAAATGCACTGCCTGAAAGGGTGGTGGAAAGAGATTCAATGGTAACTTTCAAAAGAGAGTTGGATAAATACTTGAAGGGAAAAAAATTACAGGGCTATGGGGAAAGAGTGGGAGAGTGGGACTAATTGGTTAGCTCTGTCAAAGAGCCGGCACAGGCATGATGGGCCGAATAGCCTCCTCCTGTGCTGTTCTATGATACTATTAAGGGATATGGGAAATAAGCAGGAGAGTGTGATTAGATTGGGTGGGATATTAAAGGGTATGGGGAGTGACCAGGAGAGTCGGATTAGACTGGGTGGGATATTAAAGGGTATGAGGAGAGAGGAGAATTATGTGAAGAAAAGCATTGGCATAGACTTGAGAATAATCACCTGTTTCTGTGATGGAATATTCCAGGATTCCATGCCCTCAGGTCCTATTATCCTGCCTTACTTTAAAATAGTGCTCAGGATTTACCGTATTTAAGCCATTTAACATTTAATATACTTCAATAACGTTCTCCCTTTTATCACCTTCTCTCTCAGATACCCTTTTGAAATCTTTCTTCTTAATATAAATTCAGCTGTACTATTGCTTTTAATAAACCCAGTTAGTTAATAATAAAAGTGAAATAACTTTTAAGCATAAAAATGGTTGGACGAGATCAGTGGCAGGAATTTGATAAGTTCGGCTGTGTTGGGCATGATGGGGCATCAGGGATTCATAAATGTTGTTGTCAATCATTTCAGTCTGTCTGAAAGCTGAGATACCTCGAGTCAAAAATCAAAACCATTTGCATCTTCGAGTGATCACCATCCAGCCAGAACACAGGCTTAAAAAATATTGATTGCATAACTCCGGGCACGAGTCAGGCAGGAGCCAGAATCAGAGCTCAGCCAGACAGGATTTAAAATACAAATCTTTCAAAAATATTAATTCCAGAGAATTGATTAAAACTCTGTGGGTACACGCCAGCAGATTACATGCTTAAGAAACGTTTCCCCATTGATGTCTTCCTCTATTTAAATATCTCAAGGTCACACCTGATTAACGCCGATGAGCTACAAGTAAAAAAGTCTATTTGAAGCAGTGCCCATACTCTCAACTATTCCATTTTAACTAGAACGTCCCACCATTAAACCACTTGATTGGAATATTTTACCTTATATTTTCTGTTCCTTTGAGGTACTTTCTGGATGGGACTGGCCTGATGTTGCTGTGTTATTCACCAGTGGAGGTGACATTGATGGGTGTGACACTCCATTCAGTTGATATTGGAGGTGATATTGATGGGTGTATTACTCCATTCAGTTGATGTTGGAGGTGACATTGGTGATAATACCCCCGAGACAGCGGTGCATTGTGTCAGAACACAGTTATAAACAAAGGTTCTCGGCAAGTTCTAAAGTCTGAGCAAAAAGTGAATCCACACGAAAACTCTTGATGCACAACTGTTTTGAATCGCCAGGACATTGCAGTTTTAGTGTAAATGGAGCCTACATCTGGAGTCAGGGCCCAAGCTGACACCAGAATGAAGAGGAGTGAGACTCCCTGACTGACTGGATCTGGACTAGAGGGCAGAATCCTCGCAATACCAGTGTCCTGGCCTACATCTTCCCTCAACCAATACCGTTAAAACAGATGAAGAGATTATTCATTCTTTTGCTGTCTGTGGGAGCTTGCTGTGCACACACTGGCTGCCTCATTTGCCTACACAACAGAGACTACACTTCAAAAGTAATTTATTCGTTGTAAGTGCTTTGGGACATCCTGAGGGGAAGATAAAGTGCTAATGTAAATGGAAGCTCTTTCTTCCGGAAGATCGGCTTGTTTTTGAAGGCTGATCTGCAAGGCAATGTTTCACTTTTACAATTATGCGATGAGAAATTTTGAAACTAAAGCTAGTTTCTAAAGATGGTCACAAATAAATCCATTAAGGAATTCAGAAGAAACTTCTTTACTTAGAGAGTGATGCAAATGTGGAACTCGCTACCACACGGAGTGGTTGAGGCGAATAGCATAGATGCATTTAAGGGGAAAAGGAATAGAAGGTTACATTGATAGGGTGAGATGAGGTAGGGTGGAAGGAGGCTCGTGTGGAGCATAAACACCAGCATAGACCAGTAGGGCCAAATGGCCTGTTTCTTTGCTGTAAATATGATGTAAGTATGTAACATAACTTCCACCTCTTTGCATTCCAGCCCCCTTGAGATAAAGGCTAACATTCTATTAGCTATTTAACTTATTTGTTGTACCTGTCCACTAGCTTCAAGTGATTTCTGGACAAAGACCCCTAAATCTCTCTGCTGCTCGATAGTTCCGAGCTTCTCATGCTTTAGAAAATACTTTGATCCATCTTCTGTAGGTTGAGAGTGGATGACCTCACACATACCCACATGGAACTCTATCTGCCTCGGTTTTGCCCACTTACTTAATCTATCAATGTGCCTTAGCAACTTTCTGCTCCCATCTACATTACTTACTGTGCCACTAAATTTATTGTTCGAGCAAACTTAGACCTACGTCTCTGTATTCTTTCATCTAAGTAATTGATAAAAGTCATGACATTGAATGTGAAATTGATGGGTGTGATACTCCATTCAATTGATGTTGAGGGGACATTGATGGGTGTGATACTCCATTCAGTTGATGTTGAGGGGACATTGATGGGTGTGATACTCCATTCAGTTGATGTTGAGGTGACATTGATGGGTGTGATAGTCCATTCAATCGATGTTGAGGGGATATTGATGGGTGCGATACTCCATTCAGTTGATGTTGAGGGGATATTGATGGGTGTGATACTCCATTCAGTTGATGTTGTGGGGACATTGATGGGTGTGATACTCCATTCAGTTGATGTTGAGAGGACATTAATGGGTGTGATACTCCATTCAATTGACATTGAGGGGACATTGATGGGTGTGATACTCCATTCAGTTGATGTTGAGAGGACATTAATGGGTGTGATACTCCATTCAATTGACGTTGAGGGGACATTGATGGGTGTGATACTCCATTCAATTGATGTTGAGGGGACATTGATGGGTGTGATACTACATTCAATTCATGTTGAGGGGACATTGATGGGTGTGATAATCCATTGAGTTGATGTTGAGGGGACATTGTTGGGTGTGATACTCCATTCAGTTGATGTCCAGGGGACATTGATCAGTGTGATACTCCATTCAGTTGATGTCGAGGGGACATTGATGGGTGTGATACTCCATTCAGTTTATGTTGAGGGGACATTGATGGGTGTGATACTCCATTCAGTTGATGTTGAGGGGACATTGATGGGTGTGATACTCCATTCAGTTTATGTTGAGGGGACATTGATGGGTGCGATACTCCATTCAGTTTATGTTGAGGGGACATTGATGGGTGTGATACTACATTCAATTGACGTTGAGGGGACATTGATGGGTGTGATACTCCATTCAATTGATGTTGAGGGGACAGTGATGGGTGTGATACTCCATTCAATTGATGTTGAGAGGACATTGATGGGTGTGATACTCCATTCAATTGACGTTGAGGGGACATTGATGGGTGTGATACTCCATTCAATTGATGTTGAGGGGACATTGATGGGTGTGATACTCCATTCAGTTGATGTTCAGAGGACATTGATGGGTGTGATACTCCATTCAGTTGATGTTCAGAGGACATTGATGGGTGTGATACTCCATTCAGTTTATGTTGAGTGGACATTAATGGGTGTGATACTCCATTCAATTGACATTGAGGGGACATTGATGGGTGTGATACTCCATTCAGTTGATGTTGAGAGGACATTAATGGGTGTGATACTCCATTCAGTTGATGTCGAGGGGACATTGATGGGTGTGATACTCCATTCAGTTTATGTTGAGGGGACATTGATGGGTGTGATACTCCATTCAGTTGATGTTGAGGGGACATTGATGGGTGTGATACTCCATTCAGTTTATGTTGAGGGGACATTGATGGGTGTGATACTCCATTCAGTTTATGTTGAGGGGACATTGATGGGTGTGATACTACATTCAATTGACGTTGAGGGGACATTGATGGGTGTGATACTCCATTCAATTGATGTTGAGGGGACATTGATGGGTGTGATACTCCATTCAATTGACGTTGAGGGGACATTGATGGGTGTGATACTCCATTCAATTGATGTTGAGAGGACATTGATGGGTGTGATACTCCATTCAATTGATGTTGAGGGGACATTGATGGGTGTGATACTACATTCAATTGACGTTGAGGGGACATTGATGTGTGTGATACTCCATTCAATTGATGTTGAGAGGACATTGATGGGTGTGATACTCCATTCAATTGATGTTGAGGGGACATTGATGGGTGTGATACTCCATTCAATTGATGTTGAGGGGACATTGATGGGTGTGATACTCCATTCAATTGACGTTGAGGGGACATTGATGTGTGTGATACTCCATTCAATTGATGTTGAGGGGACATTGATGGGTGTGATACTACATTCAATTGATGTTGAGGGGACATTGATGTGTGTGATACTCCATTCAATTGATGTTGAGAGGACATTGATGGGTGTGATACTCCATTCAATTGATGTTGAGGGGACATTGATGGGTGTGATACTCCATTCAATTGATGTTGAGGGTACATTGATGGGTGTGATACTCCATTCAGTTGATGTTGAGGGGACATTAATGGGTGTGATACTCCTTTCAAATGACGTTGAGGGGACATTGATGGGTGTGATACTCCATTCACTTGATGTTGAGGGGACATTGATGGGTGTGATACTCCATTCAATTGATGTTGAGGGGACATTGATGGGTGTGATACTCCATTCAATTGATGTTGAGAGGACATTGATGGGTGTGATACTCCATTCAATTGACGTTGAGGGGACATTGATGGTTGTGATACTACATTCAATTGACGTTGAGGTGACATTGATGGGTGTGACACTCCATTCAATTTATGTTGAGAGGACATTGATGGGTGTGATACTCCATTCAATTGACGTTGAGGGGACATTGATGGGTGTGATACTCCATTCAGTTGATGTTGAGAGGACATTAATGGGTGTGATACTCCATTCAATTGATGTTGAGGGGACAGTGATGGGTGTGATACTCCATTCAATTGATGTTGAGAGGACATTGATGGGTGTGATACTCCATTTAATTGATGTTGAGAGGACATTGATGGGTGTGATACTCCATTTAATTGATGTTGAGGGGACATTGATGGGTGTGATACTCCATTCAATTGATGTTGAGAGGACATTGATGGGTGTGATACTCCATTTAATTGATGTTGAGGGGACATTGATGGGTGTGATACTACATTCAATTGATGTTGAGGGGACATTGATGTGTGTGATACTCCATTCAATTGATGTTGAGAGGACATTGATGGGGGTGATACTCCATTCAATTGATGTTGAGGGGACATTGATGGGTGTGATACTACATTCAATTGATGTTGAGGGGACATTGATGGGTGTGATACTCCATTCAATTGACGTTGAGGGGACATTGATGTGTGTGATACTCCATTCAATTGATGTTGAGGGGAGATTGATGGGTGTGATACTCCATTCAGTTGATGTTGAGGGGACATTGATGGGTGTGATACTCCATTCAATTGATGTTGAGGGGACATTGATGGGTGTGATACTCCATTCAATTGATGTTGAGAGGACATTGATGGGTGTGATACTCCATTCAATTGACGTTGAGGGGACATTGATGGTTGTGATACTACATTCAATTGACGTTGAGGTGACATTGATGGGTGTGACACTCCATTCAATTTATGTTGAGAGGACATTGATGGGTGTGATACTCCATTCAGATGATGTTGAGGGGACATTGATGGGTGTGATACTCCATTCAGTTGATGTTGTGGGGACATTGATGGGTGTGATACTCCATTCAATTGACGTTGAGGGGACATTGATGGGTGTGATACTCCATTCAGTTGATGTTGAGAGGACATTAATGGGTGTGATACTCCATTCAATTGATGTTGAGGGGACAGTGATGGGTGTGATACTCCATTCAATTGATGTTGAGAGGACATTGATGGGTGTGATACTCCATTTAATTGATGTTGAGAGGACATTGATGGGTGTGATACTCCATTTAATTGATGTTGAGGGGACATTGATGGGTGTGATACTCCATTCAATTGATGTTGAGAGGACATTGATGGGTGTGATACTCCATTTAATTGATGTTGAGGGGACATTGATGGGTGTGATACTACATTCAATTGATGTTGAGGGGACATTGATGTGTGTGATACTCCATTCAATTGATGTTGAGAGGACATTGATGGGTGTGATACTCCATTCAATTGATGTTGAGGGGACATTGATGGGTGTGATACTCCATTCAATTGATGTTGAGGGGACATTGATGGGTGTGATACTCCATTCAATTGACGTTGAGGGGACATTGATGTGTGTGATACTCCATTCAATTGATGTTGAGGGGACATTGATGGGTGTGATACTACATTCAATTGATGTTGAGGGGACATTGATGTGTGTGATACTCCATTCAATTGATGTTGAGAGGACATTGATGGGTGTGATACTCCATTCAATTGATGTTGAGGGGACATTGATGGGTGTGATACTCCATTCAATTGATGTTGAGGGGACATTGATGGGTGTGATACTCCATTCAGTTGATGTTGAGGGGACATTAATGGGTGTGATACTCCTTTCAAATGACGTTGAGGGGACATTGATGGGTGTGATACTCCATTCACTTGATGTTGAGGGGACATTGATGGGTGTGATACTCCATTCAATTGATGTTGAGGGGACATTGATGGGTGTGATACTCCATTCAATTGATGTTGAGAGGACATTGATGGGTGTGATACTCCATTCTATTGACGTTGAGGGGACATTGATGGTTGTGATACTACATTCAATTGACGGTGAGGTGCCATTGATGGGTGTGACACTCCATTCAATTTATGTTGAGAGGACATTGATGGGTGTGATACTCCATTCAGATGATGTTGAGGGGACATTGATGGGTGTGATACTCCATTCAGTTGATGTTGTGGGGACATTGATGGGTGTGATACTCCATTCAATTGACGTTGAGGGGACATTGATGGGTGTGATACTCCATTCAGTTGATGTTGAGAGGACATTAATGGGTGTGATACTCCATTCAATTGATGTTGAGGGGACAGTGATGGGTGTGATACTCCATTCAATTCATGTTGAGGGGACATTGATGGGTGTGATACTCCATTCAGTTGATGTTCAGAGGACATTGATGGATGTGATACTCCATTCAGTTGATGTTCAGAGGACATTGATGGGTGTGATACTCCATTCAGTTTATGTTGAGTGGACATTAATGGGTGTGATAATCCATTGAGTTGATGTTGAGGGGACATTGATGGGTGTGATACTCCATTCAGTTTATGTTGAGGGGACATTGATGGGTGTGACACTCCATTCAATTGACGTTGAGGGGACATTGATGTGTATGATACTCCATTCAATTGATGTTGAGGGGACATTGATGGGTGTGATACTACATTCAATTGATGTTGAGGGGACATTGATGTGTGTGATACTCCATTCAGTTTATGTTGAGGGGACATTGATGGGTGTGACACTCCATTCAGTTGATGTTGAGGGGACATTGATGGGTGTGATACTCCATTCAGTTGATGTTGAGGGGACATTGATGGGTGTGACACTCCATTCAGTTGATGTTGTGGGGACATTGATGGGTGTGATACTCCATTCAATTGACGTTGAGGGGACATTGATGGGTGTGATACTCCATTCAGTTGATGTTGTGGGGACATTGATGGGTGTGATACTCCATTCAATTGACATTGAGGGGACATTGATGGGTGTGATACTCCATTCAGTTGATGTTGAGAGGACATTAATGGGTGTGATACTCCATTCAATTGACGTTGAGGGGACATTGATGGGTGTGATACTCCATTCAATTGATGTTGAGAGGACATTGATGGGTGTGATACTCCATTTAATTGATGTTGAGGGGACATTGATGTGTGTGATACTCCATTCAATTGATGTTGAGAGGACATTGATGGGTGTGATACTCCATTCAATTGATGTTGAGGGGACATTGATGGGTGTGATACTCCATTCAATTGATGTTGAGGGGACATTGATGGGTGTGATACTCCATTCAATTGACGTTGAGGGGACATTGATGTGTGTGATACTCCATTCAATTGATGTTGAGGGGACATTGATGGGTGTGATACTACATTCAATTGATGTTGAGGGGACATTGATGTGTGTGATACTCCATTCAATTGATGTTGAGAGGACATTGATGGGTGTGATACTCCATTCAATTGATGTTGAGGGGACATTGATGGGTGTGATACTCCATTCAATTGATGTTGAGGGGACATTGATGGGTGTGATACTCCATTCAGTTGATGTTGAGGGGACATTAATGGGTGTGATACTCCTTTCAAATGACGTTGAGGGGACATTGATGGGTGTGATACTCCATTCACTTAATGTTGAGGGGACATTGATGGGTGTGATACTCCATTCAATTGATGTTGAGGGGACATTGATGGGTGTGATACTCCATTCAATTGATGTTGAGAGGACATTGATGGGTGTGATACTCCATTCTATTGACGTTGAGGGGACATTGATGGTTGTGATACTACATTCAATTGACGTTGAGGTGCCATTGATGGGTGTGACACTCCATTCAATTTATGTTGAGAGGACATTGATGGGTGTGATACTCCATTCAGATGATGTTGAGGGGACATTGATGGGTGTGATACTCCATTCAGTTGATGTTGTGGGGACATTGATGGGTGTGATACTCCATTCAATTGACGTTGAGGGGACATTGATGGGTGTGATACTCCATTCAGTTGATGTTGAGAGGACATTAATGGGTGTGATACTCCATTCAATTGATGTTGAGGGGACAGTGATGGGTGTGATACTCCATTCAATTCATGTTGAGGGGACATTGATGGGTGTGATACTCCATTCAGTTGATGTTCAGAGGACATTGATGGGTGTGATACTCCATTCAGTTGATGTTCAGAGGACATTGATGGGTGTGATACTCCATTCAGTTTATGTTGAGTGGACATTAATGGGTGTGATAATCCATTGAGTTGATGTTGAGGGGACATTGATGGGTGTGATACTCCATTCAGTTTATGTTGAGGGGACATTGATGGGTGTGACACTCCATTCAATTGACGTTGAGGGGACATTGATGTGTATGATACTCCATTCAATTGATGTTGAGGGGACATTGATGGGTGTGATACTACATTCAATTGATGTTGAGGGGACATTGATGTGTGTGATACTCCATTCAGTTTATGTTGAGGGGACATTGATGGGTGTGACACTCCATTCAGTTGATGTTGAGGGGACATTGATGGGTGTGATACTCCATTCAGTTGATGTTGAGGGGACATTGATGGGTGTGACACTCCATTCAGTTGATGTTGTGGGGACATTGATGGGTGTGATACTCCATTCAATTGACGTTGAGGGGACATTGATGGGTGTGATACTCCATTCAGTTGATGTTGAGAGGACATTAATGGGTGTGATACTCCATTCAATTGATGTTGAGGGGACATTGATGGGTGTGATACTCCATTCAATTGATGTTGAGGGGACATTGATGGGTGTGATACTCCATTCTCTTGATGTTGAGGTGACATTGATGGGTGTGCTACTCCATTCAGTTGATGTTGAGGTGACATTGATGGGTGTGATACTCCATTCTCTTGATGTTGAGGTGACATTGATGGGTGTGATACTCCATTCTCTTGATGTTGAGGGACATTGATGGGTGTGATACTCCATTCTCTTGATGTTGAGGGACATTGATGGGTGTGATACTCCATTCTCTTGATGTTGAGGGACATTGATGGGTGTGATACTCCATTCAGTTGATTTTGAGGTGACATTGATGGGTGTGATACTACATTCAGTTGATGTTGAGGTGACATTGATCAGTGTGATACTCCATTCTCTTGATGTTGAGGACATTGATGGGTGTGATACTCCATTCAGTTGATGTTGAGGCGACATTGATGGGTGTGATTCTCCATTCAGTTGATGTTGAGGCGACATTGATGGGTGTGATACTCCATTCAATTTATATTGAGGGGACATGCATGCGTGTGATACTCCATTTAGTTGATGTTGAGAGGACATTGATGGGTGTGATACTACATTCAGTTCATGTTGAGGTGACATTGATTGTGGGGCTGAAACATTCAGCGACAGGTCTCGTCGCTTCACATACTGCTAATCAGCTCAGCACACGTGAACGACAGCCTCCAAGCACACTGTCACTGCAGCAAAATCTGATTTGAATATCTGAACTAAAAACATCGATCGGTTGGAAACATGGCAGCACAGCTGGAGGTTTGAGCTGCTGGGGAAATGTAATCTTGTGACACTTTCTCTCGTGTTTGGCTGCACCAATTACATGGCTGAAGCATAAAACCTTCCTCACACACAATGGCTGATTTGTGCAGAATGCATTTTTAAAGAATCAGACAGCACAGAAGGAGACCATTCGGACCATCGTGCCAGTGCCCGCTGTTTGAAACAGTTATCCAATTAGTCTCACTCCCCATAGCCCTGCAAATATTTCCTTTTCAGGTTCATATCCAATTCCCTTTTGAAAGTTACTATTGAATCTGCTTCCACCACCCTTTCAAGCAGTGCATTCCAGATCGTAACAACTCGCTGCATTAAAAAACATTCTCCTCATCTTCCCCATGGTTCTTTTGCTAATTATATCTGTGTCCTCGGGTTACCAATCCTCCTGTCAATGGAAACAGTTTCTCCTTATTTGATCTGTCAAAACTGCTTATAATATTGAACAACTCTACTAAATCTCCCCTTAACCTTCTCTGCTCTAAGGAGAATAACTCCAGCTTTTCTAGGCCCTCCACATAACTGAAGTCCCTCATCTCTGGTACCATTCTAGTAAAACTCCTCTGCACCCTCTCCACAGCCTTGACATCCTTCCTGAAGTGCGGTGGCCAGAATTGGGCACAATACTCCAGCTGGGGCCTAACCAGTGTTTTTTAAAGGTTTAGCATAACTTCCTTGCTTTTGTACTCTATGCCTCTGTTTATAAAGTCAAGGATTCCATATGCTTTATAATAGCCTTTGTTTTTTTCTGTGGTGTTTGCTGTTTGTTTTGACCTGTTCTGACACAGCAGCAACAGGAGCAAACAATAAACTGTGTTTCAAATGAAAAGAAGAAGGAAATACCTCTCCCCAGCAGCGAACAAATGTTATCTGTTTTTAATATAACGGGTCATTGACTGTCTTCCTTATCTCTCTCTCTCTCTTTTTTTGGGGGGGTTTGTATATTCGGTGGCCTTTTTAGGTGACACCTTTCTGTCTGCTCACTGTGATTGCCTTGGCAACGGGCAGTAATCACCAGGCATTGTTCTGTGATCTTAAAATGCAAAGGATTCGAAAATGTCATTTCCACACCGCCTGAGGAAGGGGGAAGCCCCCGAAAGCTTGTGGGATTAAAAATATAATTGTTGGACTATAACTTGGTGTTGTAAAATTATTTACAAATCTCTCACATCACCTTTGCTCATCGCACATGCATGTTTTATTGATTGAAGGACAAATTTTACGATTTAGGTGCAAAGCTTCAGGAGCTGGGCCTGAGAACTCAGACACAGAGGTCAGTGTGGCCAGTTTGTGGCTTGCACCACTCACCATCCATTCATTTTATTTTATTTCTCAGAAACCATTCAAACAGCACAACACTGTCTTTCAAGAGATCTCTTACAGACTTCCTTCCAATTTCTTTCATTGCACCCCTTCCCCACTTCCAGCCTCTGGTAACCCACCCTCCCACTAATCAATGCCATGGGAGACCAACTAGTCCAGTGTTGTCCAATAGAAATCACTGACCAGCCAAAGGTGAGGTGACGATCCCAATCTGGCTGGACTACAAAGCACTATCGGGTCCTGCTCTCCTCTGCCAAAACTGTTCATTATTGCAGGATCATCCTGGAATGCAAAGATAATCCCCAGCTTCTCTTCTCCACAAACTGTCTTCTTAAACCCCTCTCTCCTGCCTTCTCCACTCTCTCCTCCAACAACAAATTCAAGGAGCTCATGGACTTCTTTGTCACTAAGATTGAGACCACCCGTTCAGCTGCCTTTGCCGCTTCCCTCCCTTCCCCTAGCCCCCCAAGCCGAACTTCCCCTAAGGTTCCCTCCTGCCCTAGCCCTGAACTTGCATCTTTCTCTAGTTTCTCTCCTATCTCCCCTCATGCCCTCTCAGAGCTCATTTTGACTATGAGACCCACCTCCTGCTTCCCCGACCCTATTCCCATCAAACTGCTGACCACCCAACAGCCCTTCCTGGCCCCAATGTTAGCTGATATTGTTAACGGTTCCCTCTCCTCAGGTACTGTCCCTCTCCCCTTCAAATCTGCCGCTCCATCACCAAGACCGTCTACTTCCACCTCTAACATCACCCGTCTTCGCTTCAGCTCATCTGCTGCTGAAACGCTTGTCCATGCTCTTGTTACCTCTAGACTTGATCATTCCAATGCTCTCCTGACCGGCCTCTCATCTTCCACCCTCCATAAATTTGACCTCATCCAAAACTCTGCTGTCACATCCTAACTCGCACCAAGTCCCGTTCATACATCACCCCTGTGCTCGGCTGACTTACATTGGCTCCCGGTCTACCAGCATTTGATTTTAAAATTTTCATCCTTGCTTTCAAATCCTTCTATAGCCTCATCCCTCCCAATCTCTGTAACCTCCTCCAGCCCTACAACTCTCCGTGATATCTGCGCCCCTCCAATTCTGGCCTCTTGTACATCCCCAATTTTAATCGCTCCACCATTGGCGGCCGTACCTACAGCTGCCTTGGCCCTAAACTCTAGAATTCCCTCCCTAAATCTCTCTGCCTCTACCCTCTTAAGATGCTCCTTAAAACCTACTTCTTTGACCAAGCTTTTGGTCCTAATATCGCCTTACTTGGCTTGGTGTCAAATTTTGTTTGATAATCGCTCTTCTGAAGCGCCTTGGGACATTTTACTATGTTAAAAGTACTATACAAATGCAAGTTGTTGTTATTATTTTTAGTCAGACTACAACAACGTCATCTCTGTATGTCGCTGCATAAAAGCCCATCACCGCCAGCAAAAAATCCATACAGCATGGAGCATAGCTAATGCATTTTTCATCTAAAAGCTCATGACCGTAGTCTCATAAGCCCTGATCTTAACTCGGAGTGAGCGGCGAGATTCAAGTCCACCCCAGCCATTTTAACTGCTAGGCCTTATTTAAATACACTAGGTCTGGCTGCCGCCCAAAAATGTTGGCAATGCCGTGAGGCCAGTGCGTGGAAGTAGGATGAGCGTGGTCGGAGGCTGCAGCCGTGGACCCACGGGAACGGTCCCCAGTGATGAGGTAAGTGGATTGGGTGTGGTGGTAATCGGTCAGGGGAGGGGGAAGAAACATCGGCATAGAGGAGGCCCTAGCTTTCTTTGTGGAGCCCGGAGGAACATTCCTGCTTCTCCTAGCCCACAAGGATACCTTTAAAAAATAAGAATCACTTACTTCCTCAGCCTTCTTCTGGGCATGCTGCTCTTTGAAGCTGGATTTCCCTGGCAAAGCCGGCACTGGGCGTCGACCTCGCTACACAAAGTTAAAATAGTGCCAGGGTCTGATGACGTCAATCAGAATCTCAATGAGGCCCTCGCTTGGCAGGGGCGAGGCCCTCACATACTGCCCAAAATGTGCCTGTTAAATTAGCGAGTGCTGTGAAAAGATGGTGCGTTTCACACTGACACCCCATAGAGGTATTAAAAGTGGAATGTACTTGGAGTAAAGAGGCAAATTCTGGGGTTTAGGGGCCACTGTCAGGAGTGGCAAAGTCGATTGTCACAAATCCTAGAAGGAAAAGGAAGAAGCAGCAATGTCACTAATAAGATTAGGTATTTCATTAAAACTCTGTTACCAGTATCCCAATCCACACCAAATCCCATTCACCCACCATGATTGGCTCCTGGGCCACTGACATCTCGATTTTAAAATTCTCAACCTCATGTTCAAACCCCTTCATGGCCTCTTTCCTCCCTATCTCTGTAATCTCCTGTAGCCGTACAACCCTCTGAGAACTCTGTTTCTCCAACTCTGGCCTCTTGTGCATTACCCACTCAATTCACCCCACCATTGGCAGCCGTGTCTCCAGCCATCTAGGCCCTAATCTCTGGAATTCCCTCCCTACCTCTCTTTCCTCCTTTAAGAGCCTCCTTAAAACCGACCTCTTTGACCATCTTTTGGTCCCCTGTCCTAATGTCTCCTTTGGCTCAGTGTCATTTTTTGTCTGATTACGCTACTGTGAAGTGGCTTGGGATGTTTTACTATATTAAACATGCAGTATAAATGCGAGTTGTTATTGTTGTTGTCGCAGTAGTAGTGTTGGTACATTGAAATAGTTATGACATGAACTAGAGCTCCTCGTAGAGACTTTCTGATAAGGACTGAGGCTGCAAATCCACAGTGGCTTGAAAGATCCACTGCATGTGTAGAAGTCCCAAAAATATCAGGAAGTAAGGCCCACGGGGGAAAAAACTCAAGCTTCAGGCTGCTGAGAGGAGGGTAGGCCTCTGAGGGAATAAAACTTGGATGCATTTCCAACAGGAGATGGGTAAGATTACAAGTCATGTTTTGAAAATTATTGAAGTTTTTGTGTTTGTTATGTTATATTTGAGTGTATATAGGCAACTAACCAAGGTGTCAGCCTCGGCTCAGTGGTAGTACACTCACTTCTGAGTCAGAAGGTCGTGGGTTCTAAGTCTGACTCCAGAGACTTGATCACAAAATCTAAGCTGACACTTCAGTGCAGTACTGAGGGAGCGCTACACTGCACTGTCAGAGGTGCCATCTTCACCTTTTCAGCCTTCTTCTCAGTAAAGGATTCTTCATTCTGGTTCTCTCCAAGCTCAGTCCATTTTGTCTCTTTTTCATTGCAATTTCGAAAGACTGCTGGCAGCCATATCCCCTCATACAGAAAGCTCATCCAATGGATCACCAAAGATAGGCCTGAGGGAAGGAGTATCCACTTGAACTGCAGACATTGCGATGCATCAGGGAGGAAGAAAGTTACCTGGACACTTTGATCCAGGAGGCAGTCATGCCCCTTAGACTAAATACTGTAGAATTGGCATGGATCAGGGACAGGAGGGTGTGACTGCGAGTGAGGCAGGTACGGGGATCCAGGAGGTAGCATTGCAGGAGCCTAAGTCTCTGCACTTGTCCAATAGATACGAGGTTCTTGCAGCCCTTGTGGACGAGTGCAGGGACTGCAGGGAGGATGAGCAAACTGGCAACAGCACCGTGGTTCAGGGGGCCATTCAAGTGGGGGGAGTAAAAAAGAATGTGGTTGTAGTAGGTGACAGTATAGTTAGAGGGATAGACACTGTTCTCTGCAGCCAAGAGCGAGAGTCCCGAAGGCTGTGTTGCCTACCCGGTGTCAGAGTTAAGGACATCTCCTCGGGGCAGGAGAGAAACTCGGAGTGGGAGGGGGAGGATCCAGTTGTCGTGGTCCACATAGGTACCAACGACATAGGTAGGACTAAGAAAGAGGTTCTGCTGAGGGAGTTTGAGCAGCTAGGGACTAAATTAAAAGGCAGAACCACAAAGGTGATAATCTCCGGATTATTACCTGAGCCACGAGCAAATTGGCACAGGGTAAATCGGATCAGAGAGATGAATGCGTGGCTCAAAGATTGGTGTGGGAGAAGTGGGTTTCAATTCATGGGGCACTGGCACCAGTACTGGGGAAAGAGGGAGCTTTTCCGTTGGGACGGGCTTCACCTGAACCATGCTGGGACCAGTGTTCTGGCAAACCGAATAACTAGGGCGAAATAGAAGGCTTTAAACTAAATAGAGGGGGGGGGAGGGTTCAGGTGGGGCAAAGTTTCGATTGATAAAGAGAAAAGACAAGGAAGTAGTACAGGAAAGTGATGGGGGTAATGATAAGCAGAGTGTGTCAGGAAGGGACAGAGCATACAAACATAAGAGTGCACTAGCAAATGGGGCCGGGGTAGGAAAGAATGGTAAAAAGACAAAATTAAAGGTTCTTTATCTGAATGCGTGCAGCAATTGTAATAAGATAGATGAATTGATGGCACAAATAGAAATAAATGGGTATGATTTCGTGGCCATTACAGAGACATGGTTGCAAGGTGACCAAGGTTGGAAGTTAAATATTCAGGGTTATTTAACATTTCAGAAGGATGGGAAAAAGGTAAAGGTGGTGGGGTAGCTCTGTTAATAAAGGATGAAATTGGTATAATAGTGAGAAATGATCTTGGCTCAGAAGATCAAGATGTCGAATCAATTTGGGTGGAGGTAAGAAACAGCAAGGGAAAGAAATCACTGGTGGGAGTAGTATAAAGGTCCCCTAACAGTAGCTACACTGTAGGGCAAAATATAAATCAGGAAATAAGGGGGGCTTGTAAAAAAGGTAATGCATTAATCATGGGCAATTTTAACTTTCGCATAGATTGGACAAATCAAATTGGCAAAAATAGCCATGAGGAGGAGTTCATGGAGTGTATAAGGGACTGTTTCTTAGACCAATACGTTGTGGAACCAACCAGGGAACAGGCCATTTTGGATCTGGTAATGGGTAACAAAACAGGATTAATTAATGATCTCAAAGTAAAGGATCCCTTGGGAAGCAGTGATCATAACATGATAGAATTTCACATCCAGTTTAAGAGCGAGGATCTTGGGTCTGAAACTACTGTATTAAACTTAAATAAGGGCAATTATAAAGGAATGAGGGCGGAATTGGCTAAAGTGGACTGGGTAAACAGATTGGATGGTATGATGGTGGATAAGCAGTGGCAAACATTTAAAAAGATATTTTATGACTCGCAACAAAAATATATCCCTGTGAGGAGGAAAGACTCCACAAAAAGGTGAACCAACCATGGCTAACCAAGGATGTCAAGGATGGTATCAGATTAAAAGAAAAAGCATACAACATGGCAAAGATTACCGGTAAGCCCAAAGATTGGGAAAACTTTAAAAACCAGCAAAGGATGACTAAAAGAATAATAAAGAGGGAGAAAATAAATTATGAGAGTAAACTAGCAGGAAATATAAAAACTGACAGTAAAAGCTTTTACAAGTACATAAAAAGGAAGAGGGTAGTTAAGGTAAACATTGGTCCCTTAGAGGATGAGATTGGGGAAATAATAATGGAAAACAAGGAAATGGCAGAGGAATTGAACAGATATTTAGTATCTGTCTTCACAGTAGAAGAAACTAATAACATACCAATAATAGTAGAAAATTAAGGGGTAAAAGGGAGGGAGGAACTAAAAACAATCACTATTACTAGAGAAAAAGTACTAGGTAAACTAACGGGTCTAAAAGCTGACAAGTCCCCAGGACCTGATGGCTTGCATCCGAGGGTCTTAAAGGAAGTGGCTACAGAGATAGTGGATGCATTAGTTGTAACCTTCCAGAATTCACTAGATTCTGGAAAGGTCCCAGCGGATTGGAAACCGTAAACGTAACACCCCTATTCAAGAAGGGAGTGAGACAGAAAGCAGGTAACTATAGACCAGTTAGCCTAACATCTATCATTGAGAAAATGCTAGAATCCATTATTAAGGAAGTAGTAGCAGGACTTTTGGAGACTCATAATATAATCAAGGAGAGTCAACATGGTTTTATGAAGAGGAAATCATGTCTGACAAATTTATTAGAGTTCTTTGAGGAAGTAACGGGCAGGTGGATAAAGGGGAACCAATGAATGCAGTGTATTTGGATTTCCAAAAGGCATTCGATAAGGTGCCACATAAAAGATTACTTCACAAGATAAGTGTTGGGGGTAATGTACTGGCATGGATAGAGGATTGGCTAACTAACAGAAAACAAAGAGTCGGGATAAAATGGTCATTTTCAAAATGGCAATCTGTAACAGGTGGGGGTGCCGCAGGGATCAGCGCTGGGGCCTCAATTATTTACAATATATATCAGTGACTTGAATGAATGAAGGAACAGAGTGTCTTGTGGCCAAATTTGCTGATGATACAAAGGAAGGTGGAAAAGCAAGTTGCGATGAGGACACAAAGTGTCTGCAAAGGGATATTGACAGGTGAAGCGAATGGGCAAATATTTGGCAGATGGAATATAATGTGGGAAAATGTGAAGTCATCCACTTTGGGAGGAAAAATAAAAGAGCAAAATATCATTTAAATGGAGAAATACTACAAAATGCTTCGGTACAGAGGGATCTGGGTGTCCTCGTACATGAAACACAAAAAGTCAACATACAGGTGCAGCAGGTATTCCGGAAGGCAAATGGAATATTGGCCTTTATTTCTAGGGGGATGGAGTATAAAAGCAGGGAAGTCATGCTACAACTGCACAGGGTGCTGGTGAAACCACACCTGGAGTACTGCGTACAGTTCTGGTGCCCTTATTTAAGGAAGGACATACTTGCATTGGAGGCAGTTCAGAGAAGGTTCACTAGGTTGATTCCGGGTTGTCTTATGAGGAAAGAATGAACAGGTTGGGTCTATACTGTTTGGAGTTTAGAAGAATGAGAGGAGATCTTATTGAAACATACAAGATTCTGAGGGGACTCGATAGGGTAGATGCTGAGAGGATGTTACCCTTCATGGGGGAATCTAAAACTAGGGGGCATTGTCTCAGAATAAGGTGTCGCCCGTTTAAGACGGAAATGAGGAGGAATTTCTTCTCCCAGAGGGTCATGAATCTTTGGAATTCTTTACCTCAAAAAGCTGTGGAGGCTAAGTCATTGAGTACATTCGAGACTGAGTTAGACAAATTTTTGATCAGCAAGGGAGTCAAAGGATATGGGGAAAGGGCGGGAAAGTGGAGTCGAGGTAAAGATCAGATCAGCCATGATCTCATTAAATGGCGGAGCAGGCTCGAGGGGCCGAATGGCCTACTCTTGCTCCTATCTCTTATGGTCTTATGATTGAATCTGCCTCCACCACCCCCTCAGGCAGTGCATTCCAGATCATAACCACTCACTGTGTAAAAAAGTTTTTCCTCATATCACCTTTGGTTCTTTTGCCAATCACCTTAAATCTATGTCCTCTGCTTCTTGATCCTTCTGCCAATGGGAACATTTTCTCTCTACCTACTCTGTCTAGATCCTTCATGATTTTGAATACCTCTATCAAATCTCCTCTCAACCTTCTCTGTTCCAAGGAGAACAGCCCCAGCTTCTCCAGTCCATACAGGTTACTAAAGTCCCTCATCTCTGGAATCATTCTAGTAAATCTCTTCTGCACCCTCTCTAAGGCCTTCACATCTTTCCTAAAGTGCGGTGCCCAGAACTGGACACAATATTCCATTTGTGGCCGAATTGTTTTATAAAGCTTCATCATGACTTCCTTGTTTTTGTACTCTATGCCTCTATTTATAAAGCCCAGGATCCTGTATGCTTTTTTAACCGCTTTATCAACCTGCCCTGCCACCTTTAACGATTTGTGTACATATACCCCAAGATCTCTCTGTTCCTGTACCCCTTTTAGAATTGTGCCCTTTAGTTTATACTGCCTCTGCTCATTCTTCCTATTGAAATGTATCATCTCGCATTTTTCTGCATTATATTTCATCTGCCACGTGTCCGCCCATGCCACCAGCCTGTCAATATCCTCTTGAAGTCTATCACTATCCTCCTCACTGTTCACTACAATTCCAAGTTTTGTGTCATCTGCAAATTTGGAAATTGTGCTCTGTACACCCAAGTCCAAGTCATTAGCACAGATGAAGAAAAGCAGTGGTCCTAGTACCAACTCCTGGGGCACACCACTGTACACCTCCCTCCACTCCGAAAAACAACCGTACACCATTACTCTCTGCTTCCTGTTACTTAGCCAATTCTGTATCCATGCTGCCACTGCTCCTTTTATTCCATGGACTTCAATCTTGATGACAAGCCTATTATGCGGCACTTTATCAAACGCCTTTTGAAATCCACATACACCACTACCTATGGCGTAGCCCGATCTAATATGGCGGGCATTGCACTTTTGCCGCCCACCATATTGAATCCTTAAGTGCTTGTTTTGCGCCTGCAAAATGAGTGCACGAAGACCCAATTTCTAGGCCTAACTAATTATTTATCTTGTTGCTGTTTGTGGAACCTTGCTGTGCACAAATTGGCTGCCGCATTTCCCTACGTAACAGTGATTGCACTTCAAAAGTACTTCATTCATTGTGAAGCACTTTGGGATGACTTGTGGCTATGAAAGGCGCTATATAGAAAAAAGTTCTTTCTTTTTCTTTTGAACTGGGGCAATCTGTTATGTCGAACTCCTTGAGTTTGTCAATGCAGTGACTATTATTCGCATGATGTTTGTTCAGACATAAGCCTTTAGCATTTCCTTTTGGGTTTGGCTTGTTAGAGGCTGTGGTAACAGAGGCAAAAGAAAGGAAAACACCCACATTTTTTTCACAGAATCTCATCGAGTCAAGCTCCATTCATTGCAATTCAATGGGATGAGGCAGAGACTGTCCACAGCAAACTGGGCAAATCTGTTAATGGGTAAAATGACAGTGGGAGGTGTTCAAAAAAAAATTAACATGATACAGAGCCAGTTTATTCCCCTAAGGGGCAGGAGCTCTACTTGCCAAAAAAAAAACAGCCATGGATGACAAAAGAGGTCAGGGACAACATGAAACTAAAAGAAAATGCATACAAAAATGCAAAAAATAGCACAGATCCTGACAACTGGGAGAGATACAAAGAACAGCAAAGGGTGACAAAACAAATAGTAAGAGCTACAAAACAGGAGTATGAAAAGAAACTTACAAGGGATATCAAAATCAACACAAAAAATTTTTACAATTATATTAAGAAAAAGAGGGTGGTGAAGAGCAATGTGGGCCCCTTAAAAACTGATAATGGTGATATTGTAAATGAAAATAAGGAAATGGCAGACATGTTAGATAATTACTTTGCATCAGTATTTACAGTAGAAGAGGATAGCATGCTGGACACCAAAAGGAAACTAATTTTGAATCAGGGATGGGACTCGCCATAATTAACATAAGCAAATTAACAGTAATGATGAAAACAATAGCACTAAAGAGTGACAAATCCCCAGGACCAATTAGTTTCCATCCCAGGGTTTTAAAGGAATTAGGTGAGAACATTGCAGAAACCCTAACTATAATCTTCCAAAGTTCTCTCGATTCAGGAACCGTTCCTTTTGCACGTCACTCCGCTATTTAAGAAAGATGAGAGAAGGAAACCAGGGAATTATAGACCAGTTCGTCTAACATCTGTTGTCAGGAAATTACCAGAGTCTATAATTAAGGATAGAGTGACTAACACCTTGAAAATTTTCAGCTGATCAGAGAGAGCCAGTGTGGATTTGTAAAGGGTAGGTCATGCCTGACGAACCAGATTGAATTTTTTGAAGAAGTGACTAAAGTAATGGACAGGGGAATGTCTATGGGTGTTGTTTATATGGACTTCCAGAAGGCATTCGATAAACAACTTTATCGAATGCCTCATAAGAGACTGTTAGCTAAAATTGAAGCTCATGGAACTGAGGGCAAATTATTGAGCTGGAAATTGGCTGAGTGGCAGGAGACAGAGAATAGGGATAATGGGCAGGTACTCAAATTAGCAGAATGTGACTACTGGTGTCCCACAGGGATCTGTGTTGGGGCCTCAACTATTCACTGTATTTATTAATGACTTAGATGACAGGTTAGAGAGCCACATATCCAAGTTTGCCAATGACACAAATATAGGCAGCATTGTAAGCGGTGTAGAAGGAAGCATAAAATTACAGAGAGATATTAATAGATTAAGTGAATGGGCAAAACTGTGGCAAATGGATTTCAATGTAGGCAAGTGTGAGGTCATCCACTTTGGACCTAAAAAGGATAGATCAGATTACTTTCTAAATGGCGAAAAGCTCAAAACAGTGGAGGTCCAAAGAGACTTAGGGGTCCATGTACATAGATCATTAAAATGTCATGGACAGGTACATAAAATAATCAAAAAGGCTAATGGAATGCCGGCCTTTATATCTAGAGGACTAGAATACAAGAGGGTAGAAGTTATGCTACAGCTATACAAAGCCCCGGTTAGCCCACACCTGGAGTACTGTGTTCAGTTCTGGGCACTGCACCATAGGAAGGATATATTGGCCTTGGAGGGAGTGCAGCGTAGATTTACTTGAATGATACCTGGACTCCAAGCGTTAAATTACGAGGAGAGATTACACAAACTAGGGTTGTAGCCCCTGGAATTTAGAAGATTAAGGAGTGATTTGATCAAAGTTTTCAAGATATTAAGACGTTACACACTTTGATTGTTTTCTACCAATGTAGCTAGTTTTACACTGTGGGGTAGAAATTGGAACTCGTGCCCATTTTGTGGTCATTAGATGGGTGTTTTGAGGGTGAATTTTGGGGATTAACGTCCCGCCGCTAAAGAACACCCGAAAGACATTCGACCCAATATTGAGTTGGGTGATATTTCAGTCGTCCCTGTTGGCCGCCACAACAGGCATTAGGCCCCTTACATATTTAAATGAAGATCCTAACACCTATTTAAGACTGATATTCGCTGTCGCAGGAGCAGAGCAGGAGCTGGGCCTGCTCCACTTGGGACTGTTAAATGGTCACTGGGCGATCGCCCCAAAAGGTAAGTCGTTTTTTAAGAAGTTGTTGCTGTGGAGCCAGGAGGAGCAGGATTGCTCACTTGACAACCCTCCCCACCAACCCCCAGATGGGCCTACCTGTGGACCGCCTGGGAGTTAAAATTGCCCATTAAGAGTAGGTCCAATGGGCTCATCTCTGTTTCCAGGTGGCACACTTTGACATGATGGATTTCTTTAATAATCCATGAACTGTTACTCATTTTCTGAGAAATTGAAAATCTACCTCGTGGTAAGTATAATGGACTGGGTGAGTCCTTAGGCAGCTATATTCTCTCATAGTAGAAGCTTAAACACACAATCAATGTGTTCATAAAACCCAGGTCCTAATATGGTTAAAAGCAAATCCTGGCTTTTTAGCTAATAACATGTTTTAAGTTCCTTTTAGCTGCCTTAAAACCGCTAAGAATCTGAAAGGGATGTCGATTCAGCATGCCAGCCCTCCAATCATTTAGTCACCAGCTCCGCCCTATTGATGTCCCCAGTTCTTATTTTTGTTTCTCTGCATTGGTGAGACAATTATTATTGTCCCACCAAACTGCATCGCACAAAGTGGCCCCTTATTAATCGTCTCATAGTTTGCAAACACATAATTCTTGTAGTCCTTCTCTAAATGCTGGACAAAGCCCATTTCTTTAAGTAATGAATCATTAAACCTCCACGTACAGGGGTAAGCCATGGAGACAGGAGAGCTAAATCCAACCACAACAGCACATGATCTGAAATGTTAATTACCATATATGGAGATTGCCTTAGGAGAGTGCCAAAGACCTAGATATGGAGATCGAGTCTGGTCATGCATAAGAGTTTTGCACAGCAGTATCGAAGGAGAACACACCTCTCTTTGGATGTTCTACTCAGTTCATAACCCACAAGTGCTAAAAAAAAAATCTTTATTCTGAGAGAGGAAACAGCACCCAAACTGTCCTCTTTTTCTTAATCCTTTTATTTTTCTGGTGTCAGCCTTGGCTCAGTGGTAGCACTCTTACCTCTGAGTCAGAAGGTTGTGGGTTCAATGTCCCACTCCAGAGACTTGAGCACAATATTTAGACTGACATTTCAGTACTGAGGGAGTGCTGCACTGTTTTTTTTAATTCTTCATTGGGATGTGGGCATTACTGGCAAGGCCAGCATTTATTGTCCATCCCTAATTGCCCTTGAGAAGGTGGTGGTGAGCCGCCTTCTTGAACCACTGCAGTCCGTGTGGTGAAGGTTCTCCCACAGTGCTGTTAGGGAGGGAGTTTCAGGATTTTGACCCAGCGACGATGAAGGAACGGAGATATATTTCCAAGTCGGGATGGTGTGTGACTTGGAGGGGAACTTGCAGGTGGTGTTGTTCCCATGTGCCTGCTGCCCTTGTCCTTCTAGGTGGTAGAGGTCGCTGGTTTGGGAGGTGCTGTCGAAGAAGCCTTGGCGAGTTGCTGCACTACATCATGTAGATGGTACACACTGCATCCACGGTGCGCCGGTGGTGAAGGGAGTGAATGTTTAGGGTGGTGGATGGAGTGCCAATCAAGCGGGCTGCTTTGTCCTGGATGGTGTCGAGCTTTTTGATGTTGTTGGAGCTGCACTCATCCAGGCAAGTGGAGAATATTCCATCACACTCCTGTCTTATGCCTTGTATATGGTGGAAAAGCTTTGGGGAGTCAGGAGGTGAGTCACTTGCCGCAGAATACCCAGCCTCTGACCCACTCTAGCAGCCACGGTATTTATATGGCTGGTCCAGTTACGTTTTTGGTCAATGGTGACCTCCAGGATGTTGATGCTGGGGGATTCGGCGCTGGTAATGCCATTGAATGTCAAGAGGAGGTGGTTAGACTCTCTCTTGTTGGAGATGGTCATTACCTGGCACTTGTCTGGCACGAATGTTACTTGCCACTTATCAGCCCAAACCTGGATGTTGTCCAGGTCTTGCTGCAAGCAGGCACGGACTGCTTCATTATATGAGGGGTTGTGAATGGAACTGAACACTGTGGAGATGCCGTCTTTCAAATGAGACTTTAAACCGAGGCCCTGTCTGCCCTCTTGGGTGGATGTAAAAGATCCTACAGCACTATTTCAAAGAAGAGCAGGGGAGTTCTCCAGCTGACCTGGCCGATGTTTATCCCTCAACCAACATCACTAAAAACAAATTATCTGGTCATTTATCTCATTGCTATTTGTGGGAATTTGTTTCAGATTTGCAGCATTTGCATTTATTTTTCTTCATATTTACTTGTAAAATGTGCTGCATGTAACACCTGAGACACCCAACCCTGCTTCAAATCATCATCTCCACATTTATAAATGAGTTTCTAGAAACAAATCTATACCTGACTTCGGGCCCTCAAGCTTGTTGAAGATTGTAGTACTTTTTTTTAATGAGGGAATTTATCCCTGCTACATTCCAGCAGGTTCTGGTGAGCAGAGATGAGAATTCCGGCCTCTGAATACTGGGTTATGAAGGATTTTGGACTTTTCATTATTGACTTTTGCTACTTGTTTGAAAGAAGACTAAAATAATGGTCTAAAAACCCTCAATTTCTTGGTAAAAAAAACACAGAACTGTCAGCTTGACCAAAATCAGGATGAATGATGGTCTTTGCTTATTGTCCAGGTTGTTTGGAGAGAGAAACTTATGTATCAGCAAGACTGAAGGGAGCCTTCATGATCTATAAAACCTGAGTAACTGAAACAATATAAGAAGAAACAATGCTGACAGCTGCAGAGATAAGGAAGCAAGGAATGAGGGCTCATGGAACTGAGGGCAAATTGTTGACCTGGTTAGAACATTGGCTGAGTGGCAGGAGACAGAGAGTAGGGATAATGGGCAGGTACTCAAATTGGCAGGATGTGACTAGTGGTGTCCCACAGAGACCTGTGTTGGGGCCTCAACTATTCACTATATTTATTACCATAGATGATGGGATAGAGAGCCACATATCCAAGTTTGCCGATGACACAAAGATAGGCAGCATTATAAGCAATGCAGATGGAAGCATAAAATTACAGAGCGATATTAATAGATTCAGTGAATGTGCAAAACTGTGGCAAATGGTTTTCAATGTAGGCAAGTGTGAGGTCATCCACTTTGGACCTAAAAAGGATAGATCAGTGTACTTTCTAAATGGTGAAACGTTCGAAACAATGCAGATACAATGAGACTTAAGGGTCCATGTACATATAATGGACAGGTACATAAAATAATCAGAAAGGGTAATGGATTGCTGGCCTTTATATCTGGAGGACTAGAATACAAGGGGGTAGACATGCTACAGCTGTACAAAGCCCTGGTTAGCCCACACCTGGAGTACTGTGTATAGCTCTGGGCACCGCACCTTCGGAAGGATAAATTGGCCTTGGAGGGAGTGCAGTGTAGATTTACTAGAATGATACCTGGACTCCAAGGGTTAAATTACGAGGAGCGATTACACAAACTAAAGTTGTATTCCCTGGAATTTAGAAGATTAAGGGGTGATTTGATCGAAGTTTTCAAGATAATAAGGGGAACTGATAGTGTGGATAGAGAGAAACTATTTCCGCTGGTTGGGGAATCTAGGACTAGGGGGCATAGCCTAAAAATTAGAGCCAGGACTTTCAGGAGTGAAGTTAGGAAAAAATTCTACACACAAAGGGTGGTAGAAGTTTGGAACTCTCTTCCGCAAATGACGGTTGATGCTAGCTCAATTGTTCATTTTAAATCTGAGATTGATAGATTTTTGTTAACCAAAGGTATTAAATGATATGAGGTTAAGGCGGGTATATGGAGTTAGGTCACAGATCAGCCATGATCTCACTGAATGGCGGAAGAGGCTCGAGGGACTAAATGGCCTACTTCTGTTCCTATGTTCCTACGTTGCTAAGGCCTGCAAACTGAGAAGAGATTCTTTGGTGTTTAAATCAACCCGTCTGATGATCAAACCGCAGATTTGAAAGAAAAGCATATAAAGACCCTATTCTACAAGCGTTTTGAGGAGAACCACATACAACGTCAGGACAACACAGCAGGAATCTTCTTTTTCTTCTTTTAAAAGCAGTGGAAGAAATGGATTGCCTCATGTGCCACTAGGCACGGAAGAGAGAGGAGAAGAAAATGTTCCAGAGGCTATTCTGACTTTGGCATTGGAAGCAATTTTAGAACTCAACCTGGGACTAAGAGGCATATTTTTCTAAAACAATCTTAAAACCAAGAACAATCACCTGGGATTTCTGTGGAGAAGTCTGCCGATCTCCCGCCATGGCTTTGATGGAAGATCGATGGCAACCCTGGTGAAATGGCATATACAGCCGGAGAGTGAGAGAACTCCACAGAAGTTCCATCCCAATAACCACTGGGCTACAATAGGGGGCATCAGTTACAAAAGGCAAAGAGCTTGTTTAGATGCTCGGAAGTATTTCATTTGGCAGAGAGTCATCGAGCTCCGAACTAAGTTCGCAGCAAGCGCTCATGTTGAAGCTGGATACCTTCCTGTGAGGGGCCACCATCTCCTCATATAGAAGGTAGGTGGGTGAATGGAAGCTAGTGTCACCAGTCACCGTGATTTCCTGGAGTTTGCTTGGGTTGGAGAGGAATGCTCCTAAATTGGCCTAAACTTTCCCTTTTAAAAGGGAATTGGATATCATAGAATCATAGAATGGTTATGGGAGGAGGCCATTCAGCCCAGTGAGTCCGTGTCGGCTCTATGCAAGAGCAATCCATCTAGTCCCACTCCCCTGCCCTTTCCCCGTAGCCCTGCAAATTTTTTCCCTTCAAGTACTTATCCAATTCCCTTTTGAAGGCCATGATTGAATCTGCCTCCACCACCCCTTCTGGCAGTGCATTCCAGATCATAACCATTCGCTATGTAAAAAGTTTTTTCTCATGTCGTCTTTGGTTCTTTTGCCAATCACCTTAAATCTATGTCTTCTGGTTCTTGACCCTTCCACCAATGGGAACAGTTTCTCTCTATCTACTCTGTCTAGACCCTTCATGATTTTGAACACTTCTATCAAATCTCCTCTCAACCTTCTCTGCTCTAAGGAGAACAATCCCAGTTTGTCCAGTCTATCTATGTAACTGAAGTCCTTCATCCCTGGAACCATTCTAGTAAATCTTTTCTGCACCCTCTCTAAGGCCTTCACATCCTTCCTAAAGTGTGGTGCCCAGAACTGGACACAATACTCCAGTTGTGGCCGAACCAATGTTTTATAAAGGTTCTTCATAACTTCCTTGCTTTTGTACTCTATGCCTCTATTTATAAAGCCCAGGATCCCATATGCTTTTTAACTGCTTCCACAACCTGCCCTGCCACCTTCAATAATTTGTGCACATATACCCCCAGATCTCTATGTTCCTGCACCCCCTTTAGAATTGTACCCTTTAGTTTATATTGCCTCTCCCATATACTTGAAAAGGAAAAATTTGCAGGGCTAAGGGGAAAGATATAGTGGAGGGTAATTCTTTGCGGCAGGCTTGGGGTGAAAATGGAGGGGAATGGGGTGGAGGGGCTGGCCACGCTCCCTTGACCCTATTTTCATGGGGCGGTAAGCACATCTGGCGGCTCTTAAAGGGAACCGTCATGTTTTTGGGAGGAGAATGCAGGTGCAATTTTTTTTAGGGGTTGTGCAGATTTGAGGCAGTTGTGCTAAAGAACCCATTCTGCTCTTTTACTGCCTCACATCTGCTCCAAAATGGGCGGTAAGTCAGAGGAGATTTCCCTTCCCCCATGGACTTAACTACAGCCAAAGCCGAGAATCACTGAGAATGAAAAAGAAAGAAATCACTGGCAATGTGGTTTTTAGCTTTGGCCTCACCTGGAGAGTTAGAGGCGGCTAAATTGGGCCGTGCAGTGCCCGTTCTGTAGGTGCTACGTAGGCTCCTAAGCACTGAAAATGGCATCCAAGATGTGCACGCGCACTTCTAGCGTGACGTGTGCAGGACACCATCTTGTTAAAGGCATTTGCGCAAGCACAACTAACGAACACCAGCAGCATGTAAAGTAAGGAGAATATGCAGTAGATTAGTGTGCAACACCGATTTAAAGGAACAGATACGATTTTGGAACTCAACATTTCAGCCAACGCACTGTCTTAACCTTGCACAGCTGAGTAAGTCACAGACAGCCAGGAGGACCCCCCCACCAGTGCTATTTAAAGGATTATTGCTTCTTTCTGCTGATGCATTCATATCTGTTTTTGGAAGTCTACTATACTTGAATACTGGGACTAGGGCACATAGCCTAAAAATTAGAGCCAGAACTTGAAGGAGTGAAGTTAGGAAACACTTCTACACACAAAGGGTGTGAGAAGTTTGGAACTCACGTCTGCAAACAGCAGTTGATGCTAGCTCAATTGTTAATTTTAAATCTGAGATTGATAGACTTTTGTTAACCAAAGGTATAAAGGGATATGGGGCTAAGGATATGGAGTTAGATCACAGATCAAACATTACCTCATTGAATGGCGGAACAGGCTCGAGGGGCTAAATGGTCTCCTCCTTTTCTTATCTTCCTATGTTCCTATAATAAAGTTTCAGTACTCTACAGGGAGTGGGCTGACTAGCTGACAGGCAACAGCAAGGGCACTGGCAGAGTGGCAGGGGTGGGACAGAAATGCCGTCATCCTGAGAGAGGACAGCAGGTTCATGTTCCATGGAGCCACTGCCACTTGCTGCCTCCTGTTATGCGCCACCTTCTCCTGCAAGAAAGCAGGAAGTGTGTCGGTGAGTGTCCTGCAGGATGTTTGGGTGATGTGGCTGTCATGATTGAATAGCTGCCAGTGTGTGTGACCTGTGAGTTGTGGGTGTGGGGCTTGCAACAGTGGTAATGTATGAGGGTGAGAGGAAGCATCTGATTGGGAGAGTTGAGTATTGATTGAAAGAGTTTGTTGGTATGAGGGTGATGGGGGGTGTAGTGTGTGGAGCAGCGGATGCGGCTAGTGGTGCAGTTGGCAGGAGACGCCACTTGACAGTTGACCTCACTCACCTTGACCACTCGTGTCAAAGCATTGAACTTCTTCCTGCACTGCATCCACATTCGTGGTGCTATGCACCTGGCATTGACTTCATCCCCTACTGCCTCCCACTGCCTCTTGAGCCTCTTGCTCCCCTGTGGATATAGGATGCCCCTTCTATCCACCTCTTGCACCAAGGCCTCTAGTGCATCATCAGAGAACCTTGGTGCACGCTCTCTCACAGGGCCGGTACAAACTCAGATCAGCAAATTGGTAAGGTATGGCGTGCAGATTGGAGGATGTGGGATTTAGCAGTGCGCAATCTTTATTCAATGTTTTAACATAACATAGGGATGAGACCTGCATCTGTGTTTTACATGTGCGAAGTCTGATCTCCGTTCAGACTCCATGCGGACCCGAATCTTACATTTTTCAAATAAAGGTGCAGGCTGGCTTTAAGAGGAGCAGGCTGGCTTTACGTGGTGCTAGCCACTCGCGATATAGGGGCCCCCCTACTGGTGAGCAGCCACTCAACAGCGCAGCTAGGCCTGGCTGCTTGCAGGAATCAGATAGAGGACCAGGCAGTACGAATGTTACATGCTGCCTGCATCTCAACAACCGGGCGCGGGTTAATCGCGCACTGCAATCCCAGCACCCGTTTTCAGGGGTTAACCAATTTAACCTCCAGAGTTCTATATTCAGTCTCAATCCGAAGAGACAAAAACTCATTAAATCTCTGCAAAGAGTCTTATTAATTGATAAGGGTGGCTTCGCTCGATACCCTGAGGTAGGGTATTTCCTAAAATAATCAGCGTAAATTCTAGCAGTGCCTCAGCACTGATCCTTTGGGAGTTACCCGTCGAACTTAATTAATAGGTAATTATGGAGCTTCATCATCACTGTGTGTTCTAAAGCCTGCTACATTGAAACAAAGCTGGGAGTCCTATGTGTCATCCATGGGTATAGGTATTTTGTTTTGTTGAACAGGTTAGGACAACTGCAGCTCTGTTGTAGGTTGATAATTACATGCCTTGTAGGAGATGTACTCTCTTAGCACAAAACCAACCGCTGACATTGAACATTGAAACTATAACCCGCAAGGAGCACAATAGAAAGGATGTTCTGATGATGGTTTTGGTGAGTTCCCCAGACACTGGTTTGAGATGGAGAACAAGGCTGAAGCCTTTAAGCCGGGAGGGACTACTCTCATTCTTCTAAGGGTGCATTTCCCTTCAGGTCAAGTTTAAGGTGTTCTACGTATTGGTGAATATTTGTGACTCGACCAATTCTTAAGGATTGATTATTTTTTTGCAACATTAACGTATAAAAATCAATAAAGCTCCCCACATTTTTGCATGTATTTGAGGAGTTTGGAAGGGATGCTGAGAAAAGCTATATTTTGATGGTTTCTTGTCACAGGCTGAACTCGGGTGGATCCCTCTCCATAAAGTCAGTGCTGTAGACACCAACTGTGTGTGCCATGATGTGACCCTAGGCAGAGGATTTTATATCAGGTGTCAGCTCACAGTCTCATTCAAGACCAGTTAGGGGCTGGATTTTGTGTTTTTTTCAAGTCTCTGTGAGTGATTGAATACTAGAAAATGAAAGGAAAGTGTTGTTCCCCCCCCCAATAGTGACTACACTTCAAAAGTTCTTCATTTGTTGTAAAGCACTTTGAGATGTCCTGAGATTGTGAAAAGTGACATATAAATGCAAGTTTGTTCTTTCTTTCTCTCTGTCTTTCTTTCACTCTGTCTGTCTTCCTTTCTTTCTTTCCTCTTTCCTCTCCGTTAATGGGACCTCTGTTAACAAAGAAAGTTGCTACTATATTCCTGTGACCTGGACCCAACATCTCCATTTGATACCAAGGCAGAATGGATAAATCAGGGACCTGTGTCCTAGTTGTGACACTAGTTGAAATACAGCTTAAAATAAGTCCTTGTGTTGCAGTGTAATATTCAACCTTGAGAACTGGGCTCAAAGGCTCAAGTATTAATACCCTTCTACCCACAGAAAAGATTAAATGAGATTTGAATCTTCAGTCACACCTTCAGTTCTCACCATCGGTGATCTTCGGGACTAGTCTTTCTCACTTGTGAAATAGATTCCTCCACCCAACATCTTGGGTTGTAAAACCTACTTATTATCGTATCATTTTATTTAATTATCTGCTTGCTGTCGTAGGATTCCCAAACATACAATTCCCAACACATTTCTAAAACAGTTTAACTGACTTATGTCATAATAAGGTTTTGCTTAATATCTTAATTTTTCTAGGCATCTTAGCTACACACAGCTAGGCTGGTCTGAATTTGTAAACAAACCAATGTGTTTTCACATCTACAGGGCGTGTGAATTAGATTATTATGGAACATAGGAACAGGAGGAGGTCATTCAATTAGATCATGGCTGATTTGTACCTCAATTCCATTTACCCTCCTTGGATCCATATCCGTTGACACCCTTACCCAACAAAAATCTGTTGATCTCAGTTTCGCAAGCTCCAATTGACCCCCAGCATCCACAGCCTTTTGGGGGCCAGTTCCAGATTTATTCACAGGGGAGAAAGTTGAGAAGCGCCAGTTTCCAGTGCAAAATGGGCGGCTCGAAGCAGAACACGCTCCCGAAGACGTGGCCCCAATTGAAATTAGGCCTCGGGCCTTATCTGCATGAAACCGGCCAGCTGCGGATCCCATGATGCAGCTCAATCACAAAAACCGGCCACTTCCAACCCCATAACATTGCCCACCTCTGCCCCTACCTCTGCTGCCGGAACTCTCATATGTGACTACACTTCAAAAGTACTTCATTGGCTGTGAACCGTTATGGGACGTCCTGTGGTTGTGAAAGGTGCTTTATAATTATAAGTTCTTTCTTTATCATCTCCAAGCTCAACTACTCCAGTACTCTCCTGACCAGCCTCCCATCCTCTACTCTCTATAAACATCAGCTCATCCAAAACTCCGCTGCCCCTATCCTATCCTGTACCACATCCTGCTTACCCATCATTCCTGTCCTCTCTGACCCACATTGGTTCCCAGACCCCCAACACATCTCATTTAAAATCCTTATACTAATTTAAATCCTTTCATGGCCTTGCCCTTCCCTATCTCTGTAACCTCCTCCAGTCCTGCAAACACCCCTCCACCCACAGAACTCTACGCTCCTCCAACTTTGGCCTCTTGTGCATCCCCCCTTCCTTCACCCCACCACTGGCGGCTGTGCCTTTAGCCATCTAGGGCCTAAGCTCTGGTATTCCCTCACTAGAACCTCTCAACCTTTGAGACCCTCCATAAAACCACCTCTTTGATCAAGCTTTTAGTCACCCCTTCTAGTATCTCCTTCTTTGTCTCGGTATCCATTTCTTTTGGATTCATGCCTCTGTGAAATGCCTTGGGACATTTTTCTCCATTATAGGTGCTATATAAATGCAAGTTGTTGTTGGATTAAATGCTTGGTGTTCAGTACAAGTCATACTGTAACCTTTGAGTTGCTGCAGACAGACTCACAAAGAGAGATACAGGATCAGGGCGGCCATTTAACCCATCTAGCTCATTACCTTTAATTTTAATCATGTTATAATTTTTCAGGTCCTTCAGAATTTCTGGGCACAATGTGGCTAAAGCACCCCATGTCCAGGGAATAGATTAATAAGACCACAGTTGGAGTACTGTGTGCAGTACTGGGTTCCACACTGTAGGAAGGATATTGAGGCTTTAGAGGGGGGTACAGTGCAGATTCACGAGGATGCTTCTTGGCATGAGGAAATAAAAATATGAAGAAAGTCTTGAAAAATTGAGTCTTTTTTTTATAGAACAACACAAATTATGGGTGCTATAATAGAAGTGAGCCATTTATCCAAGTTTGCCGATGACAGAAAGATTGGTGACATAGTAAGTAGTGTAGACGGGAGCATAAAATTACAAAGAAACATTGATAGATTAAATGAGTGGGCAAAACTGTGGCAGATGGATTTCAACGCAGGTAAGTGCGAGGTCATTCATTTTGGACCAAAAAAGGATAGATCTGAATATTTTTTAAATGGTGAGAAACAGTGACGGTCCAGAGAGATTTAGGGGTCCATGTACACAGATCACCAACATGTAGTAGTCAGGTACAAAAGATAATCAAAAAAGCTAATGGAATGTTAGCCTTTATAACTAGAGGACTACAGCTATACAAAGCCCAAGTTAGATCACATGTGGAGTACTTGTACAGTTCTGGGCACCGCGCCTTAGAAAGGATATATTGGCCTTGGAAGGAGTGCAGCGCAGATTCACCAGAATGTTACCAGGGCTTCCAAGGGTTAAATTATGAGGAGAGATTACATAAACTATATTCCCCGGAATATAGAAAGTTAAGAAGTGATTTGATTGAGGTTTTTACGATTTTGAAAGGAATTGATAGGGTAGATAGAGAGAAACTTTCTCTGTTGATGGGGGAGTCTAGGACAAGGAGAGATAACCTTAAAATCAGAATCAGGCCATTCAGGAGAGAAGTTAGGAAACACTTCTTCACGCAAAGGGAGGTGGAAGTGTGGAACTCTCCCACAAAGAGCAATAGATGCTAGCTCAACTAATAATTTTAAATTGGAGATCAATAGATTTTTGCTAGCCAAGAGTATTAAGGGATATGGAGTCAAGGTGGCTGGATGGAGTTAGGATACAGATTAGCCATGATCTCAGTGAATGGCGGAACAGACTCGAGGGGCTGAATGGCCTACTCCTGTTGCTATCTTCCTATGTTCCTAAGTGTTTAAAATTATGAAAGAATAAGACAGGAAAGATAGAAGCAGACTCTTTCAAGTAGTTGAGGCATCAAGAATGAGGGGCCATAGATACAAGATTAAATGTGAGAGATTTAGAAAAAAGGGCAGGAGAAACTTTTTCACACAGAGAGTTGTGAGGATGTGGAATTCACTTCCAGGGTTAGTGGTTGAGGCAGAAACTATCAACATTCAAGATTAGATTAATTTCTGAAAATGTTCATGTATTGGATACTAATATTGGCCCCTGTACGTGATAATAAACTTGATGCAGTTAGTTAAGTAGGAAATGTTTCACTCCACGAAAATTATCCTCCTGTAACTTGATGAGCCTAATTGTACAGAAATAGGTAGTTCAAAAATAAGCAAGATTTTAAAAAAAGATTAAATTGGGTAGGTGGATGAAGGAAAAGTAATTGAAGGAATATGGAAACAGGGTGGGTAAATGTGATTAAAACTATTTGCTCGTGTGGAGGGTAAATGCCAACATGAACTGGTTGGGCTGAATGGCCTGCTTTTGTGTTGTAAGCTCTATTAATTTCTGTGTAAAATGTGCAACACTTGATAAAAATTGCCTATGATAATAGCAAGGCCCATGGTTTTCAAACTCTCAGAACCAAAATCTTTTGAGGGCACTGGGGGTGATGTAATGATGATGATGATGATGACGATTGCTGTAACCAGGCTCAGCAGGAGCACCGGTGGCCCACATGGTCAGACTGACTGAAAAGCACGACTCTGTCAAAACACATGCAGAACAAAGGAAGTGCTAATTCCCAATGTTCTGTTAGCTTTACTTGAACAAAAGAAAGTCGACTAAAATATCCGCAGCATGTGATAAATACGTGATGGTACTGAATCATTCCCAATAGTTTTATCCAGAAGCTGCTTATTTGCGGAATGAATTGCAGTTCTCTGCTGATCTTTTGTTGGTATTTTTTTGGAGGGGAGGAGGGAGAATTTTTTCCCCTGTTGTTTTAAGGAGATTGCTGGTTTAAAACAAATGTTTTGTATTTCTGCAAATTGTGCACATGCCAATTGCATTTACAGCAAAATTGTTTCTAGTAACCCTGTTAAAGGTTTATAATGGAGGGCTGGAAAAACACATTGAGAAAGTGTGTGGAGCTGAGCTGTTAGCAACGGGGGATGTTAGGAATGACCTTCATGATCAGAAAGAGTGGCAGAGATGCCAATTAAACACTTTATCCTCAAAATTACAGGACTCCCACTCCGCTGGCGGACGTGTGGCGGAGCAGGACTCCCGTCTTCTGCTGCTTGAGCCATGGGCCTTTTCCCAAATCGGACGATTGAGGTCATTACCATAACAGGGACAGGCAGCCGACAGCTGCCCATCCTGACTAGTGGCAGGGCAATCACACACTCCAACAGCATGGTGTGGGGAAGGGCCGAGGAATTTTATTAATGACCCAAAGGGAGCAAATGGTCACTGGGTTTGATTCCCTTTCTCCAGTGAAGTCTTGGGGCTTTAATAGGCCCCACAATTAGGGTTGCTAACTCAGGGTGGACATATTCCTGGAGGTGTCATCACATGACCTCCCACTTCTGACCACCCCGCCCCCCACACTCCTGCCATTGGTCACCCAACATGTCCATATTTGCGACACACCCCTTTCCCATGGCCAATCGGAAAGCGAACAGACTCTTCATTATCCGATTGGATGATTTTTGACTGTCAGTCAAACAGCCTTTTTTCCCATCTCAGATACTTTTATAACTAATAACCAAAGTGTTCAAAGAAATTTTTTTTTTAGAACACAATTTTTTAACGCCCCTATGATTTTTCTCCTGGTTTGCTTGCAGCAATGTCCTGAAGATTAGTCTTTAATTCCTGGAGATTCCAGAGCAATCCTGGAGGGTTGGCAACCCTATGCACAATTGAACTCACACCAGCTCTCATCTGAAGGCCGGCCTGCGTACCATTGGGCCTAAGAAGAGCATAGCCAGCTGAATTCCCAACCTACCAGACACGGTCTCAAAGCAGTCTCTGGAAGTGGGGTGGGGCTTAGGTGGAAGACTCGCCTGTGCTCCCCACCCCCACTAGAATTTGGGCCGAATCTTACACTGGGCCCATTGGATCCAGATTCTGCTCAAACTCCAGCTGCCCCCGCCCCCAAAGGCGAGCCACCTGCCCTACATCCTCCCTGGCACCTTGAATTTCAACTCATGGAGCTGTGTTTATCTTGAATTCTGGTGTCGATCTAAACTAGGGTTGCCAACTTTGGTTGGACATATTCCTGGAGGTTTCATCACATGACCTCCTGCCTCCAACTGCCCCACCCCCACACTCCTACCATTGGTTGCCCAATACGTCCATCCTCACAGTGCACTGCCGATTCGCTGTCGCCTATTTCACGTTATCACCCAAGACCAATTTCACCCCCACTCCGTTCAGTTTTGTCCCCTCACACGGTGGGTGATATTGAGGCCCGGGAAGAGGTTCAGAGGAGGGCTATAAGAATGACGCCTAGCTTAAAAGCCCATATTTATCATGATAGGCACAGAGAGCTGGGGCCCTTCACTCTGGACTTCCGGGAGATTTAATTGAAATATTTAAAATGTTGAATGGACTAACCTGCATCGGTGTGGACAGACTATTTGAGCAAGATAGGCTAGGGATAATGAGGGCTCAGGCCTATAAGCCACGCAAGCATAGGACTAGGTTAGATGTCAGGGCGTTTTTCTTTATGCAGCGGGTTGTCGACGCCTGGAACTAGCTGCTGGCTCGAGTGGTGAGTGTGCATTCGCTGCGACAGTTCAAAAAGGAACTGGATGAGTTCCTGTGGCTAATATCATTAGGTACAGAAGGTAGGTGAGACATTGGATTTATACTTCACGGGCACTGTGATCTCCTGGAACTTGTTTTGATCACTTTAGGGGCTCCGAGAAGAATTTCCCAGATTTTTTCCCTTGAATTGGCCTAGGGTTTTTTATTTTTCTGGGGTTTTTTTGCCTCAACCAGGAGATTACATGACTACTAGCGGGAGGGAGCACTGGGTGTCATGATGCTGTGTTGCGACATGACCACTTGGGGCAGGTTCGATGAAACAAGTGGGGCTCAATATTACCAGGGCTGCGGGTTCGCGGCGTGTGGGCTATTGGGTGCGTGGGTAACGCGCCCGGCAAAATCAGTCTGCGCCGCGCGCAATCGCAGCCTAATTGGATCCACTTACCTGTTTTTCCGGGTTCCCCACTGCTGAGCTGCGCGTCGGGTGGACTGCGCATGCGCGGTAAGGTCTGTCAGCTGGAGGAGCTCTATTTAAAGGGGCAGTCCTCCACTGACTGATGCTGCAAGAAATAGGAAAAATTACAGCATGGAGCAGCCCAGGGGGAAGGCTGCTCCCAGGTTAATGATGCCTCACTCCAGGTATCATTGGATGGGGTGTGGAGGAGGAGGGGGAGGACAGAGATCTTCCCTCCGGCGGGGGGAGGAAGCGGCCTGCCTCAGCCACCAAGAAGGCCTGGCTCGAGGTGGCAGAGGAGGTCACCCGCACCACCAACATATCACGCACCTGCATACAGTGCAGGAGGCGCTGCAATGACCTAAGTAGGTCAGCCAAAGTGAGTACACTTACTCATTCCCCTACACTCCGTCTACCACATCACCGCCCCCACCCCACATCTCCTTCTGCACAGCCAACACTACTCTGTCACATCACCCCTCACACCCACTCAAACCTCATCCTCATCTTACCTGCACTTACTCACCTCGCCAGTACTCATCCCGCCACTACCACTCAACCCAATCCTCATACAATCTCATGGCTCTATCTCATACTCACCCTCTCATGCATCTCTTTCACGGTCAGCCTCACTCAACCTGCCACTACCTGTGCTACAGCCACAGAGCATGCATCAGATATGTGCAGTAGGAAGCGTAAGGCAAACGTGTCGTGAGCATGAAGGGGATGCACAAGGGTGTTTGAGGGTTTGTCATGGTTTTTACTTATATTTAATTTCTGACCAACTCACGTTACATATTATATTGGCACCACTACTGCCACGTCTTTGCGAATCTTGTCTGGTTTGTGCAATAATGCCCTTTCCTGAGGATCACAATGAAGACCCACACCTGATGCCACCCATTGTGTCACTGCAGAGTGGGTGTAGGTGTATTTGCAGGGCTCTTTTGTGCAGACGACTGAGAGACGTCGGCGATGTCCCCGGTGGCACCCTGGAAGGATGCGGAGGAGAAGTTGTTGAGGGCAGTGGTGACTTTGACAGCGACAGGTAAGAAGATGGTGCTCGGGCCAGCCGGGAGCAGCTCGGCATGAAGGAGGCTGCAGATGTCCACGACTACATGTCGAGTGACTCTGAGCCTCCGTGTGCACTGCTTCTCAGAGATGTCCAGGAAGCTGAGCCTCGGTCTGTGGACCCTGTGGCGAGGGTAGTGCCTTCTGCGGCGCATCTCTCTCTGCCTTTGCCCTCCCTCCTGCTGTGCAGGTGGATGTGTCACAGCACTGTGTTGCGGAGCTCCACGTGTCAGAGGTGGACGGCGTGGCCGGCGAGGCTGGTGATGCTGTTCGCCCTCCGAGGAGGTCATGACTGCAGCTACGGAGGCCCCCATCCGGAAGATGAACATCTGAGGGGGTCCGCAAGGTAGGTACATGTGTCTGGACCCCGGGGTAAGTGTGCAAGTTGGTGAATTTGATTGTTAGGAGGAGGGTGGTGGAGGCCAAACTTTGTCCAAAGTGACAGAGTGGCCTCCTGCAATGAGTGAGGGTCTCCCCCCCACCACCTGTCAAATGGACCTTTGCAGCTGCCACAGGCTGATAGCTGCAACACGTCCATTTCAACTGGGACTGTTCCCCCAGTACGGGAAACAGTCCCAGTTGTTTCTAAAATCCCACCCCTCCTGAAATATTCCCTTAATCAGGTCTGTTAACGACCTGAAATACCACAATAAATACTCTTAAGTGGCACCCCGCTGGCTTTAATTGCCTGCGGGAGTCCCACATGCGGGGGTTGCGCACGCACATCGGCGCGTCTGTGGGGAACCCGGAAGTAGGCGGGTTGGAGCCGGGCTCCCGACCCGCTCCGGGATTCCCCGATTTTCGGAGCCCCCCCTGCCAGGAATGCACCTGATAGCGGGTGCTAAAATGGAGCCCATGGTCTTTTCTTGACTCACCCTGCGGGGCCCGATTTGACAGCTCCTGCGTATAGTTCCTTTGTTGGTATACAGATGTTTTCCATGTTAGTGTTTTTGACTCTCATACTGAAGGTCGTGACTTTGAGGTACAGTTAGAATGGTCTCAGTTTTTGACAATTCTTGAGAGCTTTGTTCAGAGGCAGATTGAGTATAGAAGATTGAGGGGTGAACTGATCCAGGTGTTTAAAATGTTAAAACGATGGGGTAGATACAGAGAAACTATTTCCTCTGGTGGGAGAATCAAGAACAAAATCTTAAAATTAGAGCTCGGCCATTCAGGAGTGAAATCAGGAAGTACTTTTTCACACAAAGGGTAGTAGAAATCTGGAATTCTCTCCCTCAAAAGGCTGTGGCTGCTGGGGCAATTGAAGCTTTCAAATCTGAGATTAATAGATTTTTGTTGGGTAAGAGTATCAAGGGATATAGAGCCACGGTGGGTAAATGGAGTTGAGATGCAGATCAGACGTGATCTAATTGAATGATGGAACAGGCTCGAGGGCCTGAATAGCCGACTCCTGTTCCTATGTTACCAGACTGGTGTTGCAACGCAGCTGTAAACCTCACACAAATTCGACACCCCTTCACCAGCTAATCACTGAACTACTCCCCCGCCTGGTTTTCACTGATTGGGCAGAGTTAAAATCATGTTTATGGGTGGTGCCATGACAGCTTGGCTCTGAGACAGAAGGTTGTGGGTTCAAGTCCCACTCTAGGGCAGTACTGAGGGAGTGCTGCACTGTCGGAGGTGCCATCTTTCAGATAAGATGTTAAACAAAGGTTCCGTCTGCCTATTCAGGTAACATGTAAAAGATCCCATGGCGCTATTCAAAGAAGAGCAGAGGAGTTCACGTTGTGTCCTGGCCAACATTCTTCCCTCAACCAACATCACCAAAATAGATCAATTGTTCATTCGTCTCATTCACTGGCTTTGGGAATCTGTTGTGCACAAATTGCCTGCTGTATTTGCCTACATAATGGTGAATGCACTTCAAAGTAAGTAGTTCATTGGCTGTGAAGCACTTGGGACATCGTGAAGACATGAAAGACGCAATATACTTTCTTTCATTTCTTTCTCAGGTGAACACAAGATACTTGTTTGTGCTACTACTAAGTATAACAGTGTTCGATATACAATAGGATCGTATTAAAACTATATTTTGATAATATTTATGTTCAACATTCTAACTGCTACAATGTAAAGTCCCTGTGTTGGATCCAGAGTGGCAGGGCCAAACCGAGTGTTTGACTTTTTAAGTATGTTTGATTAACATGACAAGAATACACTGACAGATGTTTGCAAATGGGGCTGATGTGGACTCTCACAGACACACCCCTGTCTAAATGGTTGACACGAAGGCCCGAATTTCAACTTCAGGCGAGTGAGTAGTGAGGTGAGTTAGAAACTTCAGAAATGAGGCGCAGGCTATTTTAACTCCCGGGTCTCATTTAAATCCTGCCGGCCAACTTCTTGCCCATTCCACCCGAGGAAGCAGTGCAAAAATAGCACTCTTGCTTCTCCTGGCCCCACACAGAAAGGAAAAAATCTTACCTGTTTGGGCCTCATCTGCTAGGTGTCAGCCTGGCTCAGCTGGTAGCTCTTTTGTCTCTCAATCAGAAGGCCATGGGTTCAAGTACCACTCCAAAGACTTGAGCAAATAATGTGCAAATATTAAACCAGTGTGTACCTCTCAGGTGGACATAAAAGATCCTACGGCACTATTCAAAGAAGAGGAGGGGAGTTCTCCTGGTGTCCTGGTCCCATGTAACTGTTGCAGTGGTTTGTGGATATAGTTACCATAGGAGCACAGGAATTGCTTGACAAATAAAGACCAAGGTCCACCTAGTTCAACCTTCTACCATCCTCTGGAACACGTTGCCGGCTGGTGTGGTGGGTGCTGACTCTCTGTATGACTTCAAGAGGGAGCTGGATCGTTTCCTGGCTGGGGTAGAGATCGCATCATCTAGAAGGAAAGTGGATTTACATTTAATATAAGTACCGTCAATATGGTCTCCTAGACTGCTTTTGATCACCTGAGGAATTTTCCAGAGTTGTTTTTTATTCCCTCATTGGCCCTCTTTTTTTTCCCTTTATTTTGCCTCTCCTGGGAGAGTACATGGCTGCCAGGAGGTGGGGGGGGGGGGGGAAGGGGGGGGGCGGTAGGAAGTGTCTAGTCACAACGCTCCAGCCATCATGAGTGTTAGGCAGGCTTGATGGGCCAGTTGGTCTTCCCCCGCTCGTCATTTTCATATGTTCGTATCCTTGTGGTCGCATGTTACAACGATAATGGAATTGTTGACTAATCATATTGATATATATTAATGACCTGGACTTGGGTATACAAGGTATAATTTCAAAGTTTGCAAATGATACAAAACTCGGAACTCGTAGTAAACAATGTAGAGGATAGTAATGGACTTCAGGAGGACATAGACAGACTGGTGAAATGGGCAGACACGTAGCAGATGAAATTTAACGCAGAGAAGTGTAAAGTGATACATTTTGGTAGAAAGAATGAGGAGAGGCAATATAAACTAAATGGCACAATTTTAAAGGGGGGGCAGGAACAACGAGACCAGGGGTGCATATACATAAATCTTTGAAGGTGACAGAACAAGTTGAGAAGGCTGTTAAAAAAGCATATAGGATTTATTAATAGAGGCATAGAGTACAAAAGCAAGGAAGTAATGCTAAACCTTTATAAAACACTAGTTAGGCCTCACCTTGAGTATTGTGTTCAATTCTGGGCACAACCCTACAGGAAGGATGTCAAGGCCTTAGAGAGGGTGCAGAAGAGATTTACTAGAATGGGATCTGGGATGAGGGATTTCAGTTATATGGAGAGACTGGAGAAGCTGGAGTTGTTCTCCTTAGAACACAGTAGGTTATGGGGAGATTTGATCGAGGTGTTCAAAATCATGAATGGTTTTGAGAGAGTAAATAAGGAGAAACTGTTTCCAGTGGCTGTAGGGTCAGTAACCAGAGGACACAGATTTAAGGTGTTCGGCAAAAGAGCCAGAGGCGACATGAGGAAACATTTTTTTACACAGTGAGTTTTAATGATTTGAAATGCACTGCCTGAAAGGGTGGTGGAAGCAGATTCAATAATAACTTTCAAAAGGGAGTTGGATAAATACTTGAAGGGAAAACATTTACAGGACTATGGGGAAAGAGCAGGGGAATGGGACTAATTGGATAGCCCTTTCAAAGAGCTGACACAGGCACAATGGGCTGTATGGCCTCCTCCTGTTCTGTACCTGCTATGATACTATGCTAGCAATCAATCTCTATTAATTAGTCTACAACAGACCCAGATATGAAACAAGGAAAACCCCAGTGGTGGAGAACTTTGGGAACCGTAAGTCCAAAGACACCTGTTCCTCACAGGCATACTACACTTAGATAATAAGTCAAACATTGTGTAAAGATACGTTGGATTATTGAGTCCTCCATATTATTACAGACTGGATTAATAAACAACGAGTGCCAGAACACTTCACCTTAGCATTGTGATATAGTGAGGAATAAGTTACCACTGCCTGCTTTATGAAACAGGTGGCACAGAAAGAAAACTGTTTTGAGAGACTGCATTGGTGGCTGAACAACATTTCAACACAATTTAAAGTGATGATGGGATCATGACACAAATTCATTTCATGGGACCATGGGGACTGGAGGATGATCAGATCAATTCCGGACTGGGTCGAGATGATTTTTGTGCAATCTGTTTTCTTCAAATATTTACTTTCTTAAACACAAAGAATAGAAAGAGGTGACTTTGGTTTGTTTGTTCCCCTGTGGACATAGAGCCAAGCAACTTGACCGGAATTTTTAAAATCACAAGGTGCCATCACACTGTGACTGGGTTTGATGATAGTGCACAGTAGCAGCATGTGCTTTCTAAGAGAGGAAGCCATATATCCACAAGATAACTTCATGCTGTGACTGCAGGGATTCTGTAACAGGGCACAGCAGCAGACTGTGCTTTCTAAGAGGGGGCAGCTGTGATCTCACACACTGCATACAAAGAGGAAAACTTTCTCTGCTTTCAAGGGTTAGAGTCATAATCATAGAAGTTTACCGCACAGAAGGAGACCGTTCAGCCCATTGTCTGTGCCGATTCTTAGATAGAGCAATCCAAAACTAATGCACGGCCCCGCTCTCTCCTCATATCCCTGTATATCTTCCTCTGCTTTAATTATTCATCCAATTTTCCCTTAAAAGATGCAATGATCTATTCCTTAACCACTCCCAGTAACCACTCTCTGAGTAAAGAAATGTCTCCTAACCTTTCCCCTCACGATCTTAGTGCCAATTTTAAATTGATGATCCCCTAGTTACTGAGCTTATAAAGAATGGGCTTACAATTTCAATAAACCCAGAGGAAATCTCCCAAATTTATTTGGGGATGAAGTTTCCATGACGATGGCAGATGAAAGACAGAGAGAAGAAGACTCGGGTTGCCATCTTGTACCGGTTGCAGGTCTGAATAGGTGAAAGGCAGGGGGCAGCATTGTAGCAGTATACCTGCCAGTACAGGGGATCATTGATGGTACACGTGGCATTGAAGGCTCCATGTGAGAACCCTCTCAATTTTATAAACTGGAAGGGGTTCCAATCAATTAATATGAAGCCAGTGTGTGATGTTAATCACATAATTTTGCATGTTGATACCTGTTACTTGGAAAGTGCCACGACTTGTTTACACTTCAGGAATCAACCATCCCCACATGGATGAGTCAGAACATTGTATTGCTATGTTTGATTGGAAACCCAAAAGCTTTGCTAACTCGTGCTCCTAACCGCTTCTACCTTGGCTGCAGCATTTCAAACATTACAATAGTGACTACATTTCAAAAGTACTTCAAGTGTAAAGCACTTTAGGACATCCTGAGGTGATCAAAGGCGCTATATAAATACAAGTTCTTTCTTTCTTCTTTTACCACTTCTGGCAGCCTGCTGGTTCTGGGCCTAGGATCAGTTTGGCTAATGATCAGCAAGCGAACAGTCTGAATAAAGGCAATAAAGTCCTGAAATCCTTGAGCTGCAGCGCTGCGATGTGTGTCTCACGAGGCATCTATGGAAGCATTCTCAAAACAATGACTCCTCCTGACTCCGTGTTGCCGCTGATCTCTCCTGAACTGCCATGCACTCAAAGGGGGTCTTCATGGCCTCGCAAATGTCCTTCACGGTGTTGCAGATGCGGCTAGTGGACTCCTCCAACTTATGAATGTAAAAGGTATGATCAGTAAGTTCGCTGATGATACAAAAATTGGTAGGGTGGTAAATAGCGAGGAGGATAGCCTCAGTCTGCAGGACGATATAGATGGGTTGGTCAGATGGGCGGAACAGTGGCAAATGGAATTTAACCCGGAAAAGTGCGAGGTGATGCACTTTGGAGGGACTAACAAGGCAAGGGAATACACAATGAATCGGAGGACCCTAGGCAAGACAGAGGGTCAGAGGGATCTTGGTGTGCAAGTTCACAGATCCCTGAAGGCGGCGGAACAGGTAGATAAGGTGGTAAAGAAGGCATATGGGATACTTGCCTTTATTAGCCGAGGCATAGAATATAAGAGCAAGGAGGTTATGATGGAGCTGTATAAAACACTGGTTAGGCCACAGCTGGAGTACTGTGTGTAGTTCTGGTCGCCACACTACAGGAAGGATGTGATTGCTTTGGAGAGGGTGCAGAGGAGATTCACCAGGATGTTACCAGGGCTGGAGCGCTTCAGCTATGAAGAGAGACTGGGAAGATTGGGTTTGTTTTCCTTGGAGCAGAGGAGGCTGAGGGGGGACATGATTGAGGTGTACAAAATTATGAGGGGCACAGATAGGATGGATACTAAGGAGCTTTTTCCCTTCGTTGAGGGTTCTATAACAAGGGGACATAGATTCAAGGTAAAAGGCGGGAGGTTTAGAGGGGATTTGAGAAAGAACTTTTTCACCCAGAGGGTGGTTGGAGTCTGGAACTCACTGCCCGAAAGGGTTGTGGAGGCAGGAACCCTCACAACATTCAAGAAGCATTTGGATGAGCACTTGAAATGCCATAGCATACAAGGCTACGGACCAAATGCTGGAATATGGGATTAGAGTAGACAGGGCTGATGGCCGGCGCGGACACGATGGGCCGAAGGGCCTCTATCCGTGCTGTATAACTCTATGACTCTATGACTCTATTATCCACCATCCGCTGTTGATTATGGGCGACCTTTTCCTTTGCAAGAATACAGATTGAGAAAGACACCCGATTGACTCAACATTTAATTTCCACCAGGTGTCTTCCATGGTGAGAATGTTTTCAGGTGTGGGCAATGCTGCAATCTTTTCCCTTTTGAGTCTAACACTATCACCATTGATCCCATGCACTGAGGTAAGACACAGTGGAATGGTGGGAAAGGACTATTTCTTATCTACATGCTGCCCCTCGGTGACATCATCCGGAATCACAACTTTGGGTTCCGCATGTACTCTGACGACACCCAGCGCATCGTCACCACCTCTCTCCTTTGTCTTGGTGTCAATTTATTTTGTTTGATTACACTACTGTGTAGCACCGTGGGGCGTTTTACTACGTTAAAGGCGTTATCTAAATGTACATTGTTGTTGTTTGACAAACATCCATCTCTTTGTTCACACTACATGACCATGGTAGGTATGGCGGTGAGTCATGATTCCAGAATTCCTTCAGGATGTGCATGGATACTTGTGACTTGACTTACCCAATCTCGTGAGGTGATTAAACCAATGCTCTGTGTTGCCGTTTGTTGATGGTTGAGATGACTAGTTGGGCCGCCTCCCTCATTATTGTCTGCAACAGGCTCTTCTGGGGCTTCCAATCTAGGGCGTCAAAGAGCCAGCAGTATGTCCTTGCTCTTATTTTTGCCAAATGTACGCCCACAGGAGTGTCTGAGAATCTGGGAGCTCTTGCTACTGTTCCTCCTCCTTTCATTTCAAAATCTTCCCCAGTTTGCCGTGCTTTTGGCCTGTTCAGCAGTTGCAACCTTTTAAATGCCGCAGCATCACTGCCACTCAGCTGCTGAATACCTGCCCTGCATCGTCAAATGATGCCTTACCTGGGAAAATGCTGCGGGCTTTTGGCTGTCTCACCTGATTGGATGGAAGTCCTGTCCCACGGAGCTCCCGACAGGTGAAGGAAAACCCAGCCCGGTGAATTGACACAGCCATTGACAGCTCACACCTCAGTAGGATGTTGATTGATCGGGATTATTCACTGTCAGTTCTGGAAGGTCGTGGGTTCAAGTCCCACTCCAGCGACTTGAGCACATAATCTAGGCTGACACTCCATGCAGTACTGAGGGAGTGCTACACTGTCAGAGGTGCCGTCTTTCTGATGAGACGTTAACCCGGGGCCCCATCTGCCCTCTCGGGTTCACGTAAAAGATCCCACGACACTATTCGAATAACAGGAAAGGAGTTATCCTTGGTGTTCTAGCCAATATTTATCCCTCAAGCGACATCACTAAAACAGATGATCTGGTCATTTATCTCATTACTATTTATGGGACACAGAATCACAGAAATTGTGATTCCGAACACAAATGTGGCAAAACGGGGTTTTTGTTTCAAAAACTGGACATTTTGGTCTAAATCTTCTGACTTTTTTACACCCGATTTTGAGTCCTTTTCAGATGGCTGGGGTCAGGAAATGGGACAGTGAAATGTTAGGCCACTCCTAACAGTGCAATGTGAGATTTTCCACTGGAAGTTATGCCAGAAACACCCAAATGAGTCCAGGCACCCATATTGTCCTGACTTCCCACATCGATTTCTCGCCCTTTATTCCTCTAGCTCACCCTTCGCCAAGAACATTAGTGATTAAGGGGCGTTCCGGCTACTCTTCCCTGTGCTTCTTGTAGTGGCAAAATTAGGAGGGCACAAAAAGAAGAGGGATTAAGAGGGGTAGATTAGCAGCACTATTTCAATTGCACTTTCAATAAAGGGTACGACATGATGGATTCGCAATGCCTTGTGTTGACAAATTATATGTGTGTGTGCCACAGGAGCTGAAGAGACCCGAGAAGATCAACAACAACAAGAACTTGCATCTATATAGCGCCATTAATGTAGTAAAACGTCCCAAGGTGTTTCACAGGAGCAATTATCAAATAAAATTTGACGCCGAGGCACATAAGGCGATATTAGGGCAGGTGACCAAAAGCTTGGTCAAAGAGGTAGGTTTAAGGAGGGCCTTAATGGAGGAGAGAGAGGTACTTGAGGCAGAGATGTCTGGGAGGGAATTCTAGAGCTTATGGCCTACGCAGCCAAAGGCACGGCCACCAATGGTGGAGTGATTAAAATCGGGGATGTGCAAAAGGCCAGAATTGGAGGAGCGCAGAGAACTTGGAGGCTTGGAAGAGGTTACAGAGATAGGGAGGGGTGGGGCCATGGAGGGATTTGAAAACAAGGATGGGAATTTTAAAATCGAGGCATTCCCAGACTGGGAGCCAATGTAGGTCAGCAAGCACAGAGGGGATGGGTGAACGGGTTAGGATACAGGCAGCAGAGCTTTGGATGAGTTCAAGTTTATGGAGGGTGGAAGATAGAAGACCGGTCAGGAGATCATTGGAATAGTCAAGTCTAGAGGTAACAAAGGCATGGATGAGGGTTTCAGCAGCAGATGAGATGAAGCAGCGGCGGAGACGGGTGATATTACAGAGGTGGAAGTAGGCGGTCTTGGTGTGGAGCGAATATGTGGTTGAAAGCTCATCTTAGGGTCAAATAGGAGGCCAAGGTTGTGAACGGTCTGGTTCAGCCTCAGACAGAGGCCAGGGAGAGGAATGGAATCAGTGGCTAGGGAATGGAGTTTGTGGCAGGGACTGAAGACAATGACTTCGGTCGTTCCAATATTTAGTTGGAGGGAATTTTTCTCATCCAATATGTCAGACAAGCAGCAAATCAAAGGCATTGGAGAGGTCGACAGAGGTGGTGGTGAGGTAGAGCTGGGTGTCGTCAGCGTTCATGTGGAACTTGATGTTTTGTTTTTGAATTATGTCGCCGAGGGACAGCATGTAGATGAGAAATAGGAGGGGCCAAGAATAGATCCTTGGGAGACTCCAGAGGTAACGGTGCGGGAGCAGGAAGAGAAGCCATTGTAGGTGATTCTCTGGCTACGACTGGATAGATAAGAATGGAACCAGGCGAGGGCACTCCCACCCAACTGGACAACGGAGGAGAGGCATTGGAGAAGGATGGTGTGGTCAACTGCGTCAAATGCTGCAGACCGGTCGAGAAGGATGAGGAGGGATAGTTTACCTTGGTCACAGTCACATAGATTGTCGTTTGTGACTTTGATAAGGGCCAACTGCCTGACCAACCTGCATCTGCCTCTACTTCCCTGTCTCCCACTGCTTTTCCCCTCTGCCTACCTACAAGTTCCAGGACTTCATCCTCATATGGGGTTAAGAGGCTGGAGGTTGGGAAGCCTACCACCAGTGGTTGCTCTTTGGACTTGGCTATGGATCACTTTCTCCTTTAATTGGACAGTCTGAAAGACCACTCCTTGCAATGATATGAAATCCAGATCAAGGGGTGCAACGTGCACCCGAATTGGGAGGCTCGAAGTCGGCCCGAAATTGGGCCTCGGGCCTCGTCTAAATAATCTGGGCGGGCTACTGACATCTGTCATACCTTCACAGGCAACTCACCCTTTTGCAGCATGAATTTAAAGGCCGCCTGCCTTGCTGGGAGTGGCATCAGGTAAGTCCCGGGGAGGACAGCGGGAGAGGGGAGTCAATGGTGGCTGGCAGCGGCTAGCAGTATTGCTGTGGAGCCGGAAGCACACCTGCTCCTGCTGGCTCCACAGAAATTTTTTTTAAAAAAACAATTAATAAAAAAAGTACCTTTAGTTGGCAGCTGCTGAAAAATCCTGAGCAAGACTCATCGGAAGCCTGCTCTTCTCATCGGAAACCAGTTTTCCAGTGGGGTCCGTAAATATGCATTAGGCCCCTCATTAACATATTCAAGGGGCCGAATGCCTGTTTTAGGTGACTGCCCAGGACGATGGGCCTGACGAATCTAGCAGTGGCCTGAATGCATGCGCTGATTGGGCCCGGGCCATCCCACTGCTAAATTTGTCAACGTTGCGCCGGTTTTACACGCGAAAATCCAATTTCTACCCTGAAATGTCAGGATGCATTCCTTAATGGGTGTGATAACAGGTGCAGGAAAGAAGCAACTGCATATCCGCTGAACCCTTTGCTGCTCCCCTTGATCTTGGGCTGAGTCTGAAGGCACAATTGTAGGGGAAGGAAGATGGGCTGAAGGGTATCATTGGTGGAGAGTTGTAGAAGGCTTTTCAACACAGCGAGGTCAAGGTGGGTGGGAATGGGAATCGTTGCTTACAGTGCATTGTTACAAGGTCTGGCAGTCTCCTCTCACCGTGGCTGTCCTGGTGAGGTCTTTGAACTTCTTCTGATGCTGAGTTGTCATGACAAGGTTGGTAGAAGTGGGATGGAATGCCAAGGCTATCCCCCTCCACTCTGCATGGACCATTCCTCTGGTCGTTCTTCTTCCCAAATACTTAATCCCTTCCTTCCCTTATTTCAGATAACAACCCCTCTACGGAGGACAACATGAACTTGGCGGGGGGCGGGGGGGAGGTCCTCTGTGCCCTGCTGTAGCACCCTCAGACATGCTAGTTTGTGCCAATTTACTGTTTCTTTCTCCCTACTTCCCAAATGGTGGCCTGCCCTTTAAGCCTTAGCAGCCGTAGCAACAAAAGGAAGAACTTCCATTTATGTACATTGCCTTTCATGTCCTCAGGACTTCCCGAAGGCAATGAATTGTTTTTGAAGTGGAGTCACTGTTGTTTTGTAAGCAAACGTGGCAGCCAATTTGCACACACCAAGATCCCACAAAGAGCAATGAGGACCAGTTTTGGTGGTATTGGCTGAGGAGTAAATGTTGAACAACAACAACTACTTGCATTTATATGGTGCCTTTAATGTAGAAAAACAAGCAGAGAGCTTCCTAGAGGCATAATCGGAGCCACCCTCCTGCGCCCCCCCACCCAGCCCCGCCAGGACACCGGTAGAACTCGCCTGCTCTTCTTCGCCATGGGATCTTTTGCATCCGTCTGAGAGAGTAGTCAGGGCCACGGTTTAACGTCTCATACAAAAGCAGTGCTCTACACCAGTCACGAGCTTCCAGTAGAGGCAGTGAATAGCATTGGGAGCCCACCCTCATTATTATAATGACACTGACCATGCAAAATTCGGTGGTGTCATGGAGGCAGAAGTCCAGCCCTGACTCACTTTAGGTAGGAAACATCCCTCCGTTCCCCCTCCACCCACAGGAAAATGACCACCCTTTGTATCAGGCTTACATTTCAGAAATTTTCCAGAAAACCCACCCAGCAATTGTACTGTTTTGTGTAGAATTCCTGAGTGGGGGAGCAAAGGGACACCTTTGCTTCATATTCTAAAAAGAAAAAAGACTTGCATTTATATGCCACCTTTCATGACTTCAGGACAACCCAAAGCACTTCAGAGGCAACGAAGTACTTTTTTTGAAGTGTGCAATGTAGGAAATGCAGCGGCCAATTTACACACAGCAAGGTCCCACAAACAGCGATGAAATAATGGCCAGATAATCGGTTTTTAATGGTGTTGGTTGAGGGATAAATATTGGTCAGGAACCAGGGAGTACTCCCCTGTTCTTTGAATATTGCCATGGGATCTTTCGTCATCAAAAGATGAATGAGCCAATCCTTGAATTGGCCGATGGATCCACAACCTGCAATCCGTGACACAGCCGCAGTACAGAACAAGAAAATGAAAGAGCTTGGCAGTCCGACACACAACACCAGGGTTCAGATCCCTGTCTTAAAGAGGCGGAAAGTCACAGGAGTTCCGACAGTAGTTGACTGAAAGAAAGACTTGCATTTATATAGCGTATTTCATGACCACGCGACGTCCCAAAGCGCTTTACAGCCGATGAAGTACTTTTTTTGAAGTGTAGTCACCTGAGGGGGCAGACCGAGCCTTAGTTTAATGTTTCATCTGAAAGATGGCACCTCCGAAAATGTCAGCCTAGATTAGGTACTCAAGTCTCTAGAGTGGGACTGGAACTCATAACCTTCTGGGTCAGAGTGCTACCACTGAGCCACAGCTGACACTCTCATGTCACTTGTGGTCAGTGAACTTGTATAATTTTACATTTACTCCTCAAAATATGTAGGCAAGGAACTGTTCTGCAGTCTGCTGGTAGGAAGAGTTTATCTTAAAATGACCAGCTATCAGGCCTCTTTGGATTGTCATATTATATTAATATTCTGAGAAAACACAATGCCTGCTTGGAATGGAAATGTTGGTCTCCATGGTAACAGAGCAATTCTGATTACTTGAAAAATGATCTTGCTGGAGCTCATATGTTCCTCGATTAAACCTGGTTCCTGCAATCTGAGAGGTCACTAGTAAGTCAAAAGCAGTGTGCGCTTCTCTCAGTGAGTGATTAATCAGGTTTTCATTTAAATCTGTCTGCAGACATGCTTGTCTCCAGTGCTAAGCTAGCGGTAAAACTCTATCTCCAGCCTGTTTAGTGAAAGTGTCGCAGTGATAAATGCTTTGTGCATTTTCCATATCGTGTTGTGAATGCTTATTAGTTTTGTCCATTCTACTGGAGCTGAATCACATGTTGTAGCTAACATCACGTCAGCATTTTCAGAGTGCTGAGCACTAGCACCGGCTGGCACTGCCTGCCTGGCCCATCTAACCCTGCTCAGGGAGGAACTCTGACAGTGCTGGGCTTTGTGGGAAGGTCCAACATCTCATCGGTGATTAACGTGGATGTTTTCATCTTGGTAATTATAAGAAGTCACAATCCCAGTGGGCTTGAAAGCAGGTGCCTGATTATATATATTATATATATGTATGTATATATATACACACATATGTTTCCTGCATTACAACAGTGACTACACTTGAAAAAGTACATCATTGGCTGCAAAACGCTTTGGGACGTCCTGATGTTGTGAAAGGTGCTATATAAATACAAGTTCTTTCTTTATATATATATATATACGCATATATCACACATATATACATACTTATATAGATATAAGCGGATATATATAAGTACATGCTCACACAAATATACACACACACATATATACGTATGTGTTACGGCAGCGACCATAGATGGTGCTACTGGTGACTGGTCAACACTGAGTGTTGGGCAGCGGGCGAGTAACCCGGCCACCTCCAGAAAGTGCCAACAGCTTTGGGTGGATGACCTCCTGCGGGAGAGGAGTCGGACCCTTGATGGAGGAAACGTCATCAAAAGATGAATGAGCCAATCCTTGAATTGGCCGACGGATCCACAACCTGCAATCCATGACATAGCCGCAGTACAGAACAAGAAAATGAAAGAGCGTGGGCCGTCCGACACACAACACCAGGATTCAGGCCCCTGCCTTAAAGAGGTGGAGAGTCACAGGAGTTCCGACAGTAGTTGACTGAAAGAAAGACTTGCATTTATATAGCATATTTCATGACCACGTGACGTCCCAAAGCGCTTTACAGCCAATTAAGTACTTTTTTTGAAGTGTAGTCACTGTTGTAATGTAGGAAGCGCGGCAGACAATTTGCACACAGCAAGTCCCACAAACAGCAATGTGACAATGACCAGATAATCTATTTTAGTGATGTTGGTTGAGGAATAAATATTGGCCAGGACACCGGGGAGAACTCCCCTGCTCTTCTTTGAATTGTGCCGTGGGATCTTTTACAACCATTTGAGAGGGCAGATGGGGCCTTGGTTTAATGTCTCATCCAAAAGATGGCACTTCCGACAGAGCAGCACTCCCTCACCGATGGTGATGATGATGTTGATGACGATAATATATATAGATAGAAACTGTGGTAATCCAGATTAAAATGAATGCTGGTCAGTTTAAAATGTCAGACAGCTGCGTATATAACATTGTTACAATATTACCTTTGATCTGCATTTGTTAGTCTGTGGATCACTAATTAACATTGTCAACTGCAATACAAATAGCCATTGTCACTGTGAGACTGATTAAGAAAAGTTGCCACTTATTCCTGGTGGATGTCTGAATTGTTTGTCAATAGCGTCATCCGGCATTTTGATAGTGTTGGTATGAAGGTATGTTTAAAGTCTGTAAATTAACTGTTTGATGTACAGAGTTGTTTCATCTCAAACTGGATGAGCAAAGAAAGCTCTACTGTGAATTTTGTTTTGTATTATCAAGCTCACGTTGGAAGCCATCTTGAAAGCTAAGTATGATCTATGGACTGGAGGCTTTTTACACAAGTGACAACCCAGTATCTGGGAGGAAGGCCAGTTGCGTTCAAGTACTGGGCAGAAGGTTGAGCTAGAGATTCATTGATTGTGCTCTGAGAACTTTATGCAGCGATTTAATTTCTTGTCTTCATCAGAATTCTACTCCAGTTTTATTAAAGTCTTTTGTGGAGCTCAGCAAAGAGTTCTTAAAGGAAAAACTACCTGTTTACTGGACATTATCCAGTCATCAGTGCATGTATGGCAATATCACCTTGTACTTTGTACTACACGTCTAACGTCTCTGCTTCTGTGTATATTTACATGTAAATTAATTTGATTAATACTTTTACCCAGAGTGTGATGTTTTTACATTTGATTTGACAGGAGTGTAGAGGGCCTCCTACTTCAATTCCAATAGACAACGTTACTGCAAGCCGCTGCACTAACAGTGGGATTTGACAATGTAAGACATACATTTCTGGATCATAGCAGAACAACTCACTCAAGGCGAGCTTGGTACAACTGGTCAAAAAGAAATAGTGCCAAGGGATCTTTTACGATTTGAAAGATGGCACCTCCGATAGTCCAGCACTCCCTCAGTACTGCACTGGAGTTTCAGCTTGGATTATGTGCTCAAGTCTCTGGAGCGGAACTTGAACCCACAATCTTCTGACTCAACCACCGTCACTAAAACAGATTATCTTGTCATTATCTCATTGATGTTTGTGGGACCTTGCTATGCGCAAATTAGCTGCTGCATTTCCCTACATTACAACAGTGACTGCACTTCAAAAAGTCCTTAATTGGCTGTAAAGCACTTTGCAACGTCCTGAGGTCATAAAAGGCTCTATATAAATGCAAGTTCTTTCTGTCGTTCTTCCAATAATGCTACCACGAAGCCAAGGCTGACAAAATTAACATTCCTAGATGAATAAAAAAATGACTTAATACAAAATTCAGAGCACATTGCTGTTCAGACAGATAATGCATTGCTGTTACATGATGATGGTATTAAGACCATTTAACTTTATGACTTCCAATCAATCTTGGCTAAGTCTGATCTTGACAAACTGAGACTACCTGTATAAGTGTCAGGTGAAGAACATTTGCAGCAAGTGGAGGCAAATGCTTCTAAATAGATCGAATTCCTGAATGTAGCCCCAGTATTTTTCTCCCTTCATCTCCTGAAGGCTGGGATTTGGATTTACGTTGGCCAACAGCTTTCTGATACTTCTCACCTGGAGCCCATCCTTCGTGTGTGAATGGGCATCTTTGGCCATGGGAGGCTTCACAGTTGAATCCAATCATGGTCCTCATTTGACATCTGCACCCCAACTTTCCAGCAGGAAAGAGATCAAGGGATAGATTTAAATATCAACCGGCTGTCCCATAGCGCTGATATATAAAAAAACACTAGAACTAGCTATATAGCGCCTTTCACGACCTCAGGACTTTACAGCCAGTGAAGTGCTTTTGAAGTGTAGTCACTGTTGTAATATAGGAAACGGGGCAGCCAATTTGCACACAGCAAGGTCCCACAAACAGCAATGTGATAATGACCAGATAATCTGTTTTATTGATGTTGAGGAATAAATATTGGCCAGGACACTGGGGAGAACTCCCATGCTCTTCTTTGAATAGTGTCATGGGATCTTCTACATCCATCTGGGAGGGCAAACAGGGCCACAGTTTAACATCTCATTCAAAGGATGGCATCTCTGACAGTGTAGCACTCCCTCAGTACTGCACTGGAGTGTCAGGCCAGATTACATGCTCAAGTCTCTGGTGGAGTGGGACTTGAACCAATGAGCTGCTGATTCAAGAGGCAAGAGTGCTACCACTGAGCCTTGGCTGATACCAAATGGGATGCCTGGGATACTAATGGGATTCCCAGTTGATTTTGAGTGCCAGGCCTCATTACCATTCGGTCGGCAGGCTGCAGGCACCTGCAAGCTCTCTGGCTCCTCCTAACTTTGTAAAGGTTCTCACCATGCAGGGCTGCTGTCCAAGTACAGAAACATAGATACATTGAAACCGGAAAAGGCCATTTAGCCCCTCGAGCCTGTTCCACCATTCAATGAGATCATGGCTGATCTGTGACCTAACTCCATATACCCTCCTCAGCCCCATATCCTTTAATACCTTTGGTATCCCGACTTGGAAATATATCGCCGTTTCTTCATTGTCGCTGGGTCAAAATCCTGGAACTCCCTTCCTAACAGCACTGTGGGAGAACCGTCACCACACGGACTGCAGCGGTTCAAGAAGGCAGCTCACCACCAACTTCTCGAGGGCAATTAGGGATGGGCAACAAATGCCGGCCTCGCCAGCGACGCCCACATCCCGTGAATGAATAAAAAAAAAATAACAAAAATCTATCAATCTCAGATTTAAAATTAACAATTGAGCTAGCATCAACTGCTATTTGCAGAAGAGAGTTCCAAACTTCTACCACCCTTTGCGTGTAGAAATGTTTCGTAACTTCACTCCTGAAAGTCCTGGTTCTAATTTTCAGGTGTGGTCTCCTAGTCCTAGACTCCCCAACCAGCGGAAATAGTTTCTCTCTATCTACCCTATCAGTTCCCCTTAATATCTTGAAAACTTTATCAAATCACCCCTTAATCATCTTAATTCCAGGGAATACAACCCTAGTTTGTGTAATCGCTCTTCGTAATTTAACCCTTGGAGTCCAGGTATCATTCTAGTAAATCTACGCTGAACTCCCTCCAAGATCAAAATATCTTTCCTAAGGTGGGGTGCCCAGAACTGAACACAGTACTCCAGGTGTGGTCTAACCAGGGCTTTGTATAGCTATAGTTTAACTTCTACCCCCTTGTATTCTAGTCCTTTAGATATAAAGGCCAACATTCCATTAGCCTTTTTGATTATCTTCCGTACCTGTCCATGACATTTTAATGATCTATGTACATGGACCCCTATGTCTCTTTGGACCTCCACTGTTTTGAGCTTTTCACCATATAGAATCTATCATTTTTAGGTCCAAAGTGGATGATCTCACACTTGCCTACACTGAAATCCATTTGCCACAGTTTTGCTCATTCACTTAATCCATTAATATCTCTCTGTAATTTTAAGCTTGCATCTACATTGCTTACAATGCTGCCTATCTTTGTGTCATCAGCGAATTTGGATATGTGGCTCTCTATCCCATCATCTAAGCCGTTAATAAATACAGTGAATAGTTGAGGCCCCAACACAGATCCCTGTGGGACACCACTAGTCACATCCTACCAATTTGAGTACCTGCCCATTAACCCTACTCTCTGACTTCTGCCACTCACCCAATTTCCTAACCAGGTCAATAAGTTGGCCTCAATTCCATGAGCTTTAACTTTAGCTAACAGTCTCTTATGTGGGACTTTATCGAATGCCTTCTAGAAATCCAACTACAACAGGAGCCATACATCCTCATTGTGAGATCCAAGATGGCAGAAGTTCACTTTCCAAACCAGCCCTGTACCGAGACAATGGCTGGCAATTTGATTCCTGGGTATCTGTACTTGAAAAGGGTCTGTATACTAAAGGTGTCAGCTGTGGCTCAGTGGTAGCACTCTCACTTCTGAGTCAGAAGGTTGTAGGTTTAAGTCCCACTCTAGAGACTTGAGCAAAAATGTAGGCTGACATTTCAATACAGTACTGAGGGAGTGCTGCACTATTGGATAATGCTGTCTTTCAGATAAGATGTTAAACCGAGGCCCTGCCTGCCCTCTCACGTGGATGTTAAAAATCCTCTGGAACTATTCAAAGAACAGGGGAGTAATCCCTGGTGTCCTGGCCAATATTTATCCCATAACCAACATCACTAAAAAAGATGATCTGGTCATTGTTGTTTGTGAAGACCTTGCAGTGTGCAAATTGGTTGCTGTGTTTCCTGCATTACAACAGTGATAGTAATTCATTGGTTTACTTCAAAGTGCTTTGGGATGTCCTGAGGTTATTTCTTGAAGAATCAGCCCTGATTTTAATTCCCCATGCCTGATGATAGCAGTGATGTGGAGATGCCGGTGATGGACTGGGGTGGACAAATGTAAGGAATCTTACAACACCAGGTTATAATCCAACAGTTTTATTTGAAAATCACAAGCTTTCGGAGATTATCTCCTTCGTCAGGTGAGTGAGTGAATGAGAGGTTCTCAAATCACATATCTTATATTAGGCTGGGAATCAAAGGTGTCGTTGGTGTTCAGACAGGTTAGCCACGGTAAACAGTACGTCCCAGTATACTGAATACACAATGGGTCAAATTACACAGACAAAGAGAGAAAGAGACCCGAAAGGCAGAGAGAGAGAGAGAGAGAGAATATCCAGTTGTATTAAAAACAGATAACTTTTTTTTTCCCTGCTGGTGGGGTTACGTGCAGCGTGACATGAACCCAAGATCCCAGTTGAGGCCGTCCTCATGGGTGCATGATGCACCCATGAGGACGGCCTCAACTGGGATCTTGGGTTCATGTCACGCTGCACGTAACCCCACCAGCAGGGGGAAAAAAAGGTTATCTGTTTTTAATACAACTGGACATTCTCTCTCTCTCACTGCCTTTCGGGTCTCTTTCTCTCTTTGTCTGAGTAATTTGACCCATTGTGTATTCAGTATACTGGGACGTACTGTTTTCCGTGGCTAACCTGTCTGAACACCAACGACACCTTTGATTCCCAGCCGAATATAAGATATGCGATTTGAGAACCTCTCATTCACTCACTCACCTGACGAAGGAGATAATCTCCGAAAGCTTGTGATTTTCAAATAAAACTGTTGGATTATAACCTGGTGTTGATGATAGCAGAGTATGGGAGGGGTTAATATTGCGGCAACGTGCATACAACCGCGTTCACGCAGCTAACGATGCCCACTGCAGTTTTTACTCCCGGGTTTCAGGAGGCAGTGATCCTTTCACCACAGGCAGGTGGGAGCTTTGTAAATATTCAATGGTCAGGGTCCAATGACATCATTCGGACCCAACGCTATTTTAACCTGGGGCCGTGTGAGTCGCGCAAAGTGCTGACTGCACCCGGGAAAGTTGGCGGCAGGCAGGACCAGGGCCACATAAAAGCCCAGAAAGTTAAGTTTATCTTTATTTTTGATGGGTCTGGGAGAGTAGGAGGGCCCCCCGACCTCCACAAGGAAGCCTTGGGCCTCCCTTGCTTCCCCCCCATCCCTGACCGCATTACCTCATGACGTAGCCCGTACCCACAGATCCCCGGCACTGGCCTCCTGCCGCTCGAAATCCCTCTCCGGCTTGCCGGGCAGGTAGCGATTCCGAACGGGATCAGGCAGAAGCCTCACATAAAAAATACGAGTTAAAATGGCTTGGGCCTCTCGCTAGGACTTTCTGCCACCCCACCCTCCTCCCCCATCTCCGAGTTAAAATCGGGGCTTCAATTCAGAATCTGACTACTGGAAACTTAAGGGCAAATTCAGCAGCGGCTGTGTGGGATAGTGTGTAATATAATAGTTAACAGCTTGGCATAAGTAAAAGACCATCATGGGCTGGTTAATTTAGGGAGCACCAGTGAAAGCAGAGAGAGTGAGGGAGGCTAACTGACTTCTGCTGCATGCACAGAACAGGTCACTTGAGCGAGAATAAATACAAAACACAACTAAAGAAGTAATTAACTGCAGTACTGGCTAAAGCTAATTATGGGTAAGTAGGATGCTTAGCTTAGTTGGAATTTGAATCACATCACTATGGTAGTGTAAGGGATAAAGTATTGCCAGGGATACAGAATCCAGGCCTGGCACAGCAAGTCACAGAAGCATTGCTAGGTTCAGCAGAAGGTCAACAGTAGTTTGGGTTGACAGAACGAGGATGATCTGGTTTGCTCAGTTTCAAACATGATGCGAAAGGTACTTTAGGTTAGAAATAGTTCATTCTTATCTATTACAATGAAGATGAGCTCGGACCATGGGTGTGAGGAGGCTAAGACCAATAAGAGAGGGTTAAGTCTATGATGGACAAGATAACAGAGCCTGGATCTGGAGACCCAGGCCTGTAGAACTGGTTTAATCAGGTTTTGGCAAAGGAGGAGACCTAATATTCAAGAGAAGCTAGGACATGTAATGATACTCAATGTTAATGAAAAGGTGAGTGTTTTACTATAAGCGTGTGAAGCTTATAAAGAGCAGCGGCAGATCCTACGTTGAGGAGCTCGGAAGAAGGCAGTCCTTGCTCCTTGGGAAATTCCCAATGGATATTCCATTTGTAAGTAACTCGACATAGCGCTTGCATCTGTGTAAACTGCTACTGCTTAACGTAATAAAATTGTGTAGAAACTCACTTTAGCCTCCGAACCTTATTTGAAATTTCACATTCCTCTTATGGAGTCTCACTACTGGCAAGTGAAAATTGGAGGGTGCTGGCCTTTCAGTAGTGGAGGGAGTGCACCAGAATCACAGCCTCACTAAATTGGCCCTTTCCTTTCAACATGAAAACCAGCACAAGTTTTGTTCTTAAATGGACCACATTGGAAACTATCCAATGGATGTATGATAAGAAGCAAATAACTTGTAGTTCTCAGGATGTCCCAAAGTGCTTTTAACCTATTAAAATCTAGGCTGCAGACCTGCGTCCATTCTTTGCGGTGAAAACAAGATGGAGACAGCAAGATATTTTTAAAAATTCTTTCTGGGGATGTGGGTGTTGCTGGCAAGGCCAGCGTTTATTGCCCATCCCTAGTTGCCCTTGAGAAGGTGGTGGGCCTTCTTCTTGAACTGCTGCAGTCCGTGTGGTGAAGGTTCTCCCACAGTGCTGTTAGGTAGGGAGTTCCAGGATTTTGACCCAGCGATGATGAAAGAATGGCGATATATTTCCAAGCCAGAATGGTGTCTGACTTGGAGGAGAACTTGGAGGTGATGGTGTTCCCGTGCACCTGCTGCTCTTGTCCTTTTAGGTGGTGGAGGTCATGGGTTTTGGAAGAGCTCATTAAACAGGGGAGAGCTGCAGGTAATATACATGCACACAGACTATTTAATTTGGACTGTGAGAGCAGAACCAGAAGTCATGAGTACAAGAATAGCAAGCTTCGAGCAAGAATGGAAATTAGAAGGATTTCTTTTCCAGGATAGTAGATTAAGTGGAAATTGTCTCCCAGTGAAAGCCGATAAATCAGACTGGGACTTTCCTCGAGGCTTCTTCTACTCCGACACCATCACTTTGGTGGAAGTTCGATTGAAACTCCGTTAGGGTTGATGTTTTGGCAGGAGAATCCCCAAGGCAATTTACCCCTCTACAACTTATACAATCATTGAATTTTACAGCAGACAAGACGGCCATTCAGCCCATAGCATTTGTGCTAGCTCTATGAAAGAGCTATCCTCTTACAAAAAAAACAAAGCTGTATCAGAACCTGCATAGAAACAGAATTGAGGGTGATAGGGGTAATGATCAAGTTGATGAAATATTCTATGGAATGCAATAGCTCCTGAGTTGCTGGAGGGAATTGTCCATCCTATCCGTAGTTTGATGCCCTTCAATAAGTTTATAATTTCTTTTGGAGTGGGCTTTTTGAAGAACTTTAAGGTCACTCAAATTTTTGGGGTTGTACATGAGATATTTTCTCGGGTTCCGCATTACCGGCCACTGCTGTAAGCGGGCTTCATGTACCCTACAATCTGGACCGCACCACTTTCTGCCCATCATCTAGGTAAATGGTAGGGAGACCCATTGATCATTACAGAATCCTTACTCAGTGCACTCGCTACTGGAATGCATCACCTGCTGCTCCTCTCATTAAAAGGTGGACTGAAGACACCCTCTATCACTTTGCTGTCCAGTTCGTTGGCACTTAGCCACATGTGGCAAATGGGAATCCAGATGCGGCAAATTCCATTGCTGATTAATAAATAAAACATGAGTAATAGACACCGTCGTTGGGCATGTGATCTTAATACACATATTTTCAGGGTGTATGCATATGAGCTTTAACCTTTTGGTGCATTTGTTGGTTAAATGGTAAGATAAGAAACAGAGTGTATGAGTGTTTTTTGATCGTTGTGTGTGCTTTATTTCCTTGGTTACTGCTTATTGGTTATCTGCTAAATTGGCGTGTAACACGGGTGAAGATACCGGAAGTCCGCACCGTGGAAACATTGGCAACATTATATGGAGAGGGGAGCTGTCATCGTGGTCAGTTCGACCAATTGAAATATCCGCTCCAGGCCAGCAGAAGGAAGTCCGACCAATAATGAGCAGCTCCAACAGGGCACGTCAGGGCAAAGGGCAAGCAACATCCAACTGCTTTCTGGATGGAGAGAGGGGGCGGGTCTGGATGGAGAGAGGGGACGGGTCTGGATGGAGAGAGGGGACGGGTCTGGATGGAGAGAGGGGACGGGTCTGGATGGAGAGAGGGGACGGGTCTGGATGGAGAGAGGGGACGGGTCTGGATGGAGAGAGGGGACGGGTCTGGATGGAGAGAGGGGACGGGTCTGGATGGAGAGAGGGGACGGGTCTGGTTGGAGAGAGGGGACGGGTCTGGTTGGAGAGCACGGGTGGGTCTGCATGGAGAGTAGGGCTGGGTCTGAATGGAGTGCTGGGGGTGGATCTGGATGGAGAGTGGGGGCGGGTCTGGATGGAGAGCAGGGGTGGGTCTGGATGGAGAGCGGGGGTGGGTCTGGATGGAGAGCGGGGGGCGGGTCTGGATGGAGAGCGGGGGTGGGTCTGGATGGAGGGTGGAGGCGGGTCTGGATGGAGGGTGGGGGCGGGTCTGGATGGAGGGTGGGGGCGGGTCTGGATGGAGACGGAGAGTCTGGATGGAGAGTGGGGGGCGGGTCTGGATGGAGAGTGGGGGCGGGTCTGGATGGAGAGTGGGGGCGGGTCTGGATGGAGAGTGGGGGGCGGGTCTGGATGGAGAGTGGGGGGCGGGTCTGGATGGAGAGTGGGGGGCGGGTCTGGATGGAGAGCGGGGGCGGGTCTGGATGGAGAGTGGGAGTGGGTCTGGACGGGGAGTGGGGGCGGGTCTGGATGGAGAGCGGGGCCGGGTCTGGATGGAGAGCGGGGGCGGGTCTGGATGGAGAGCGGGGGCGGGTCTGGATGGAGAGCGGGGGCGGGTCTGGATGGAGAGCGGGGGCGGGTCTGGATGGAGAGCGGGGGCGGGTCTGGATGGAGAGCGGGAGCGGGTCTGGATGGAGAGCGGGGGCGGGTCTGGATGGAGAGCGGGGGCGGGTCTGGATGGAGAGCGGGGGCGGGTCTGGATGGAGAGCGGGGGCGGGTCTGGATGGAGAGCGGGGGCGGGTCTAGATGGAGAGTGGGAGTGGGTCTGGATGGAGAGTGGGGGCGGGTCTAGATGGAGAGTGGGGGCGGGTCTAGATGGAGAGCGGGGGCGGGTCTGGATGTAGAGTGGGGGGGCGGGTCTGGATGGAGATTGGGAGTGGGTCTGGATGGAGAGTGGGGGCAGGTCTAGATGGAGAGCGGGGGTGGGTTGGGAGCGTCTTGTGAAAGAAAAATTATGGGTTGAATGCATTTGTAAATGGATGGATTTATCACAAGAAAATGGGAAACAGCAACAATTTGTGGGAATAGCTCTTTTGGAGAGCTGACCGATGAGCCAGTGGAGCCGGTCTAAAAGGGTCGCGAGTAGGCAACTGTTGGACAAGTATTTGCTGTGGTAGAAAGTGACAAGAAGCCACTTTGCCTTTTGTGAACGAAGTCGTTTTCTGAGAATAAGGTGGTTAATCTGAAGAAACATTTTGAATTCGACCGAAAATTCCCAATTTGTTGGCAGAAAAGAGTGCATGAAACTTCTGTGGCCGATGTGGGAAAGTGTGAGGTCATCCACTTTGGACCTAAAAAAGATAAATCAGGGTATTTTCTAAATGGCGAGAAGCTAGAAATTGTGGAGGAACAGAAAGATTTAAGGGGTCTATGTACAGAAATCACTAAAAACCAGTGGACAGGCACAAAAAATAATTAAAAGGCTAATGGAACGTTAGCCTTTATCTCAAGGGGACAGGAATACAATGGGGTGGAAGTTATGCTACAGTTACATAAAACTGGTTAGCCGCATCTGGAGTACTGCATTCAGTTCTGGGCACAATATATCAGAAAGGATATATTGGCCTTGGAGGGGGTGCAGCGTAGGTTCATCAGAATGATAGTGGGGTTAAAAGGATTAAATTACGTGGGCAGGTTGCATAGACTAGGCTTGAATTCCCTTGAGTATAGAAGATTAAAGCGTAATCTAAATGAGGTGTTTAAGATGATTAAAGGGTTTGATAGGGTAGATAGAGAGGAGTCCAGAACAGGGGGGCATAATCTTAAAATAAGAGCTAGGCCGTTCAGGGGTGATGTCAGTAAGCACTTCTTCACATAAAGGCTAGTGGAAATCAGGAACTCTCTCCCAAACAAGCTGTTGAGACTAGATCAATTGAAAATTTCAAAACTGAGATTGATAGATTTTTGTTTGGCAAGGGTATTAAGGCTTACAGAACCAAGGCGAGTAGATGGACTTAAGATACAAGTACTTATCCAGTTCCCTTTTGAAAGCCACGATTCAATCAGCCTCCACCAACCCCCCGGCAGTGCATTCCAGATCCTAACCACTCGCTGCGTAAAAAAACTTTTCCTCATGTCACCTTTGGTTCTTTTGCCAATCACCTTAAATCTATGTCCTCTGGTTCTTGACCCTTCCGCCAATGGGAACAGTTTCACTCCATCTATTCTAACTAGACCCTTCATGATTTTAAATACCTCTATCAAATCTCCTCTCAATCTTCTCTGTTCCAAGGAGAACAACCCCAGCTTCTCCAGTCTATCCACGTAACTAAAGTCCCTCATCTCTGGAATCATTCTAGTAAATCTCTTCTGCACCCTCTCTAAGGCCTTCACATCTTTCCTAAAGTGCGGTGCCCAGAACTGGACACAATACTCCATTTGTGGTCGAACCAATGTTTTATAAAGGTTCATCATGACTTTCTTGCTTTTGTACTCTGTGCCTCTATTTATAAAGCTCAGGGTCTCGTATGCTTTTCTAACCGCTTTCTCAACCTGCCCTGCCACCTTCAATGATTTGTGTACATATACCCCCAAATTTCTCTGTTTCTGTACCCCTTTCAGAATTGTGCCCTCTAGTTTATATTGCCTCTCCTCATTCTTCCTACCGAAATGTATCACTTCGCATTTTTCTGCATTAAATTTCATCTGCAATGTGTCCGCCCATTTCACCAGCCTGTCTATATCCTCTTGAAGTCTATCACTATCCTCCTCATTGTTCACTACACTTCCAAGATTAGTGTCATCTGCAAATTTGGAAATTGTGCCCTGTACACCCAAATCCAAGTCATTAATATATATCAAGAAAAGCAGTGGTCCTAGTATCGACCCCTGGGGAATACTGCTGTACACCTCCCTCCAGTCGGAAAAACAACCGTTCACCATTACTCTCTGCTTCCTGTTACTTAGCCAATTTTGTATCCATACTGCTAATGCTCCCTTTATTCCATTGGCTTCAATCTTGATGACAAGCCTAATACACGGCACTTTATCAAATGCCTTTTGAAAGTCCATATACACCACATCAACCGCATTGCCCACATCTACCCTCTCTGTTACCTCATCAAAAAACTCTACCAAGTTAGTTAAACATGATTTGCCTTTAACAAACCTGTGCTGGCTTTCCCTAATCAATCCACACATGTCCAAGTGACTGCTAATTCGGTCCTGGATTATCATTTCTAAAAGTTTCCCCATCACCGAGGTTAAACGGACTGGCCTGTAGTTGCTCGGTTTATCCTTACACCCTTTTTTGAACAAGGGTGTAACATTTGCAATTCTCCAGTCCTCTGGCACTATTGCCCCCTATCTAAGGATGTTTGGAAGATTATGGCCAGCACCTCTGCAATTTCCACCCTTACTTCCCTCAGCAACCTAGAATGCATCCCATCCGGACCGGGTGACTTATCTACTTTAAGTACAGCTAGCCTTTCTAGTACCTCCTCTTTATCAATGTTTAGCCCATCCAGTATCTCAACTACATCTTCCTTTACTGAGACTGTGGCAGCATCTTCTTCCTTGGTAAAGACAGATGCAAAGTACTCATTTAGCAACTCGGCCGTGCCCTCTGCCTCCATGAGTAGATCTCCTTTTTGGTCCCTGATCAGCCCCACCCCTTCTCTTACTACCCGTTTACTGTTTACATGCTTATAGAAGTCTTTTGGATTCCCTTTTATGTTTGCTGCCAGTCTATTCTCATATTCTCTCTTTGTCCCTCTTATTTCCTTTTTCACTTACCCTCTGAACTTTCCACATTCAGCCTGGTTCTCACTTGTGTAATCAACCTGACATCTGTCATATGCCCCTTTTTACCACTTCATCTTACTCTCTATCTCTTTTGTCATCCAGGGAGCTCTGGCTTTAGTTGCCCTACCTTTCTCTCGCATGGGAATGTACCTAGACTGTACCTGAACTATCTTTACGTTAAAGGCCATCCATTGTTCAATTACAGTTTTGCCTGCCAATCCTTGATTCCAATTTGTTGGATCTGTTCTCATCCCACTGAAATTGAGCATTTTTACTTTAGAGTGGTCCATGTCCTTTTCCATAACAATTCTAAATCTTATGATACTATAATCACTGTTCCCTACATGTTCCCTCATTGACACTTGCTCCACTTGACCCATCTCATTCCCCGGAACCAAATCCAGCAATGCCTCCTTCCTCATTGGGCCGGAAACATACCGGTCAAGAAAGTTCTCCTGAACACATTTCAAAAATTCCTACCCCTCTTTGCCCATTATATTACTATCCCAGTCTCTATTAGGATAATTGAAGTCCTCCGTTATCACAACTCTATGGCTTTTGCGCCTCTCTGTAATTTTCATGCGAATTTGTTCCTCTATATCCTTCCCGCTAGTTGGCGGCCTATAGAATATACCCAGTAGTGTAATGGCACCTCTATTGTTTCTTAACTCTAACCAAATAGATTCTGTCCTTGATCCCTCCAGGACATCCTCTCTCTCCAGCACTGTAATATTCTCCTTAATCAATACTGCCACCCCAACCCCCCTCCTTTCTTTCCTTCCCTATCATTCCTGAACACCATGGGCGCTAAATTGGGCCATGTAGCGCTGGTTGTTTCGGCGTCTTGGATGCGCACGCACGTTTCCTGCGTGACATGCACCAGACACCACCTTGGTATAGGAGTTTGCGCAGGCGCAGATAACGAACACTGGAATCATGTAAAGTAGGGAGAAAATGGCTGCAATCAGAGTGCAATGATGATTTAAAGTGATAGACACCATTTTGGGCTCAACTCAACGCACAGTCTTAACCTCGACCATCGGAACGTGTCTTAGAGTGCCTGGAGGACCCCCACCGCGCTATTTAAAAGGACCACACAGGATTTACAGGTTAGTGGCTGGATTATTGGCTCTAGCTGCCGAGACATTTATAACTGTTTTTGGAGGTCTCCTAGACTTCAATACTAGGATGCGGGTACATAGCCTAAAATTTAGAGCCAGGATGTGCAGGCGTGAAGTTAGGAAATGCTTCTACACGCAAAGGGTGAGAGACATTTGGAACGCTCTTCTGCAGATGGCAGATGCTAGCTCACTTTTGAATGTTAAATCTGAGATTGATAGATTTCAGTGAACCAAGGGTTTTAAGGGACATGGGGCTAAGATGGGTACATGGTCACAGGTCCACCATGATCTTATTGAATGGTGGAACAGGCTCGAGGGGCTAAATGCCACGGCCACTTGCTGCCTCTTGATATGCGCCACCTTCTCCTGCAGGAAAGCGGGACGTGTGCCTGGGTGATGTGCCTGTCATGGTTGAATAGCTGCCAGTGTGTGTGGCCTGTGAGTTGTGAGTGGGCAGCTTGAAACAGTGGTAATGCGTTAAGGTGAGAGGAAGCATCTGATTGGAAGAGTTGAGTACTGATGGAAAGAGTTTATTGGTATGTGGGGGGTGTAGTGCGTGGTGCAGTTGGTATGAGACACCACTTGACAGTTGACCTCACTCACCTTGACCACTCATGTCAAAGCATTGAACTTCTTCCTGCACTGCATCCATGTTCATGATGCTGTGCGCCTGGCATTGACCTCAACCCCCGCTGCCTCCCACTGCCTTTTGAGTATTTGTCCGGAGAGCCTCTTGCCCGCCCTGCGGATATAGGATGTCCCTCCTTCTGTCCACCTCTTGCACTCAAGGTCTCTAGTGCATCAGCAGTGAACCTTGGTGCATGCACCCTCGCAGGCCTGGTACCAACTCAGATCGGCAGATTGGTGAGGTCTGGTGTGCAGATTGGAGGATGTGGGATTTAGTAGTGTGCAACCTTTAGTCAATGTTTCAACATAACTCATCAGTGTGTAAACATAGGGGTGGGATCTGCATCTGTGCTTTACGTGTGCGATATCTGATCTCTGTTCAGACTCCATGCAGACAGTAGACTGTTATTTTCAGCAAATAACAGGTACCAGATACCTTTAAGAGGTTTCTAAGAAACATCCTCCCTTTAAGAGATTGAGCTCCCTCTGGTGGTGGAAAGTGCGAATTGCATTGATTCCATGTGCAAGGCCTGGAAAGGAAGACTGATTGCAGGTAAGTGCTCCCTTGGGTCGAAACTTGCGTCCTGCCTGCGCAGGGTCCGTCGGGCACGGGGTACTAGTGCATCGCGTTACCACCGCCCAAAACGGACCCTTATCGAATTTTTCCCTCCTTGTATCCAGGAATATTTAGTACCCAATTCTGCCCATTTTTGAGCCAGGTCTCTGTTATCGCCACAACATCATATTCCCATGTGGCTAATTGTGCTTGCAGCCCTCCAACCTTGTTTACTATACACACATGCACTTGTAAACCTATCTTAGACTTTCTTGTACTCTATCTTGATCTGGTCCCACCTACTACCATACTATTTCTTGATCTAGTGCTATCTTTCTCTCCCAATCCTTTGTGTACCCTGTTTCTCCTTTCCAATGCTACATCCTGGTGCCCAGCCCTCTGCCAAATTAGTTTAAACCCTCCACTACAGCGCTAGCGAACCTCCCAGTGAGGACATTGGTCCCAGCTCCGTTGAGACGGAACCCGTCCGGCCTGTACAGGTCCCACCTCCCCCAGAACTGGATCCAATGCCCCAGGAATCTAAAGCCCTCCCTCCTGCACCATTTCTCCAGCCATACATTCATCTGCTCCATCCTCCTATTTCTATACTTGCTAGCGCGTGGCACCGGGAGTAATCTGGAGATTTATTACCTTTGAGGTCCTGCTTATTAATCTCTTTCCCAACTCCTTAAAATCTGCCTGCAGGACCTTATCCCTCTTTCTACCTATGTCGTTGGTACCGATATGGACCACGATCTCTGGCCGTTCACCCTCACCCTCCAGAATGTTCTGTAGCCGTTCAGTGACAACCTTGACCCTGCAACCAGGGAATCATGTCTGCGGCCGCAGAAACGCCTGTCTGTTCCCCTAGCTATAGAATCCCCTATCACTATTGCTCTCCTGACGTTTCTCCTCCCGCCCTGTACAGTTGAGCCACCCATGGTGCTATGGTCTTGGCTCTGGCTGCACTCCCCAGAGGAACCCTCTCCCTCACTAGTATTCAGAATACTGGTTAGAGAGTGAGATGCCCCCAGGGGACTCCTGGTCCTCCTTGTCTGTCTGGTGGTCACCCAGTCTCTCTCTGCCTGCACTTTCTTTATCTGTGGGGTGACTACCTCCAGAAACATGCTATCTACTCTTGTTCCCATGTTCTTCTCTCATCTACACAATTTACTGTGCCACCTAACTTAGTGTCATCTGCAAACTTAGATATATGGCCATCTATCCCTTCATCGAAGTCATTGATGAATATAGTGAAAAGCTAAGGCCCCAGTACAGATCCCTGCAGGATACCACTAGTCACATCCTGTCAATTAGAGTACATATCTATTATTCCTTTTTCCCCTTCTTTTTCTTTCTTCATTTCTCTTTCCCCTCCTCTCTTGCCCCCTCTATCTCTTTTCACCTCTTTCTTCTCCATTCTCTCTTCCTCCATTCCTCTTCCCCTTCTCTCTACCCTCTCTCTTCTCTCTGTTCTCTCTCCATCTCTCTTCCCGCTCACTTTATCTTCTTTTCCTCTCCATTGTCTTTCTTTCCCCTCTCTGTTATCTCTTTCTCCCTCTATTTTGCTACCTCTCCTCCCACCCTCTCTTCTCTCTCTCTCTTTCCACTGTTGCTCTTTCAATTAGCTCTCTTCTTCTTCCTCTTCCCCTCTATCTTCTCCTCCCGTTCTCCCATCTCTGTTTCCCCTAGCTCTTCTCCCCTCTATTTTCTCAGCTGTAAAACTTCTCTGGTTTCTCAACATGTATTTATGATCTGATAAACAAAAGTAATCTTAAGCCCTGTACAATTAGGAAAGAGCAGTGTAAACACACAAATGTAATTAATTGTGATTTGACCTGCCAATAGCCTTATCATAGGCAGCTGAACTAAAATTCTGTTCACATTACAGAGGCCATGAACCATGACCATCGCTTCTCACTTCTACCCATCAGAAACAACAGCCCCGATTTTAAGCTGCGGCGAGAGGCGAGTGTGGGGCCGATGGGGTAAGTAGCAGACTCACCCCGACTCACTGACGTGAGGTCAGGGCTATTTCAACTCCCAGGCCTCATTTATGTAGTCCGGTCCCCAGCAGTCAGGTAAGTGCGTCAGTGGGCGAGGTTCTGGACACGATCGGGGGTAAGGGGCGGGAAGATGGGGCAGGTGAAGACTCAAGGTTTCCTTGTGAGGCCCAGACGAGCACTGCTGCTCCACCTGACCCACAAGGAATCCTTGAAAAAAATTAATTCACTTACCTATTCGGCCCTCTTCTGGGCCTGCTGCTCATTGGCGCTCGCTATTCCTGGTGGGGTCGGTACTGGGCAATGAATGCACGACCAGGCATTAAAATGGCATTGGGGCCTGAATTATGTCATCCAACCCTGAAGTTTGCATTTTAATGTGGCCCTCGCCTGTCTCACACCCCTCCCGGAACCCAGGAGCTAAACTTACAGCAGGTGAGAGTGCGGCACCAAGCTGGAGGGCAGGAAGCTGCCTCTATTTTAGCCCCTCGAGTGCCCAGTTCTCATCGGGTACAGGGAGGGGGGGTGGGGGTTGCATTCAACTCTTTCATTTCTCAATGGATAGCGAGTTGAACAAGAAACAAAGACTATTCTTCGACACTATAACATGCCCCAGGTACAATGTAAACATTCTGGTATCAAATCAACTCTTCTCTATAATTAGGTTGGCGAAAACAGTCATTAAACAAGCTTTAATGTAAACAATGTCAAAGGAGATTTAACAGTCGGCTATGGGAACAGATTTAGAGATGTATCTCAAGGTAATATAACGTGTCAGTCTATAATTACTCTGCATCAATTTCATAACAGTAATCTGAATCGTTAGCACTGACTTGAACCTCCGACCTGTTTCCCACTCCGAGTGTTTCCCACTCTGCTGTAATTTGCCCAAAACAGCTGATTCCAACAACATTGACATGTCATCTCTGTCCCTAATGCCATTTACAACTTGACCTCAAGCCATAACATTAAAAATAAAGCAGCTGAGGTAGTTGGCAACTCATTGTGGAACAAACAAACTGTGACTTTAACAAAGACCAAATATATATGAAAAACATGACAGACTGTCAGACACCCTTGTGCATACCCTTCATGATCACAAAAATTTAGACTTTCTCTTCCTACCGCTTCTACGTGGTGCATCCCCTGTGGCTGCAGCAGAGGCAGTGGCAGGTTGCTCATGTTCATGCCTGGACTGCTTAGATGCTTTTGGCCTACGCCCTCTGGGTTTTGGAGCCCATGAGGGCCTCTCCAAAGACTGCACCACCTGCATCTGTGCAGGGGCAGACTCGGCCACCTGGAGAGGAGACAACATTGCGGGTATTTGTTGAGAGGGGGGCAAAGGGTGAGACATGGGAGCGCTCTGAGTAGCGTCCCCACTTCCACGTCCCCTTTCGCCATCATCCCTCTCCTGATCCAGGCCCACATCACTCCTATCACCCTGCTGGAGAACAGTTTGGAGGACATGTGTGATGCCTTGGAAGCCCAGTTGTAAAGTTTCTGTCTGTCTGTTTAAGGCGGCAGAATGTTGTTCACTGTGAGTCTGAACGGCTGTTGTCAGGGCCTGAATGGATTAATTTGTGAGCCGTGCTTGAAGCTCAACGGAGGCTAGTCTTCTCTCCATCGCAGACATTCCTGCACTTACCTGCGACACTATCTCAGACATTTCTGCAGTTACGTGTGACACTATCTCAGACAGTTGGTCACGTCCCTGTGACACTATCTCAGAGATTCCCTCATGTCCCTGTGACACTATCTCAGAGATTCCCTCACATCCCTGTGCCACCATTCTATTAATGCAGGAGTTGGACTCCTCCATCCTCTGCGCTATTGTGGAGCGTGTGAGTGGCACCTGTTTCAATACCTCGCAAATGTGATTGAGGGACAGCAGCATTCTCCTTTTAAAGGATGGCTCCTGGGGTTCAGCATCTGCATCCAGCTGAGCGGAGCCTGGAGAGGAGTGCGCCCACTGACACAGATTCCCCACAACTGCCTCTCCCACCAGTGTCTGCTCGTGCCCACTTGTGTGTGGCGACTCACCAGGTGCCAACGCAACTATGTCACTACTAGGACCCACCGAGGTGTGAGTATCTGCGCTGGTGGATGGCTCGCTAAGATGTGACAGTGCGCCCTCAGAGGTCGGGAGATCCTCTGAGGAATCGCCCTCTCCTGTCACTGCAGTCGTTGAAGGGCCTGTAAGAGAACAGAAGGCAATATTAAGCACCATCACAGAGGTATCATGTTGCGATGAGCATACTCAGGCGTTCAACATGCCAATCATTGTTAACATCAATTCATGTTGTGTGTGATGAATGTTAAAGTTGTGTCACCAGAGGTTTGTGGGGTGCCAGTCTCGGCGTCCCTAATGGACAGGCACTCGAGGGTGCGGCTGATCGGCAGGGCCTCCTCCTCCGCCTCTGTGAGGACCACTATTTGTTGCGGCCCCCCTTCCAGTCCTCGCCCTCTCGCGTGCTCTCTTCTCCTAGAAGAGGAGAAAGTACAGACGTGTGAGTGGGTGATGGTGAAGTGGTCAGCCGATGAATGCATTGGTTTGGGTGAGGCTGACCGTGAAAAAAATACCTCAGAGGGTGAGTATGAGACAGAGACATCACATTGGATTAGGATTGGGGTGAGTGGTAGTGGTGGGGTCACAAATGAGGAGGTGAGGAAGTGCTCAGGAAGTGAAGGTAAGTCGAGGATGAGCCTTAAGTGGGTGTGAGGAGTGATGTGATGGGGTAGCCTTGACAGTGCAGAATGAGTAGGTGGGGGGTGCCGGAGTGATGTGGTACACGGAATACAGGAGAATCAGTAAGCGTACTCACTTTGGTTGACTCAGTTAGGTCATTGAAACGCTTCCTGCACTGGACCCAGGTGTGGGATATGTTACTACTGCTGGTGATCTCTGCCACCTCGAGTCAGGCCTTCTTGGTGGCAGAGGCAGGGCACTTCCTCCTATCGGCCGGGTAAAATAGTTCCCTCCTCCTCCTCACCCCGGCCAGCAGCAGCTGAAGTGAGGCATCGCTGAATCTTGGAGCAGCCTTGCCCCTGTGCTGCTCCATTGGGTCTTCTTGCTCTTTGCTCCAGCAAAATCCATTGGACCAATGACCCTTTAAATCTAGATGCTCCAGCTGACAGCCTGTCATACGGGTGTGCAGTCCGCCCACTGCGCAGCTTTCGGACAGCAAACCCAGAAACAAGATTAATGGCCACCAATTAAGTCTTGATCTAAGTGGGGAACAGTAAGTTTTTATTATTCCGGTTTGCCGCGCACCCATTGACCCCCTCCCCCCATTCCCCCCACCCTCTGCCATCCCGCTGCCCTTTTAAAATCGAGCCCCTGGACTTTCTTTGTGGGGCCCTGGAGGAGTTAAAATGGGGAACTGGCTGGAACGGAGCACGAAATGGAGCCACTCCGTTTTAACTATTACCCCACTCCTCCCCCCTCTCCTATCCCGACGATCGTGGAGAGTTAAAATTCCCCTTAAACTATGATGTAAAATGCAATTATGCCACACAACACACTGAGCAGGTAGAAAAGGAACTGGAAGATATCAGGGAGGCTCCGCAGTGATTGTGTGTAACCATTTAGCCTAATTAAGCGGATTATTAAATACAACGTAAATCTCATTGGAATGCAGGGTCCTTCCAAATGCACAAAACCTCTCCTTTAAAATGAGCCGATTAAAATACAAAATGGATGTTTGTTTCAGAGCAACTTCTTTTAAATTCAGAAAAGTGCTGAGCTAAACACACCAATAAAACCTTGGGGGGAGGGGCTAGACTTTCCACCCAATGATTCGGATTAAGTGTTGGTCAAGCCACGCTGCAGTTCACCGCATTGGTTGGAGAATGGTTTTGCGTTACACCTGAGGAGTTACAAGAAAATAGCCAACATCCAATCAGGGTCAGCAACAAAATAATCAGAGGAATCATTACGACTTAGAATTGTAATGAAAGATTAGTAAAGGAATGCACTAAAATCAACAACAAGCGAAATAAGATTGAAACACGTGAAGTGGGAGAGTTGTCCCACAGACTAGCCAAGCAACAGCCTGACGTAGTCATACTTACAGAATCGCATCTATCAACCAGTATTCCAGTCTCTCCATCACCATCCCTGGATACGCCCTGTCCCACCAACAGGACAGAGCCACCAGTGGCGGAGGCAGTCAGGTGGGAATGGCCCGGGGAGTGCTCAGCAATGACTCTGGACCTCATGAAGTGGCTTCGTGTGAAACAAGGTCAACCTGTTGATACCACTTGTTGCTCTCCCCTTCAACTGACGGATTATACTCTGCCATGTTGAACATGTTGGCACAGTGATAACACTCTGGCCTCTGAGTCAGCAGGTTGTAGGTTCAAGTCCCACTCCAAAAATTTGTAGCACATAATCCAGGCTGACACTTCAGTGCAGCACCGAGGGAGTGCTGCATGGTCGGTGGTGATGGCTTATGTATGAGATATTAAACCAAGGCTCCCATCCGCCCTCTCAGGTGGATGTAAAGGATCCCACAACACTATTCAGGGAAGAGCAGGGGACTTCTCCCCGGTGTCCTGGTCAATATTTAGCCCTCAACCAACAGGACTAAAAAACAGATTATCTGATCATTTATCCCATCGCTGTTTGTGGGATCTTGCTGTGCACACATTGCCTGCCACGGTTCCCTACATTACAACAGTGACTACACTTCAAAAGTACTTCATTGGTTGAAAAGCACTTTGGGACATCCTGAGCTTGGGAAAGACGCTATAGAAATGCAAGTTCTTTCTTTCACTGAAATTATGTAAAACCCAATGATTATTGGCAAAGAAAATTTCGAACAGCCTTACAGTGTGTATAATGTGCAGCTTTATGCATGAAGTAATAGAACATGACAAAGTAACACTCAGCAGAATCAGAGAGTCGGATGAAGTACAAACTTTCTCCCCGTGTTAATGTTTTCCTTTGGGCACAAAGGTGACGGGAAGTATTGTCGTTCGTTTTGTCACCTCAGGTTTTTACCTGAAGGCGCCTCACGTCAGTTCTGACCCTTCTATCCATATGTCTGACCTTTGACATGTAGTTCAACTTTTTTCCAGCAATAATTTGCTAAACTTGGTTTTGTGCAGCAGGAATATTTTTGGGCTTAAAAATAAACTCTGTAAATTGCTTCATAAGAACTTTTACAGTCATTCTGAAGGATTAGGGGCACGGCAGCATGTCTAATGGAGATGCTATTTTCTTCTCTTAACTAGCTTAGAATTATATAAATGCTGTTCGCACGAAGGTGACGTGCTTACATCTGATGTTTCAAATGGTAAATTGGGACAATTACAACTGAATTTTGATTGATGTCTCACTGCCTGAAAAACTCTGGTTGGGGGAAATTTATTTCTCCTCTCCAATCCTAAACAGACCGACTCCTTGCCCGCGTACACTTCTGCAGTCATAAGAACATAAGAAATAGGAGCAGGAGTAGGCCATACGGCCCCTCGAGCCTGCTCTGTCGTTCAATCAGATCATGGCTGATCTTCGACCTCAACTCCACTTTCCCACCCAATCCCCATGTCCCTTGATTCCTCTAAAATCACAGAATCATAGAATCATAGAAAGTTACAGCACAGAAGGAGGCCATTTGGCCCATCGTGTCCGTGCTGACCGAAAAAGAGCTATCCAGCTTAATCTCACTTTCCAGCACTTGGTCCGTAGCCCTGTAGGTTAAGGCGCTTCAAGTGCACATCCAAGTACTCGTTAAATGAGCTGAGGGTTTCTGCCTCTACCTTTCAGGCAGTGAGTTCCAGACCCCCCATCACCCTCTGGGTGAAAAGATTTCTCCTCAGCTCCCGTCTAATCCTTCTACCAATCACTTTAAATCTATGTCCCCTGGTCACTGACCCCTCTGCTAAGGGAAATAGGTCCTCTCTATCTAGTCCCGTCATAATTTTATATACCTCAATTAAAACTCCCTTCAGCCTCCTTTGTTCCAAAGAAAACAACCCCAGTCTATCCAATCTTTTCTCATAGCTAAAATTCTCCAGCCCTGGCAACATCCTCGTAAATCTCCTCTGTACCCTCTCTCATGCAATCACATCTTTCCTGTGATGTAGTGACCAGAACTGTACGCAGTATTCAAGCTGTGGCCTAACCAATGCTTTATCCAGTTCCAGCATAACCTCCCTGTTCTTATATTCTATGCCTCGGCTAATAAAGGAAAGTATCCCATATGCCTTTTTATCTACCTGTTACCTTCAGGGATCTGTGGACATGCACTCCAAAGTTCCTTTGTTCCTCTACACCTCTTAGTAACCTCCCATTTATTGCGTACTCCCTTGCCTTGTTTGCCCTCCCTAAATGCATTACCTCACACTTCTCTGGATTGAATCCCATTTGCCATTTTTCTGCCCACCTGACCAGTCCATTGATATCTTCCTGCAGTCGATAGCTTTCCTCCTCACTACCAATCACATGGCCAATGTTTGTATCATCTGCAAACTTCTTGATCGAGCCCCCCCACATTCAAGTCCAAATCATTAATATATACCACAAAAAGCAAGGGACCTAGTACTGAGCCTTGCAGGACCCCACTGGAAACAGCCTTCCAGTCACAAAAACACCCATCGACCATTACCCTTTGCTACCTGCCACTGAGCCAATTTTGGATCCAACTAGCCACTTTCCCTTGGATCCCATGGGCTTTTACTTTTTTGACCAGTCTGCCATGTGGGACCTTGTCAAAAGCCTTGCTAAAATCCACGTACACTACATCAAATGCGTTACCGTCATCAACCCTCCTTGTTACCTGCTCAAAAAATTCAATCAAGTTAGTCAGACATGACCTTCCCTTAACAAATCCAAGCTGATTTTGATTAACCCTTGATTAACCCGTGCCTTTCCAAATGACGATTTATGCTGCCCCTCAGAATCTATTCCAATAATTTGCCCACCACCAAGGTTAGACTGACCGGCCTATAATTACTCGGTCTATCTCTTTCTCCCTTTTTAAACAACAGTACAATGTTAGCAGTCCTCCAATCCTCCGGTACCATGCCTGTAATCAGGGAGGATTGGAAAATGATGGTCAGGGCCTCCGCTACTTCCTCCCTTGCTTCTCTTAGCAGCCTGGGATACATTTCATCCGGGCCTGGTGATTTATCTACTTTCAAAGATGCTAATCCCCTTAATACTTCCTCTTTCACTATATTGATCTCATCCAATATTTCACACTCCTCCTCCTTACTTACAATCTCTGCATCATCCCCCTCTTTTGTGAAGACAGACACAAAGTATTCATTAAGAACCATACTCACATCTTCCGCCTCCACACACAGGTTACCTTTTTGGTCTCTAATAGGCTCTATTCTTTCCTTAGTTATCCTTTTGCTCTTTATGTATTTATAAAATATTTTTGGGTTTTCCTTGATTTTACTTGCCAGTATTTTTTCATGTCCTCTCTTTGCTTTCCTAATTTCCTTTTTAATTTCACCCTTGCACTTTCTATACTCCTCTAGGCTTTCTGCAGTTTTGAGCTCTCGGTATCTGACATAAGCTTCCCTTTTTTGCCTTATCTTACTCAGTATGCTCCTTGTCATCCGGGGGCTCTAGATTTGGCAGTCCCACCCTTTTTCTTTATGGGAACATGTTTACTCTGAACCCCTTGAATTTCCCCCCTTGAATGCCTCCCACTGCTCTGACATTGATTTACCTTCAAGTAGCTGTTTCCAGTCCACTTTTGCTAAATCACTTCTCAGCTTAGTAAAATTGGCCTTTCCCCAATTTAGAACTTTTATTCCTGTTCTATCTCTGTTTTTTTCCATAACTATGCTAAATCTAACTGAATTCTGATCACTGCCACCAAAATGCTCTCCCACTGATATTCCTTCCACCTGCCCAGCTTCATTCCTTAAAACTAAATCCAGAACTGCCCCCCCTCTTGTTGGGCTTGCTACATTACTGGCTAAAAAAGTTCTCCTGAATACAATTTAAGAATTCTGCACCCTCTATCCTTTTGCACTGATTGTATCCCAATTAATATTAGGGTAGTTGAAATCTCCTACTATTACTGCCCTATTGTTTTTGCACTTCTCAGAAATTTGCCTACATATTTGCTCTTCTATCTCCCTCTGACAGTTTGGGGTCTATAGTACACTCCCAGCATTGTGACTGCCCCTTTTTTGTTCTTTAGCTCAAACCATATGGCATCATTTGATGATCCTTCTAACAGCCGTAATTGTTTCTTTAATGAATATTGCGATCCCCCCTCCTTTTTTATCCTCCTCTCTATCTCATCTGAAAACCCTGTAACCAGGAACGTTGAGCTGCCATTCCTGCCTCTGTTTAAGCCATGTTTCTGCACTAGCTAAGATATTGTACTTCCACGTGTCTATCTGTGCCATTAGCTCATCTAACTTATTCACTAGACTCCTTGCATTGAGGTACATACCATTAAGCACTGCCACACTCCTTTGTTGTCTAGTTTCTAACCTATGTTTCCTCTGCCTTCCAAACTCGCTTACTAATTTTCTGTCTTCCATTTCCAGCTCTGCTTCTCTCCCTTCTGAATCTACTCTCAGTTTCCCATCCCCCTTCCCAACAGCACTAGCAAACCTCCCCGCGAGGATATTGGTCCCGGACCTGTTGAGGTGCAACCCATCCAGCTTGTATAGGTCCCACCTCCCCCAGAACCAGTCCCAATGCCCAGAAATCTAAAGCCCTCCCTCCTGCGCTATCTCTCCAGCCAGGCATTCATCTGCTCTATAGTCCTATTTCTATACTCGCTAGCACGTGGCACCGGGAGTAATCCGGAGATTACTACCTTTGAGGTCCTGCTTATTAATCTCTTTCCTAACTCCTTAAAATCTCATCCCTCTTTCTACCTATGTCGTTGGTATTGATATAGACCACGATCTCTGGCTGTTTACCCTCCCCCTCCAGAATGTTCCGCAGCTGCTCAGTAACATCCTTGACCCTGGCATCAGGGAGGCAACATATCATCCTGGAATTTCGTCTGCGGCCGTAGAAACGCCTGTCTGTTCCCCTAACTATAGAATCCCCTATCACTATTGCTCTCCTGACCTTTCTTCTCCCCTCCCCCACCCCCGTGCAGCCACCCATGGTGCTGTGCACTTAGCTCTGGCTGCACTCCCCAGAGGAACCCTCTCCCCCACCAGTATTCAGAACTGAATACTGGTTAGAGAGAGATGCTATAGGGGACTCCTGCACTACCTGCCTGGTCCTCCTTGTCTGTCTGGCAGTCACCCAGTCACTCTCTGCCTGCACTCTCTTTAGCTGTGAGGTGACCACCTCCTGAAACGTGGTATCCACAAAACTCTCAGCCTCGTGGATACAGTGACGCCAGCTGTGGCTCAAGCTCCGAAATCCGGAGCTCGAGCTCCTCTAGCTGACAACACTTACTGCACCTGTGGTTGTCCAGGACACGGGAAGCGTCCTGGAGTTCCCACATGGTACAGGCCGTGCAATCGATGGGTCTGAGCTGCCCTGCCATGCCTCGATTTATTATATTATTAACTAAACTTAACAAAAATAAATGTAAAGAAAACACTCACCAGCTACTCACCAATCAGCTCCTTCCCTTCTGCTGACGTCACTTTAGATGTTTCTTTTCACCTCTCTCCCCGCTGGCGCTCTGCTCTCTCTCTCTCTCCTCCTTTTATCGCTGAGCCTGCGCTCTAGGATCAGTGATAAATATATCGATCTTTCTAAAAATATATCTATCTCAGCTTCGAATACACTCAACGACTGAGCATCCACAGCCCTCTGGGGTAGAGTCACTGGCAGCCTTTCATTACCTCCACCAAGTGGCCATTCTCCATGTCTGCATCTGGGCAGTGAGTGGAGGGCATTGCAAAGTGAGCCCACTGCTGTCCCAGCCATGATTGGCCAACTCCAATCTGTGACCTTCTGCTCTGTAAGGAGAGAATTTGTTATATATTTTGACTGTGGAATGGAAAAATCATGCGGGGTGTATAATGGGCAGCTGATCTGCTACCACTTGTTTTGCAACCCGCCGAAGGATTAATTTTACCTCTATAGTGTCTTATTAAATCCTCAGAACTTCTCAAAGGATCACTTTTTGAAGTGCAGCCACTGTTGTAATGCAGGCAAATGCAGCGGCCAACGCGCACAGCAAGGGCCCACAAACAGCAACGAGATGAATGGCCAGTTAATCTGTTTTAGTAATGTTGGTTGAGGGAGGATTGTTGGCCAGGGCACTGGGAGAACTACCCTGCTCTTCTTCAAATAGTGCCATGGGATCCTTTACATCCATGTGATGGGTCCTCAGTGTAACAGCTCATTGACAAGATGGCACCTCCGACTCTGTACCGCAGTGGAACGTCAGACAGATTAAGGTCTGGAGTGGGGCGTGAACCTAAACCTTTTGACGCAGAGTTAGGAGTGCAACTGGCTGAGCCAAGCTGACACATGCACGGCTTTGGTACTTCACTGGGCGGTGTCTTTAACACTCGATCATTGGGCGAGCTGCTCAGTGCTGGTGCTGTGGTGGGTAATTCATCAGCGAATGTTGCGCAGGGTGTTTTTGTGCAGATATCATCTTATCAACAAACGCAGGGTGATTTTCCTTGCCATTTTCTTCTCGGTTATTGGCCATTTTAATTTTTTGCACTCCAAAATAGAGGGTGTTGTATTTTAAAAATGTCCCCCCATCCCATAATAATAAAACAAATTATCAGTCATTGTAGTGTGGAACATGGCTATAGCTCATGGCAAACATTCCCTACCCCTGCCCCCAACATATAGGCAGTGAAATTGGTCTTTGGTGAAAGACCATCATCAGGCTGTTTTACAATGGAAAAGAAAATCAGGTGGGGTGTGAAACGGTGATGCCGAGGTCATAGTTAACATATATGCTCCATTCATCAGGACATCCTCAATGGAAGATTAAACTCACATAGAATTACATTGAATGAATAGCTCAGAAACAGGCCATTTGGCTCAACAGATCCATGCCGGTGTTTATACTTCATACGAGCCTCCTCCTACCCTTCTTCATCTCACCCCATCAACATATCCTTCAATTCATTTCTCCCTCATGTGTTTATCTAGCTTACCCTTAAATGCATCTATACTAGTCGCCTCAACTACTCCTTGTGGTAGCGAGCGCCACATTCTAAACCACTCTCTGGGTAAAGAGGTTTCTCCTGAATTCCCTATTGGATTTATTGGTGACTACCTTATATTTAAGGCCCCTAGTTCTGGTCTGCCCTGCAAGTGGAAACATCTTCTCTACATCTACCCTATCAAACCCTTTCATAATCTTAAAGACCTCCATCAGGTCACCCCTCAGTCTTCTCTTTTCTAGAGAAAAGAGCTCCAGCCTGTTCAATCTTTGCTGATAGGTATAACCTCTCAGTTCTGGTATCACCCTAATAAACCTTTTCCCCACTTTCTCCAATGCCTCTATATCCTTTTTATAATATGGAGACCAGAACTGTTCTATACAAGTTTAACATAACTTCCCTGCTTTTCAATTTTATCCCTCGAGAAATGAACCCCATGCATTGTTTGCTTGTTTTATGGCCTTATTAATCTGCGTCGCTACTTTTAGTGGTTTGTGTATCTGTACCCCAGATCCCTCTGCTCCTTCACTCCATTTAAACTCTTATTTTCCAAGCAGTATGTGGTCTCCTTATTCTTCCTACCAAAATGTACCACCTCACACTTAAAAACTGAAAGTGGGGATATTGTCATTGACAATGGGGAAATGGCAGATATATTGAATAATTACTTTGCGTCAGTATTTACAGTAGAAAAAGAGGATAGCATACCAGAAATCCCAAGAAAACGAATATTGAATCGGGAACAGGGACTCAATAAAATTAACATAAGTAAAGCAACAGTAATGAAGAAAATAATAGCACTAAAGAGTGACAAATCCCCAGGACCAGATGGTTTCCATCCCAGGGTTTTAAAGGAAGTAGGTGAGCACATTGCGGATGCCCTAACTATAATGTTTCAAAGTTCTCTAGATTCAGGAACTGTCCCTCTAGATTGGAAAATTGCACATATCACTCCGCTTTTTAAGAAAGGAGAGAGAGGGAAACCAGGGAATTATAGACCAGTTAGCCTAACATCTGTTGTGGGGAAAATGCTGGAGTCTACATTTAAGGATAGGGTGACTAAACACCTCGAGAATTTTCAGTTAATCAGAGAAAGCCAGTATGGATTTGTGAAAGGTAGGTTGTGCCTGACAAACCTGATTGAATTTTTTGAAGAGGTGACTAAAATAGTGGACAGGGGAATGTCAATGGATGTTATTTATATGGACTTCCAGAAGGCATTTGATAAAGTCCCACATAAGAGACTGTTAGCTAAGATAGAAGCCCATGGAATCGAGGGAAAAGTACGGACTTGGTTAGGAAGTTGGCTGAGCGAAAGGCGACAGAGAGTAGGGATAATGGATAGGTACTCACATTGGCAGGATGTGATTAGTGGAGTCCCGCAGGGATCTGTCTTGGGGCCTCAATTATTCACAATATTTATTAACGACTTAGATGAAGGCATAGAAAGTCTCATATCTAAGTTTGCCGATGACACAAAGATTGGTGGTATTGTAAGCAGTGTAGATGAAAACATAAAATTACAAAGGGATATTGATAGATTAGGTGAATGGGCAAAATTGTGGCAAATGGAATTCAATGTAGGCAAATGTGAGGTCATCCACTTTGGATCAAAAAAGGATAGAACAGGGTACTTTCTAAATGGTAAAAAGTTAAAAACAGTGGATGTCCAAAGGGACTTAGGGGTTCAGGTACATAGATCATTGAAGTGTCATGAACAGGTGCAGAAAATATTCAATAAGGCTAATGGAATGCTGGCCTTTATATCTAGAGGACTAGAGTACAAGGGGGCAGAAGTTATGCTGCAGCTATACAAAACCCTGGTTAGACCGCACCTGGAGTACTGTGAGCAGTTCTGGGCACCGCACCTTCGAAAGGACATATTGGCATTGGAGGGAGTGCAGCGTAGGTTTACTAGAATGATACCCGGACTTCAAGGGTTAAGTTATGAGGAGAGATTACACAAATTGGGGTTGTATTCTCTAGAGTTTAGAAGGTTAAGGGGTGATCTGATTGAAGTTTATAAGATATTAAGGGGAACAGATAGGGTGGATAGAGAGAAACTATTTCCGCTGGTTGGGGATTCTAGGAGTAGGAGACAAAGTTTAAAAATTAGAGCCAGACCTTTCAGGAGTGAGATTAGAAAACATTTCTACACACAAAGGATAGTAGAAGTTTGGAACTCTCTTCTGCAAATGGCAATTGATACGAGCTCAATTGATACTAGCTCAATTGCTAAATTTAAATCTGAGATAGATAGCTTTTTGGCAACCAAAGGTATTAAGGGATAAGGGCCAAAGGCAGGTATAAGAACATAAGAACATAAGAAATTGGAGCAGGAGTAGGCCAATCGGCCCCTCGAGCCTGCTCCGCCATTCAATAAGATCATGGCTGATCTGATCCCAACCACAAATCTAAAGAACACAAGAAGTCGGAGCAGGACCCGGCCACATAGCCCCTGGGCCCTCTCCGCCACCCACAGGGCATTGACCGATCCGAACTCAGCTTCATGTCCAATTTCCTGCCCGCTCCCCATAACCCCTAATTCCCTTTACTTCTAGGAAACTGTCTATTTCTGTTTTAAATTTATCTAATGATGTAGCTTCCACAGCTTCCTGGGGCAGCAAATTCCACAGACCTACCACCCTCTGAGTGAAGAAGTTTCTCCTCATCTCAGTTTTGAAAGAGCAGCCCCTTATTCTAAGATTATGCCCCCTAGTTCTAGTTTCACCCATCTTTGGGAACATCCTTACTGCATCCACCCGATCAAGCCCCTTCACAATCTTATATGTTTCAATAAGATCGCCTCTCATTCTTCTGAACTCCAATGAGTAGAGTCCCAATCTACTCAACCTCTCCTCATATGTCCGCCCCCTCATCCCCGGGATTAACCGAGTGAACCTTCTTTGTACTGCCTCGAGACCAAGTATGTCTTTTCTTAAGTATGGAGACCAAAACTGTATGCAGTATTCCAGGTGCGGTCTCACCAATACCTTATATAACTGCAGCAATACCTCCTTGTTTTTATATTCTATCCCCCTAGCAATAAAAGCCAACATTCCGTTGGCTTTCTTGATCACCTGCTGCACCTGCATACCAACTTTTTGATTTTCTTGCACTAGGACCCCCAGATCCCTTTGTACTGCAGTACTTTCCAGTCTCTCGCCATTAAGAAAATAACTTGCTCTCTGATTTTTCCTGCCAAAGTGCATAACCTCACATTTTCCAATATTATATTGCATCTGCCAAATCTCCGCCCACTCACCCAGCCTGTCTATATCCCCTTGCAGGTTTTTTATGTCCTCCTCACTCTCTACTTTCCCTCCCATCTTTGTATCATCTGCAAATTTTGATATGTTGCACTTGGTCCCCTCCTCCAAATCGTTAATATAGATTGTAAAGAGTTGGGGACCCAGCACCGACCCCTGTGGAACACCACTGGTTACTGGTTGCCAGTCCGAAAATGAACCATTTATCCCAACTCTCTGCTTCCTGTTCGATAACCAATCCTCCACCCATGCCAGAATATTACCCCCAATCCCGTGATTTTTTATCTTAAGTAATAATCTTTTATGTGGCACCTTGTCGAATGCCTTCTGGAAGTCTAAATACACTACGTCCACTGGTTCCCCTTTATCCACCCTATACGTTATATCCTCGAAGAACTCAAGCAAATTTGTCAGACATGACTTCCCCTTCATAAAGCCATGCTGACTTTGTCCTATTAAATTATGCTTATCTAAATGTTCCGTTACTGTCTCCTTAATAATAGACTCCAAAATTTTACCCACCACAGATGTTAAGCTAACTGGCCTATAATTTCCAGCCTTCTGCCTACTACCCTTTTTAAATAACGGTGTTACATTAGCAGTTTTCCAATCTGCCGGGACCTCTCCTGAGTCCAGGGAATTTTGGAAAACTATCACCAAAGCATCCGCAATCCCTACTGCCACTTCCCTCAAGACCCTAGGATGGAAGCCATCAGGTCCAGGGGATTTATCCGCCTTGAGTCCCATTATTTTACTGAGTACCATCTCTTGAGTGATTTTAATCGTATTTAGCTCCTCCCCCCCAGAGCCCCCTGTTTGTCCAGTGTTGGGATATTCTTAGTGTCCTCTACTGTAAAGACTGAAACAAAATATTTGTTCAGCATTTTTGCCATCTCCATGTTTCCCACCATTAATTTCCCGGTCTCATCCTCTAAGGGACCTATGTTTGCCTTAGCCACCCTTTTTCTTTTTATATAACTATAGAAACTCTTGCTATCTGTTTTTATATTTTTTGCTAATTTCTTTTCATAATCTAACTTCCCTTTCTTAATCAATCCTTTAGTTACTTTTTGCTGTCTTTTGAAGAATTCCCAATCTTCTATCCTCCCACTAAGTTTGGCTACCTTATATGTCCTTGTTTTTAGTCGGATACTATCCTTGATTTCTTTACTTAGCCACGGGTGGCTGTCATTTCTTTTACACCCTTTTTTCCTCAGTGGAATATATTTATTTTGAAAGTTGTAAAATAACTCCCTAAATGAACACCACTGCTCATGTACCGTCTTACCCTTTAATCTATTTTCCCAGTCCACTTTAATCAATTCCGCTCTCATACCATCATAGTCTCCTTTATTCAAGCTCAGTACGCTTGTTTGAGAATCAACCTTCTCACCCTCTAATTGGATATGGAATTCAACCATGTTGTGGTCGCTCGTTCCAAGGGGATCCTTAACTAGGACATTATTAATTAATCCTGACTCATTACACAGGACCAGGTCCAAGGTTGCCTGCCCCCTTGTAGGATCAGTTACATACTGCTCAAGAAATCCATCCCTGATGCACTCAATGAACTCGTCCTCAAGGCTGCTCTGCCCAATTTGATTTGTCCAGTTAATATGATAATTAAAATCCCCCATAATTATGGCTGTTCCCTTATTACATGCCCCGACTATCTCCTGATTAATACTTCTTCCAGCAGAGTTGCAACTATTAGGAGGCCTATATACTACGCCCACTAATGTTTTTTTTCCCTTATTATTCCTTATCTCCACCCAAACTGTTTCATTATCTTGATGCTTTGTCCCAATATCATTTCTCTGTATTACAGTGATTCCTTCCTTTATTAACATAGCCACCCCACCTCCCCTTCCTTCCTGCCTGTCCTTCCTGATTGTTAAATACCCTGGCATATTTAATTCCCAGTCGTTGTCACCCTGCAGCCATGTTTCTGTAATGGCCACAAGATCATACCCATACGTAGTTATTTGTGCCGTTAACTCGTCCATTTTATTACGAATGCTACGTGCATTCAGATAAAGAACTTTCAAATCTGTTTTGTGACGCTTAGTTCCTGCTTTTTCCTTTTTTAACACTTTACCTATTACTCCATACCTTCTGTCCCTCCCTGTTACGCTTTCCTCTCTCTCCCTGCTCAGGTTCCCAACCCCCTGCCACTTTAGTTTAAACCCTCCCCAACAGCACTAGCAAACACTCCTCCTAGGACAGCGGTCCCGGCCCTGCCCAGGTGCAGACCGTCCGGTTTGTACTGGTCCCACCTCCCCCAGAACCGTTTCCAGTGTCCCAGGAATTTGAATCCCTCCCCCTTGCACCATTCCTCTAGCCACGTATTCATTTGAAATATCCTCCTATTTCTACTCTGACTAGCACGTGGCACTGGCAGCAATCCTGAGATTACTACCTTTGAGGTCCTATTTTTTAATTTACCTCCTAACTCCCTATATTCTGCTTTTAGGACCTCATCCCCTTTTTTACCTATATCGTTGGTGCCTATGTGCACCACGACAGCTGGCTGTTCGCCCTCCCCCTCCAAAATGTTCTGTAGCCGCTCCGAGACATCCTTGATCCTTGCACCAGGGAGGCAACACACCATCCTGGAGTCTCGGTTGCGGCCGCAGAAACGCCTGTCTATTCCCCTTACAATTGAGTCCCCTATCACTATAGCTCTGCCACTCTTTTTCCTCCCAGCCTGTGCAGCAGAGCTACCCGTGGTGCCAGGAAGTTGGCTGCTGCTGCCTTCCCCTGATAAGTCATCCCCCCCAACAGCATCCAAAGTGGCATATCTGTTTGAGAGGGGGATGGACACAGGGGACCCCTGCACTACCTGCCTGCATCTCTTACTCCTGGTGGTCACCCATTCACTTCCTGCCTGTATACCCTTTACCTGCGGTGTGACCAACTCGCTAAACGTGCTATCCACGAGTTTCTCTGCATCGCGGATGCTCCACAGTGAGTCCACCCGCAGCTCCAGCTCCGAGATACGATCGGTCAGTAGCTGCAGGTGGACACACTTCCCGCACACATGGTCGGCAGGGACACTGGTAGTGTCCATGACTTCCCACATCTTGCAGGAGGAGCATATCACGGGTGCGAGGTCTGCTGCCATGACTTGCCTTAGCTGAGTTACCCCTTTTAAATTACGTTGAAATTAGAAAATGTTAACTATACTAGGGACCTAGGTTCACTAAAAAAAAACACTATCTGCTATAAAACCTGCAGATCTTCCCTTTCTTATTACTTTACTTACAGTAAAATGGTAGAAATACTCACCTGAACCTACTCACCAATCAGCTGCCTCCCCTGTGCCGCGTCACTTTCTGACTGGTGACGTCACCCCGAACTGCCGCTGGTCTCAGAGTCTCGCTCTCAGAGTAAGCTCTGGTCTCGCTCTCTCCGCGCTGTTTATATCCCCGCTCTGGTCTCGCTCTCTCCCGCCGCTCACCGACTGAACTCTCGCTCTCTCCGCGCTGTTTTTATCCCCGCTCTGGTCTCGCTCTCTCCCGCCGCTCACCGACTGAACTCTCGCTCTCTCCGCGCTGTTTTTATCCCCGCTCTGGTCTCGCTCTCTCCCGCCGCTCACCGCTCTCAGGTCCACTACCGCTCTGCAGGAAAAGCAAGGCAAAGCAGCACCTCCTTCCCCCACTTCACCAAACTCCCACACGTACCGAACTCTCAGCACACTGTGTTGTCCTCACACCGTGAGTTAGATCACAGATCAGCCATGATCTTATCAAATGGCGGAGCGGGCACGAGGGGCTGAATGACCTACTCCTGTTCCTATATTCCTATGTTCCTATGTTATCTATATTGAAATTCATTTGCCAATTACACGCCCAATCTGCAAGTTTATTAATGTCTTCCTGTATTTTGCCACAATCCTCCACAGTATTAACTATACTCCCCAATTTGGTGTTGTCCACAAATTTTGAAATTATACTTCTGAGTCCAAATTGTTTATGTAATGGTGAACAACAGTGGTCCCAGCACCAATACCTGTGGAACGCCACTTCCCACCTTTTGTCAGTCTGAGTAACTACCTTTAACCCCTACTTTTTGTTTTCTGTTTTGTAGCCAGTTTGTTATTCATTCTATTATTTGTCCCCTGACTACATATGCTCCACCGTAGTCATGAATCTACTATGCAGTACCTTATCGAAGGCTGTTTGAAAATCCAAATATGTGACATCTATTACATCACCCTTGTCTACCCTTTCTGTTACTTCTTAAAAGAATTCAATAAAGTTGGTCAAGCATGACTTTCCTTTTGAAATCCACGCTGACTATTCTTTATTATATTTTCAGTTTCTAGATGTTTTTCTATTACATCTTTGAGCAAGGATTATATTGTCTTTCCTTATAGTATATCAACGCTAAAAAACTTACGAGAATCCGCTGTGCAGATTGGGTGTTTAAAGGGGTGTAGCCTCATTCTGCTGCAGTAACATATCATTAGTGCAGTGATCTCACTTCAACTGGAGCAAGTGTTACTGGAAATGCTGCCGTGGCTCAATGGTAGCACTCTTGCCTGCTGAGTTAAAAGGCAATGGGTTCAAGCCCCACACCATGAGACTTGAGCACAAAATCTAGGCTGACACTCCAGTACAATACTGATGGAGTGCAGCAGTGTCAGAGGTGCTGCCTTTTGGATGAAATGTTAAACTGAGCTCCTATCTGCCCTCTCAGGTGGATGTAAAAGATCCCATGGCACTAGTCAAAGAAGAACAGAGGTGTTCTCCCTGGTGTCCTGGCCAATATTTATCCCTCAACCAACATCACTAAAACAGATTATCTGGTCATTATCTCATTGCTGTTTGTGGGAGCTTGCTCTTCACAAATTGGCTGCCGCATTTGCCTTATTACAACAGTGACTACACTTCAAAAGCACTTAATTGGCTGTAAAGCGCTTTGGGACGTCCTGAGGTCATGAACGTGCATATAAATGCAAGTCTTTCTTTTATCATTAAAAGGTGAGTTGTTTCAAATTTTGCTTCTTTTTCCAGGTTTTTGTCCAGCATAGAGAACTGTATTCACTGCCAGATTAGTACTGGACTTGGCAAAGGTTCAATAAAAGCAGGAAAGGGCTGCCTGGGGTCTCAAGTGCTTTTCTATCAAATCCCAATGTTCCTCCATGCAGCAGATGCCCCATACCAGGCATAGCTACCTGGTAATGCCAGTAGGGATGTGGGAAAGAGGCTGCGATAGATCAGGTTCAGGTGTGCATTGGAAGTGAGCTGTCAGGTTATACGCCCAAAAATGGGCCATAACGCATTTTTAAGCCAATGTGTTACAGTGTAAAAGTTTTTAAAAATCCCAATAAATACCCTTTCCTGCATTGTTAACACTAACCATTTCTGACAACCTGTGACAGAAAAAAGTCCACCAAATAAAGTTTAACAGATTAATCAGTGACTGCTTCATTGTGCCTTTGACGCAAAATGCTGTAAATAAAGCCGAACTGATTAAAGAATTACTTTTTTGTTCTCCCAGTGACGCAGAATGCTGTAAAATATAAGAAATTAAACAATTACTTCTTTATTCTGTAATCACATCATGACACAAGAGTTCAAATGTATATATTTAAAATCTGTAAAATGGAACATGTGCTTTCCAAGTGACCATTAGAATTTAAAAGGTCTTTTAGTCTCCTGAAGGAGTTGAATAATCACAGATACATTGCTATCCTCATCATTCTGTGTGGGGCAAATTATAATTGCGTTTTCGACTGTGACTGGTTGTGTTCCACAAATATCTGCATGGACCCAACTGGGCTGGACGCAAAGTGCTCCACAGAGTATTTAATCATATCCTTCTATACTCCTTCAGATGAGATGTTAAACCGAGGCCCCGTCTGCACACTCAGATGGATGCAAAAAATCCCATAGCAGTATTTCGAAGAAGAGCAAAGGGAGTTCTCCCTGGTGTCCTGGCCAACATTTATCCCTCAACCAACATCACTAAAACAGATTATCTGGTCATTATCTCATTGCTGTTTGTGGGAGCTTGCTCTTCACAAATTGGCTGCCGCATTTGCCTCATTACAATAGTGACTACTCTTCAAAAGCACTTAATTGGCTGTAAAGCGCTTTGGGACGTCCCGAGGTCGTCAACGTGCCATATAAATGCAAGTCTTTCTTTTTTCATTAAAAGGTGAGTTGTTTCAAATTTTCCTTCTTTTTAGGTTTTTGTCCAGGATAGGGAACTGTATTCACTGCCAGATAAGTACTGGACTTGGCAAAGGATCAATAAAAGCAGGAAAGGGCTGCCTGGGGTCTCAAGTGGTTTTCCATCAAATCCCAATGTTCCGCCATGCAGCAGATGCCATGTACCAGGCATAGCTACCTGGTAATGTCAGTAGGGATGTGGCAAAGAAGTTGCGATAGATCAGGGTGGCATTGACAGAGTAGGGCCATCTCCTTCATGAAGACCTCCACACAACTTGTAACACTGCCGGTGGCCATCAAAGTAATTGTGCCCCGAGCTTTTATGCATTAGGCTCCTCCCAGGCCACCACTAGGAATATCCGCAGTGTCGGCCAGTTTACTGCCCACAGCATATATCAAGAAAGGAAGCGTCTTTCCTGCTATGTTGTAACCAATGATAAGATGCTCTGCACTTGATTTAAACTGTGTTTAAATCAAGTGCAGAGCATCTAATTCTACTATCAATTTCCAGGACTTACCTGAAGGATTTGGACCAGCTGCCTCTGGAGGTGCGACAGGCGCCGGCAACTCACTGCAATTATTACTCTGAGGCCTGAGGCCCAATTTCAGGCGAACCTCAGGCCCCCTGGTTCAGGTGCGCATTGGAAGTGAGCTGTCAGGTTATACACCTGAAAATTTGCCGTAACGCATTTTTAAGCCAAGGTGTTACAGTGTAAAAGTTTCTTTAAATCCCAATAAATACCCTTTCCTGCATTGTTAACACTAACCATTTCTGACAACCTGCGACAGAAAAAAGTCCACCAAATAAAGTTTAACAGATTAATCAGTGACTGCTTCATTGTGCCTTTGACGCAAAATGCTGTAAATAAAGCCGGACTGATTAAAGAATTACTTTTTTGTTCTCCCAGTGACGCAGAATGCTGTAAAATATAAGAAATTAAACAATTACTTCTTTATTCTGTAATCACAGAGTTCAAATGCATATGTTTAAAATCTATAAAATGGAACATGTGCTTTCCAAGTGACTATTAGAATTTAAAAGATCTTTTAGTCTCCTGAAGGAGTTGAATAATCACAGATACTTTGCTGTCCTCATCATTCTGTGTGGGGCAAATTATAATTGTGTTTTCGACTGTGACTGGTGGTGTTCCACAGATATCTGCATGGACCCAACTGGGCTGGACGCAAAGTGCTCCACAGAGTATTTAATCATATCCTTCTATACTCCTTCAGATGAGATGTTAAATTGAGGCCCAGTCTGCCTTCTCAGGTGGACATAAAAGATCCCATGGCAGTATTTCGAAGAAGAGCAAAGGGAGTTCTCCCTGGTGTCCTGGCCAACATTTATCCCTCAACCAATATCACTAAAACAGATTATCTGGTCATTATCTCATCTTGTTGTGTACAAATTGGCTGCTGTGTTTCCCTATGACTATACTTCAAAAATACTTCATTGGCTGTAAAGTGCTTAGGGACCGTCCTGAGGTCATGAAAGGCACTATATAAATGTAAGTTCCTTCTTTCTTTCTACTCTTTCTTAGAGCTGCTATAAATGAGTTGGCCAATTTGCTTCCAAACAGTTGTGTTCCGTGGTCACATGACCAGTAATTGTCCCCTGGGTTCTGGGTTGAGACTGTCCAATTCATTTAATTTAGGACTCTCTTGAATAATCAACTCAATCCTTTACTTAATATAACTTGTACTTCTTTTGATGGGAGTCCGTTCCACATGTCTACAACGCAGTGGAGACAAAACAAAAATTCTATTTTCTAGTCTTACCAGTTCTGTCCCCATAAACCTAGATTTCCTACGACTGACATAGTTTACACCTGAATGGCTAGTGGTAGGTTTTAGATAACTCAGATGTAAATGTGTTGTTTGTGCTAAATTGTCAGAGGTTAGCTCATTTGCAAAGCTTTGGCTGCAGATTTTGACTGGTGCAGGGGGCGCATTAATGATAGGAGGAGAAAATTGTCTCTAAGATAAACTTAAAGGGAAGGGGATAATTAAAGAGAAATGTCAGAACAGGAGGACAAAAATTTGGAAAATCTTTAGAAAGGGTCCAAATCCTTCTCAATTAGCAGTCTTTGCCAAGGCAGAAGAGGACGCGGACTAAGAAGTGATGGCATAAGTGAAGGCAATGGAAACCAAAAGATTCAGTAACTAGTCTGCAGGCAGTGTTCGATGTATGGTGCCTGCTGAACTGATGGTGGCACTGCATGAGGTGCTGGTGAGGAAGATGCTCTCTGGGCCGCTTCCTGGGTCAGCCTGCGAAGAGGGGGACCATTACTGTCACTAGTTATGCTGCATGGTAGCTACAGGCTCTGCATTTGGCTCTCGGCTGATACAACCCCTTTCAAAGCAGTTCTCAATGGTGATTGCCAAGTAGGTATGCCAGGGCCTACAGTTGTAGCTCATGATATCTTGAGGGATGTGTACAATCAGGGTAAGCTGGCTGTTGGTCACCCTGGCATGCCATCTTTCATGCAGTGGCACTGAGATAATGGGAATGGGGTGGTTAGTCAGGCATGCACATGTTTTCGTGGTGGCTTTGGACCTGCTGTCCAGTTTTCTTTGGCACAAGGAACCCCCATGTGCACTAATTGTCCGCCAGAATAAGCTACGTCCACCTCCATCTGCAGATGTGGGTGTGTGGGCCCCAGCAGGTGGGCGTAGAGTATCTCCCATAATGTCTGACCCAGCTGGCATCCATTCATAGGTTCTTCCAAACACTTCAGACAGGGACACTCCCATTTAGAAACACACTCCAGATGGGAGAGGGGGATAAATTGAACAATGGGCACAGTGGCCCATGAGAACCTATGTGCCAGCTGAGAGAGAGAAACAAAAACAACAAAATAAATGAAATATAATGGATTGAAATGATTAATGTCAGCCCTTCAAATCAGCTCTGACTACAGCAGGTTCTATAACTGGCCACCAGTGAATGTGAAAATCTACCCCCTGGAGGGGAACTTCAACTGAACAGCCCTCTGACTCAGAGGCATGAGTGCTACCAAGATTTTTTAAAATCATTCTAAGGATATGGGTTTTGCTGGCAAGCCCAGCATTTATTTCTCATCCCTAGTTACCCTTGAGAAGGTGATGGTGGACCTTCTTCTTGAACTGCTGCAGTCCGTTTGGTGAAGGTACTGCTACAGTGCTGTTAGGTAGGGAGTTCCAGGATTTTGACCCAGCGACAATGAAGGAGTGGTAATATGTGTCCAAGTCAGGATGTTGTGTGAATTGGAGGGGAACTTGGAGGTGATGGTGATCCCGTGCATCTACTGCCCTTATCCTTCTAGATGATGGAGGTCGCAGGTTTGGGAGGTGCTGCTGAAGAAGCCTTGGCAAGTTGCTGCAGTGCATCCTGAAATAGCCATGGCAAGTTGCTGCAGTGCATCCTAATAGCCATGGTGCGCCGGTGGTAGAGGGAGTGAATGTTTAGGGTGGTGGATGGGGTGCCGATCAAGCGAACTGCTTTGTCCTGGATGGTGTCGAGTTTCTTGAGTGTTGTTGCAGCTGCAGCCGTCCAAGCAAGTGGAATGAGCCAAGCTGACCAAAGGCTTTCACTACATCCTATTTGAATATTGAATAATGTAGATAATATACTCAACAGGTATGAGCAGTCTCCTGAAGTGTCACTGATCACTGGGATTGCCTTTCACTGAATAACGTGTCGATCGAAGGTTGAGGTCACCATAAAAAAACAGGACTATAGTGTATGGAGTAAACAAGACACACAAAATCTGGTCATTGGCATGTTTTCAGATGACACACTCCAGGTCACACGAAGGTGAGATAATGGGTCTCCCACGGATCATTTACTACCGCATGACGAGGAGCAAACAAATAAGCAAGAGTGACTGAATCCAATGGCATGTGAGGAGAAGGGGGAGGGGAGGGGAACAAAGACTTTGGAATCAATTAACAACATGTGATGAAATAAAGTGAAATTAAGGAATTTACAAGAATGGCAAACAAGTATTGAAGCCATTCATTCATTTATTGTTTGTTTCTAGCGATCACCAGGGAAAAGATTGTTACCGTGTCCATTAAGCAATAGGGCATAAAAAAAGCTTGATTCTTGTTTTTTCACTGTTCAGGATCATTCACTTGTAGGGCAGTTAAACTAAATACAGTATCAGCAGTCTCTGCCAAGTCCACCTCCTCTCTCAAAGGACAGTGAAATAGCAACATTCAGAACAGGAAGAACATTCAGCCCCTTAAGCCTGTTCCGCCATTCAATTAGATCATGGCTGATATGTACATCAACTCCATTAACCCACTTTGCTCCATATTCCTTGATACCCTTACCTAAAAAAAAATCTATCGATCTCAGTTTTGAAAACTCCAATTGACCCAGCATCCACAGCCTTTTGGGGAAGAGAATTCCAGATTTCCACTACCCGTTGTGTGTAAAAGTGCTTCCTGATTTTGCTCCTGAATGGCCTGGTTCTAATTTTAACATTATGTCCGCTTGTTCTTGATTTGAATGCTCATAGGCTTATTCCTACAGCCCTTCTGAACATCAATGCTGGAAGCTAGAAGAGCCATAACAGGCCCGACAGACCACCATACCAAGACACCATGACCCTTTTTCCTGTCTGTTTGGCTTTGTAGTAAGAGAAGGCAAATTTTCCTACGGCTTCTGCGTCTGGTCAGGCGGACTGCACCAATCCATATTTTTAGGTCCAGGTCATTAGTCGAGGCCCAACACACCTTAAGTGCAGCCTTCACTGGCCCTTCCACCCCCACCTCAGTCTTGAAAGGTCTGCAGCAGCATTAATGGCAATTTGGACTTGCAGGCTGTATGTCCAAAACTAGCAGCCATGAGCATTCCAACTCCAAACCCTGACCTTATGTCCCTGAAATATGAAATAAATTAAAAAGCAGAAGGTTCCCCTGCACATTTGAGAGGAAAGTCAGCCCCAGTTCTCATTTATCATACATCCTCTTACTCTGACACATCCCACACGCCCTTCCTTCTTCATAAAATATGTGACAAAGTGCCTGTAGCACCTGTCAATTTCAAATACACCTGGACTATGCTTGGAGTTGGGCAAATACTGTGCCTTCTGGGTCCCTCCCTAACAGAACACAACCCCAGTTTTTGGGCGTAGAGGGGATTGCATTTTCCCATTTGCCCTTGGTCTGGTGAGGCCAACTTGAAAGGGGTGGAAAGTTGACAACCAAAATAATCCCATGAACCCCCAATCTCCAGCTCAACATTTAACTTGATTTATCTTGGTAGAACTCCCTTCCTAACAGCACTGTGGGAGAACCTTCACCACACGAACTGCAGCGGTTCAAGAAGGCGGCTCACCACCACCTTGTCAAGGGCAATTAGGGATGGGCAATAAATGCCAGCCTCGCCAGCGACGCCCACATCCCATGAACGAATAAAAAAAAATTTGCAAATATGCCGGCAGCCAAGAAGCAAATAATATGGTCAGGTTACTGAGGAGGGAATCCATTTGGCACATAAAGCTCCTCATTTCCCCCATAACATCTAACTACTGCTTGAATGAGCCCGGAGTTTTGCATCCATTACCCTACCTGAAGACTTTTCATCGACATTAATCTCTCTTTGTTGTGAAGTCTTGCTGACATCAGTTCTAAACTTACCTTTCACCAGTTTCTATCTATGACCTCTTGCCCTGTGGTGTGAAATCTGTGCTGTTAAACACAAGATGGTTTACAACCACCTTCCCAACCCACCCCCCAATAGATACCAGGTAAAGCTGAGATTCGACCCTCTCTCTCAGCTCCCCAGGCTGCCAGCAGTTGGCCGCAATGCACCCACGACTAGCTTGCAAGGAGATGGAAATCATAGACCACCCATGACTGCACCAGCAACAGAAAGCTCAAGCAGCCTTTCCCAGCCCCGAACCTCGGCACAGCGAATACAGCGATGAACGTACACCCAGAATAAGGGGTCTGCCAGACTGTTCGTCTATTTAAATTAATGGCTGGAGAATTTGGCAGGCTCCATTAGGGACATGCATTTCTCTCTGCCTGATTTCCTGTTATTCGTTGCTTTAAGCAAATCCCAGCGGCTCCAGGCACAGCAACAAGGAAATCTGCCCCAGTATGTTTCAAAAGAATGTAAAAGCGTTTATCTTCATAAGAGTCAGCTTTGGCTCAGTGGTAGCACTCTCACTTTGGAGTCTAAAGATTGTGGGTTCAAGTGCCACTTCAGAGACTTGAGCACATTATCTAGGCTGGCACTTGAGTGCAGTATTGAGGGAGACTTGTACTGTCAGAGATGCCATCTTTTGGATGAGATGTTAAACCGAGGTCCCATCTGTCCTCTCAGGTGGATGTAAATGAGCCCATGGCACTATTAGAAGAAGAGCAGGGGCATTCTCCTGGTGTCCTGGCCAGCATTTATCCCTCAACTGCCATCAATAAAACAGATTATCTGGTCATTGTCTCATTGCTGTTTTTTGAACTTGCTGTGTGCAAATTGGCTGCTGTGTTTCCTACATTACAACAATGATGTCACTTCAAAAGTACTTCATTGGTTGTAAAGCGCTTTGGGACATCCTGAGGGTGTGAAAGGTGCTATATAAATGCAAGTTTTTTCTTACAATCGTTCCCAGTTAGTCATATTTGCTAATGCAGGAGTGACATTTTTTTCTTTTGGCTCAACAGAAAACATAATGTTCATGTCGAGAAGGGCCCAAAACTGACCAACTTTTACCATCATCAATGGAATGGGTCAGGCCCACCAGGAACTAGTCAGAAAGTGTTTTTCATATGTTGGTATACATTTAGATTACTTCAGAGTCTGGCACTTGCTCTTACTGTAAGACCATTGCTGCAGCCCAGCTCCAGCTGGCTTTTACACTATGTAGATGCTAAATTTAAAAGGCACAGAGCTCAGCAGTCACTACTATCGGATATCCACTGTAACATTTCTTTTTAATCGCCCAGCATGGCAGTTTCCCTCCATGTAGCTTTCTTCAGCAAGGAAACTTCCTCACAGCCACTGCAAGTATCGCTCCATTACTGGCTGAACAACGTGCACTTGTAGCAAGTGTCATTTCTGTATAACACATGATCCAGCTGAGTATGTCAAACTGGTGCCTCAATCTAAATCGAGCCTTTCCTCTGACTCAGATGAAGTGGAAGACTCGGTACTTGGATTAAAGGGCCTCAAAATGCCAATTGTTTTGTAGAGCGTAAACCCTGTGGATCTAATGGGGGGTGGGGGATCAGGATGTGGGACTTTGAGAGAAATTGGACCTCATTGCATCAGGAACAGTTTGACCGTGCAGTTAAAATTGTCTCTGAAAACTTGGGGAACACACTAAAAGGTTTCTTTTCACAGCATTTTGTCAGTCTCGCACACCTCCCAGCCATCAAGCCCATCCTATTCGGTCAATGTTATAGCTCGCACATCCCCCACCAACTCTCGAGCAACGCTTTTTCTTGGAAATGGCAAAAGAAAAAAATAGAAAACAAAATTGAGGAAATTTTCTAGGAAAGTCCTCTCCCACTTCCTGAGGCAATCGAGGAAAGTTCTAACGACAATGACAACTCGCATTTATATAGCGCCTTTAACATAGTAAAACATCCCAGAGCGCTTCACAGGAGTGTAATCAAACAAAATTTGACACAAAGTCACCTAAACAGATATTAGGACAGGTGACCCATAGTAGTAGGTTTTAAGGAACGTCTTAAAGGAGGAGACAGAGGTGGAGATGCAGTGAGGTTTAGGAAGGGAATTCCAGAGCTTAGGACTGAGACAACTGAAGGCATGGCCGCCAATGGTGGATGCACAAGAGGCCAGAATTAGAGGAGCGCAGAGAGTTGTAGGAGGTTACAGAGATAGGTAGAGGCGAGGCCATGGAGGGATTGGAAAACAAGGATTGGAATTTTAAAATCGAGGCGTTACCGGCCCATTTGCTGATGTAGGTCAGCGAGCACAGGGGTGATGGATGAACAGGACTTGGTGTGAGTTGGGATATTGGCAGCAGAGTTTTGGATAAGCTCAAATTTACAGACAGTGCAAGGTTGGAGGCCAGCCAGACCATCTATAACTAATCACAATCTCGGCAACTAGCGACTTACCCACTATGTTACACAGCAGCAGCCAGGAAAAAGGTGGCAGGAAAGTCTTTGATGGAGAGTAAAAGATTTTATAAAAATGTCAACAGGCTCTGATTAATAAAAGAACCAGCGATAAGAACAAAATGCCCCAGTTTGTAAGTAGCAGCCAGAAGTAAAGGGTCAACAAGCAGTAGAGAACCTGCTGAGTGAACTGTGAATGAGGCACCTTTTATCTGCCTCCAAGTATATTCAAAGCCCAGCTCATAGTCTGCTTTATTGGGCCATGGTCTTGTAAGGGAGAACAAGGAAGGAGGGGGATAGCTCGCTTTGCTGCGTTTCTGTCCGGAAGTCAAAATCGAGCCCAGACTGTTGAAAGATAACATTTTACTACAATGCTGTTTATTTGTTGACACACACAGTCGGTTATGCTCTAAATATTCAAGCCCTGGAGGCAGTGCTGAGAAGAGCCACAAAGTGGCTATTCACCCTGGAAAGGAGGCATTTAAAAGGAGGGGGTTAATTTTCAATTGCCGCCCAGGCGTAAAACTGGTGCTGCGAATCAAACACCCGTTATAGAAACCGCCCCATTCCGTTTCAATGGAAAGGAAAATTGGGTGGTTTCTCTAACGGGCGGCTGATCAATGATATGTGTGTGTGTGTGCCTAATTAGTTGCAGTCATATATCTCGTGTTGGTCATGTTGGTTTGCAAAGTCTCTTAATCTATCTGCGGCTTTGACACTAATAGGAACATAGGATCAGGAGTAGGCCATTCAGCCCTTCGAGCCTGTTCCACCATTTAATAAGATCATGGCTGATCTATATCCTAACTCTATCCACCCACCTTGGCTCCATATTCCTTAATACCCTTGGCTAGCAAATGATGCCCTATACCCTACTTTCCTTCTCAAAGAAACTTAAGAGCAGCAGGCCTTAAAGCAAGAACTTGCATTTGTAAAGCATCTTTCAGGTCTTTAGGTTAGCCCAAAGCGTTTCTGAGTCCATGGATTACTTTTTGAAGTGCAATCACTTTTATGTAGTGAACACAGCAAGAGTCCACAAACAACAAAAAGAGCCAATGGCCCAGAATTTCCTCGGAGCTGATATCTCTCCGCTGTTGTAACTTCGGTCTCCATCGCCACACTTCCTGGAGCAGCTCCAAGGAAATTCCAGGCCAATGACCAGTTAGTCTGTTTCTTGGTCAGGACACCAGGGAAAACTCCTCAGCTCTTCTTTGAAATCATGCCATGGGATCATTTACTTCCACCTGAGAGGGCCTTAGTTTAACATCTCATCTAAAAGACGGCATCTCTGACAGTGCAGCACCTCCTCAGCACTAGATTACACGCTCAAGTCTCTGGAATGGGGCTTGAACCCATCACCTTCTGACTCAGCACTAGAGAGCTACCACTGAGCCAACCCGACACACTAGCCACACTCGGTGCAGTGCAGCCTGCCACAGATGGCCAAAATGTGCAGCTCATGTTTTTTCACAATACCCGTTGCATAAATGTATCAGGATGTTAGCAAAATAAAACCTCAGTGTGTTTTCAGGAGCCTGAATGTATTGAGAACAAGATGAACGAAAAGAGGGCAGCGAGTGGACTTCTTACATTTAGAAGTACACAGGGGTGACATTTGAGTGGTGTGATCCATGCAATTCAACAGGGCTCCCAGACACACAAGACTGGAATACGGTCTCTATATACTGGGTTGACATCCAGTGAGACACTTGTGTCCAGGTGGAGTGACTACTGGCTCAGGGGTAGTATTCTCGCCTCAGAGTCAGAAGGTTTCAGTTCGGGCCCCACTCCAGACAGCCCCAGCGAGCGAAGATCCAAGCTCTGAATACTGGGTTGACATCCTGGAATACTTGTGTTGGATGGGTGCAGGTGCCCCCCCCCCCACCCCATCATAAAGGGTAGGTGGTACTCTTTAGCCTTGGTTGCAGCCCATCTAGGAGAAGGTACTCCTAAGAGAAAAACTGTGAAGAAGGCAACGGAAACCAGCTCAAGTACTCTTCACTACTAAACGGCTGAAGAATCTCGCATGTAAGACTGGAGTTAGGATGATGGACGGACTTGTTAGGGATGTAAATATATCGAGACATTTGACGCAGTGTTTGAAGCAAGCGGTGAGCTCCAAATCTTAAAGGTGCAGTGTACCGCTGAAAAATTGCTTGGCGTACCTTAATTTTCATTTGCTTAGAATGCCAAACTCCAGCCCCTTGTCCACCAAAATCCATCGTGTGACAGTGCAAGTGACTCACAGCTTGTGTCCTTCCCGAAGCAAAAAGAGGTTTAGCAAAACATTTTCCCCCATGAATACGATGTCGCTTTAAGTGATCGCAGCTGGTGGTTTTCTCAAAACTGGCTTTGCTGTTGCTAGGGAGCAAATTCCAAAAACACAGGCTTTCTGTTTCGCTCTTAGATGGTTACGCGCTGTGTTTGCATGGTAACCTGATATAAAAACCGTTCCAAATGGAAATAAATCCATTCTGGTGATTTAACTGGAGGATAAACTTTAGTTTTATTGCATTACTGTTGAGTGCCGCACAGACCATAGTTATGCACGCGGCTGCCATATCACGTGATCTTGCACCACCTCACTGAGAACTGGTTAGTCTGAATATTGAGCCGTGCACCAGCTGTCCCGGACAACCAAGTGTGGTCAGGTCTGTAAACGACCGGCTTTCACGCAGCCTCTCACCACTCTGCAGCTCCATGCTCCGAGCACCGTCATGTTCCAGACTGTATAAAGCACGACCAACCATGCACAACCGATGTCGGACTGTCGCACTTCAGAGCCTCTCAAACGCCACCAGAGGGTAACCAAACTAACTCCATGCATCATTCCCTTGACATGCTGTAGTCAGGCATGTTTAACAATTTACACGTAAGTCAGAAAAAACTTGCATTCATACAGAGCCTTTCACCACCTCCAAAGTGCTTTACAACCAATGAAATACTCTGGAAGTGTAGTTACTGTTGTAATGTAGGACACACAGTAAGATCCCACAAACAGCAATGTGATTCTGATCAGATAAAGTGATTTAGGTGTTGGTGGAGGGATAAATATTGGCCTGAATACTGGTGAGAACTCCCCTGCTCTTCTTTGAAATAATGCCATGGGATCTTTTGCGTCCACATGAGAGGGCAGATGGGGCCTCTTCCTAAAGACAGCACACCCGGCAGTGCAGCACTCCCTTACTACTGCACTGGAGTAATGTAATGTAGTTTTATATTTTACAATATATTGACCACAAAGTACAGTTTCTTTGCAATGACATGCTTATCCCATATGGGATGATTCATTTTGCTAGTAATTCTTTTTACTCCCTAAAGATTGACATTCCAACAAATGCGGACTCCTTGTTTCGATTTGAAGAATCCAAAATTGGGCGTCCCAAAAACAGCCTAAAAAGAGGTGCCAGAAAATTGGAATTCATGGCTCCGATGCATTGAATATCAGGATCCCATATACAGCTCCTCCCTCCCCCACACATAACACTACAGGGCCCTTATAATGTGACCCCACCAGGCAACCAGAAACCTACTCAATAAACACCATGCATGTTGCTCCTGTCACCGCTGCATGTACCCTTTCAGTCTCTCTCAAACCTTGGTATGGTAGTGTAGTGCTAATATTACGGGACTAATAATCCAGATAGTGTGAGTTCAAATTAAGGAACAATAGAGAGTAGGAGCTATTATGCTACTAGGTGTCTACTATAGGTCACCAAATAGTGTGAAGCAGATAGAGGAGCAAATTTGCAAGCAAATTACTGAAAGATGCAAGAACAATAGAGCAGTGATAATGGGGGACTTCCATTATCCCAATATAGTCTGGGATAGTAACAGTGTAAAGGGCAAAGAGGGGGAGGAATTCCTGAAAAGTGTTCAAGAGAACTTTCTGGAACAGTGTGTTTCCAGCCCAACCAGGAAGGAAAAAGTGCTGGATCTAGTTCTGGGGAATGAAATGGGGGAGGTGTAGCATGTTTCAGTGGGGGAGCATTTGGGGAACAATGATCATAATGTCATTAGGTTTAGAATAGTTATAGAAAACGACAAGGAACAATCAAATGTGAAAATGCTTACCTGGAGGAGGGCAAATTTCAGTGAGTTAAAAAGGGATCCTGCCCAGGTGGATTGGAATGAAAAATTGGCAGGCAAAACAGTAATTGAACAATGGGAAGCCTTCAAGGAGGAGTTTGTTCGGGTACAGAGTAGACTCATCCCTATGAGGGGGAAAGGAAGGGCATCCAAAGCTAGAGCTCCCTGGATGACTAAAGATATAGAGATTAAAATGAAACAGAAAAAGGAAGCTTATGATGAATGTAGGGTTCATAATACGGTAGAGAACCAGGCTGAATACAGAAAGTACAGAGGAAATCTATAAAAGGGGAAAAGAGAGAGTATGAGAATAGATTAGCGGCTAACATAAAAGGGAACCGAAAAGTTTTTCATAAACATATAAATAATAAAAGGGTAGTCAAAGGAAGGGTGCGACCGATTAGGGACAAAAAAGGAGATCTCATGGAGGCAGAGGGAATGGCTGAGGCACTTGATGAATACTTCGCATCCGTCTTCACTAGAGAAGAGGATGCTGCCATTGCAGCAGTAAAGGAGGAGGTAGTAGCGATATTGGATAGGATAAAAATAGATTAAGAGGAGGTACTTAAAAGATTGGCAGTATTCAAAGTAGAAATGTCACCCGGTCTAGATGACATGCATCCTAGGTTACTGAGGGAAGTAAGGGTGGAAATTGCGGATGCTCTGGCCACAATCTTCCCTGTTCAAAAAAGGGGAAAGGGATAAACCCAGCAATTCAGGCCAGTCATCTTAACGTCGGTGGTGGGGAAACTTTTAGAGACCATAATCTGGGACAAAATTAATTAGTACTTGGAAAAGAATGGGCTAATAAATGAAAGTCAGCACTGATTTGATAAAGGGAAATCGTGTTTGATTAACTTGATTGAGTTCTTTGATGAAGTAACAGAGAGGGTTGATGAGGGTAGTGCGGTTGATGTTGTGTATCTGGACTTACAAAAGGCATTTGATAAAGTACCACATAATAGACTTGTTAGCAAAATTAAAGCCCATGGGATTAAAGGGACAGTGGCAATGTGGATATGAAATTGGCAAGGCGACAGAAAGCAGAGAGTAGTGGTGAACAATAGTTTTTCAGACTGGAGGGAAGTATACAGTGGTGTTCCCCAGGGGTCAGTATTAGGACCACTGCTCTTTTTGATATAAGAACATAAGAACATAAGAAATAGGAGCATGAGTAGGCCATTCGGCCCCTCGAGCCTGCTCCACCATTCAACAAGATCATGGCTGATCTTCTACCTCAACGCTATTTCCTGCACTATCCCCATATCCCTTGATGCCTTTAATATCTAGAAATCTATCGATCTCTATTTTGAATGTACTCAATGACTGAGCCTCCACAGCCATCTGGGGTAGAGAATTCCAAAGATTCACCACCCTCTGAGTGAAGAAATTTCACCTCATCTCAGTCCAAAACGGCCTACCCCTTATTCTGAGACTGTGACCCCTGGTTCTAGACTTCCCAGCCAGGGGAAACGTCCTCCCTCCATCTACCCTGTCGAGCCCTGTAAGAATTTTGTATGTTTCAATGAGATCACCTCTCATTCTTCTAAACTCTAGAGAATACAGGCCTTGTCTACTCAATCTCTCCACATACAACAATCCCGCCATCCCAGGAATCAGTCTGGTGAGCCTTCATTGCACTCCATCTATGGCAAGTATATTCTTTCTTAGGTAAGGAGACCAAAATTGTACACAATACTCCAGGTGCGGTCTCACCAAGACCCTATATAATTGCAGTAAGACATCTTTACTCCTGTACTCAAACCCTCTTGTAATAAAGACCAACATACTATTTGCCTTCCAATTGCTTGCTGCACCTGCATGTTAGCTTTCAATGACTCATGTACAGGGACACCTAGGTCCCTTTGAACATCAACATTTCCCGATCTCTCACCATTTAAAAAATTCTCTGCATTTCTGTTTTTCCTACCAAAGTGAATAACTCCACGTTTTTCCACATTATATTCCATCTGCCTTGTTCTTACCCACTCACTTAGCCTGTCTATATCCCCTTGAAGCCTCACAACTCACATTCCCTCTTAGTTTTGTGGGTTCAGCAAACTTGGAAATATTACATTTGGTCCCCTCATCCAAATAATTGATATAGATTGTGAATAGCTGGGGCCCAAGCACTGATCCTTGCGGTACCCCACTAGTCACAGTCTGCCAACCTGAAAAAGACCCGTTTATTCCGACTCTCTGTTTTCTGTCTGTTAATCAATTCTCAATCCATACCAGTATATTACCCCCAATTCCATGTGCTCTAAATTTGTTCACCAACCAGTAGCATAGTGGTTATGTTACTGGACTAGTAATCCGGAGGTCCTGGCCTAATAATCCGCGAGTCACCTGCTGGGGAATTGAAATTCAACTAATTAAATAAAATCTGGAATTAAAATATTAGTAATAGTGGCCCTGAAACTACCGGATTGTCATATAAAACCCATCTGGTTCACTAATGTCCTTTAGGGAAGGAAATCTGCCATCCTTACCTGGTCTATATGTGACTCCAGACCCACAACAATGTGGTTGATTCTTAATTGCCCTCTGAAATGGCCTAGCAAGCCACTCAGTTTTAAAATCTCATTGAAAAAAGTCATAATAAGAATAAAACCGGACAGACCACTAGGCACTGGACACGACGTAAAGGCAAACCAAGCCCAGTTGACCCTCAATAACATCTGGGGACTTGTGCCAAAATTGCTGAGAGCTGCCCCACAGACTAGTCAAACAACAGCCTGATAGAATCATACCTTTACAGCCAACGTCCCAGACTCTTCCATCACCATCCCTGGGTATGTCCTGTCCCACCGGTAGGACAGACCGACCAAAGGTGGCGGTACAGTGATATGCAGTCAGGAGGGACTGGCACTGGGAGTCCTCAACATTGACTTTTTTTAAAAATTCGTTCATGGGATGTGGGCGTCACTGGCAAGGCCAGCATTTATTGCCCATCCCTAAGAGGGCAATTAAGAATCAACCACATAGGCCAGACCGGGTAAGGACAGCAGGTTTCCTTCCCGAAAGGACATTAGTGAACCAGATGGGTTTTTATGACAATCTGGTAGTTTCATGGCTATCATTACTGATACTAGTATTTTAATTCCAGATTTTTATTTAATTAATTGAATTTAAATTCGCCAGCCGCCGTGGCGGGATTTGAACTCGTGACTCTGGATTTTAGTCCAGGCCTCTGGATTACTAGCCCAGTAACATAACCACTACGCTACCGGACCTCATAAAATCTCATGGCATCAGGTCGAACATGGGCAAGGAAACCTCCTGCTGATTACCACCTACTGCCCTCCCTCAGCTGAATGAATCAGTCCTCCTCCATGTTGAAGACCACTTGGAGGAAGCACTGAGGGAGGTAAGGGCACGGAATGTACTCTGGTGTGAGGGATTTCAATGTCCATCACCAAGACTGGCTCGGTAGCACCACTACTGACCGAGCTGGCCGAGTCCTGAAGGAGATAGCTGCCAGACTGGGCCTGCTCCAGGTGGTGAGCAAACCAACACGAGGGAAAAACTTACTTGACCTCGTCCTCACCAATCTACTTGTCGCAAATGCGTCTATCCATGACAGTATTGTGTAGGAGTGACCACCGCACTGTCCTCGTGGAGACCATCCACCGTGTTGTGTGGCACTACCACCGTGCTAAATGGGATAGATTCAGAACAGATCCAGCAGCTCAAAACTGGGCATCCATGAGGCGCTGTGGGCCATCAGCAGCAGAATTGTATTCCAGCAGAATCTGTAACCTCATGGCCTGGCATATTCCTCACTCTACCATTACTAACAAGCCAGGGGATCAACCCTGGTTCAATGAGGAGTGTAGAAGAGCATGCCAGGAACAGCACCAGGCGTACCTAAAAATGAGGTGCCAAACTGGTGAAGCTACAACTCAGGACTACATGCATGCTAAACAGCGGAAGCAACATGCTAGAGACAGAGCTAAGCGATTCCACAACCAACGGATCAGATCAAAGCTCTGCAGTCCTGCCACATCCAGTCGTGAATGGTGGTGGACAGTTAAACAACTAACGAGAGGAGGAGGGTCTGTAAACATCCCCATCCTCAATGATGGCGGAATCCAGCATGTGAGTGCAAAAGACATGGCTGAAGCGTTTGCAACCATCTTCAGCCAGAAGTGCCGAGTGGATGATCCATCTCGGCCTCCTCCCGATATCCCCACCATCACATGAAGCCAGTATTCAGCCAATTCGATTCACTCCACATGATATTAAGAAACGGCTGAGTGCACTGGATACAGCAAAGGCTATGGGCCCCGACAACATCCCAGCTGTAGTGCTGAAGACTTGTGCTCCAGAACTAGCTGCGCCTCTAACCAAGCTATTCCAGTCCAGCTACAACACTGGCATCTACCCGACAATGTGGAAAATTGCCCAGGTCTGTCCTGTCCACAAAAAGCAGGACAAATCCAATCCGGCCAATTACCGCCCCATCAGTCTACTCTCAATCATCAGCAAAGTGATGGAGGGTGTCATCGACAGTGCTATCAAGTGGCACTTACTCACCAACAACCTGCTCACCGATGCTCAGTTTGGCTTCCGCCAGGACCACTCGGCTCCAGACCTCATTACAGCCTTGGTCCAAACATGGACAAAAGAGCTGAATTCCAGAGGTGAGGTGAGAGTGACTGCCCTTGACATCAAGGCAGCATTTGACTGAGTGTGGCACCAAGGAGCCCTAGTAAAATTGAAGTCAATGGGAATCAGGGGGAAAACTCTCCAGTGGCTGGAGTCATACCTAGCACAAAGGAAGATGGTAGTGGTTGTTGGAGGCTAATCATCTGAGCCCCAGGACATTGCTGCAGGAGTTCCTCAGGCAGCCCTTCAGCTGCTTCATCAATGACCTTCCCTCCATCATAAGGTCAGAAATGGGGATGTTCGCTGATGACTGCACAGTGTTCAGTTCCATTCGCAACCCCTCAAATAATGAAGCAGTCCGAGCCCGCATGCAGCAAGACCTGGACAACATCCAGGCTTGGGCTCATAAGTGGCAAGTAATATTCGCGCCAGATAAGTGCCAGGCAATGACCATCTCCAACAAGAGAGAGTCTAACCACCTCCCCCTGACATTCAACGGCATTACCATCGCCGAATCCCCCACCATCAACATCCTGGGTGTCACCATTGACCAGAAACTTAACTGGACCAGCCATATAAATACTGTGGCTACGAGAGCAGGTCAGAGGCTGGGTATTCTGCAGCGAGTGATTCACCTCCTGACTCCCCAAAGCCTTTCCACCATCTACAAGGCACAAGTCAGGAGTGTGATGGAATACTCTCCACTTGCTTGGCTGAGTGCAGCTCCAACAACACTCAAGAAGCTCGACACCATCCAAGATAAAGCAGCCCGCTTGATTGGCACCCCATCCACCACACTAAACATTCACTCCCTTCACCACTGGCGCACTGTGGCTGCAGTGTGTACCATCCACAGGATGCACTGCAGCAACTCGCCAAGGCTTCTTCGACAGCACCTCCCAAACCCGCGACCTCTACCACCTAGAAGGACAAGAGCAGCAGGCACATGGGAACAACACCACCTGCACGTTCCCCTCCAAGTCACACACCATCCCGACTTAGAAATATATCGCCGTTCCTTCATTGTCGCTGGGTCAAAATCCTGGAACTCCCTTCCTAACAGCACTGTGGGAGAACCTTCACCACACGGACTGCAGCGGTTCAAGAAGGCGGCTCACCACCACCTTCTCGAGGGCAATTAGGGATGGGCAATAAATGCTGGCCTTGCCAGCGACGCCCACATCCTGTGAACGAATTTTAAAAATAAATAAATAAATAAATACTGTGGCTACAAGAGCAGGTCAGAGGCTGGGCATTCTGCGGCGAGTGACTCACCTCCTGACTCCCCATAGCCTTCCCACCATCGACAAGGCATAAGTCAGGAGTGTGATGGAATACTCTCCACTTGCCTGGATGAGTGCAGCTCCAACAACACTCAAGAAGCTTGACACCATCCAGGACAAAGCAGCCCGCTTGATTGGCACCCCATCCACCACCCTAAACATTCACTCCCTTCACCACCGGCGCACTGTGGCTGCAGTGTCTACCATCCATAGGATGCACTGCAGCAACTCGCCAAGGCTTCTTCGACAGCACCTCCCTAACTTGCGACCTCTACCACCTAGAAGGACAAGAGCAGCAGGCACATTGGAACAACACCACCTGCACATTCCCCTCCAAGTCACACACCATCCCGACTTGGAAATACATCGCCGTTCATTCATCGTCGCTGGGTCAAAATCCTGGAACTCCCTTCCTAACAGCACTGTGGGAGAACCTTCACCACACAGACTGCAGCGGTTCAAGAAGGCAGCTCACCACCACCTTCTCAAGGGCAATTAGGGATGAGCAATAAATGCTGGCCTCGCCAGCGACGCCCATATCCCATGAACGAATAAAAAGAACACCTGTGTGAGACCTTATCAAAAGCCTTCTGAAAATCCAAATACACCACATCCACTGGTTCCCCCTTAACTATTCTACTAGTTACATCCTCAAAGAATTCAAATAGGTTTGTCAAACATGATTTCCCTTTCATAAATCCATGTTGACTCTACCAAATCCTATTATTACTTTCAACAGGCATCAAACAGGAAATTAGAGATGCATGTAACAAGTGTACTACAGTAATCATGGGTGACTTTAATCTACACATAGACTGGCAAATACAAATTAGCAATAATACTGTGGAGGATGAATTCCTGGACTGTGTACAAGATGGTTTTTTAGACCAGTACCTTGAGGAGCCAACCAGGGAACAGGCTATCCTAGATTGGGTATTGTGCAATGTGAAGGGGTTAATTAATAATCTTGTTGTGCGGGGTCCTTTAGGGAAGAGTGACCATAACATGATAGAATTCTTCATTAAGATGGAAAGTGAAGTAGTCCAATCCGAAACTAGGGTTCTAAATCTAAACAAAGGAAACTATGAAGGTATGAGGAGTGAGTTGGCTATGATAGATTGGGGAGCTTCGTTAAAAGGCATGACGGTGGATAGACAATGGCTAACTTTTAAGGAACGAATCTATGAATTGCAACAATTATACATTCCTTTCTGGTGCAAAAACACAAAAGGAAAAGCGGCCCAACCGTGGCTAACAAAAGAAATTAAGGATAGTATTAGATCCAAAGAGGAGTTATATAAAATTGCCAGAAATAGTAGCAAGCCTGAGGATGGGAGCAGTTTAGAATTCAGCAAAAAAGGACCAAGAGATTGATTAAGAGGGGAAAAATAGAGTATGAGAGTAAACTTGCAAGGAACATAAAAGTGGACTGTAAAAGCTTCTACAAGTATATAAAAAGAAAAAGATTAGTGAAGACAAATGTAGGTCCCTTACAGTCAGAAACAGGAGAATTTATAATGGGGAAGAAGGAAATGGCAGAGCAAAATAGATTCTAGCATTTTCCCTACTACCGATGTCGGGCTAACAGGTCTGTATTTCCCTGTTTTCTCTCTCCCTCCTTTCTTAAATAGTGGGGTTACATTTGCTATTTCAATCTGGAGGAACCATTCCAAAATCTATAGAATTTTGGAAGATGACAACCAATGCATCCACTATCTCTATTGCCACCTCTTTAAAAACCCTGGGTTGAAAGAGATCATCAGGTCCTTGGGATTTATCGACTTTCAGTCCCATTAATTTCTCCAGTACTTTTATTTTACTAATACTAATTTCTTTCAGTTCCTCATTCTCGCCAGACCTTTGTTTCTCTAGTATTTCTGGGAGGTTTTTTGTGTCTTCTTCCGTGACATATATTAATGACCTGGACTTGGTTATACAGGGTATAATTTCAAAGTTTGCAGATGACACGAAACTCGGAAATGTAGTAAACAATGTGCAGGATAGCAACAGACTTCAGGAGGACATAAACAGACAGGTGAAATGGGCAGACACATGGCAGATGAAATTTAATGCAGGTAAGTTTGAAGTGATGCATTTTGGTAGAAAGAATGAGGAGTGGCAATATAAACTAAATGGTACAATTTTAATGGGGGTGCAGGAACAGAAAGTCCTGGGGTTGCACGTACACAAATCTTTGAAGGTGGCAGGACAAGTTGAGAAGGATGTTAAAAAGGCATATGGGATCCTTGGCTTTATAAATAGAGGCACAGAGTACAAAAGCAAGGAAACACTGGTTCGGCCTCAGCTGGAATACTGTGTTCAATTCTGAGCACCACTCCTTAGGAAGGATGTCAAGGCCTTAAAGAAGGTGCAGTAGACATTTACTAGAACGGGTCCAGGGATGAGGGACTTCGGTTATGTGGAGAGACTGGAGAAGCTGGGGTTGTTCTCCTCAGAACATAGAAGGTTAAGGGGAGATTTGATAGAGGTGTTTAAAATCATTAACAGTTTTGACAGAGTAAATAAAGAGCAACTGTTTCCATTAGCAGAAGGATCGGTAACCAGAGGACACAGATTTAAGGTGATCGGCAAAAGAGCCAGACGCGACAGGAGGAAACATTTTTTTACACAGCGAGTTGTTATGATCTGAAATGCACTGCCTGAAAAGGAGGTGGAAGCAGATTCAATAGTAATTTTCAAAAGAGAATTAGATATATACATGGCAGTTTGAGGAACTGAATTCAGTTTAAAAGATCTGAAAATCAGATCAGTGCCCCTGGGTTAGGGAGAGTTCTCTGCTCCTGATCACTGTCCAGTGTCTCCTGCTGGAAATGCCTGCGTGTGAGGGTCAGTTCCCCACCCCACGGTCGATTAGTCTGTTAACACTCAGGGCTGGATTCTCCTGTTCGTGGTGGAGTAGCAGTGGGGCGGGATTTCCGCCTGGCCTTTATCTCTGCCCCATGGGTTGGAGTTATTGAATATGCACGGTGGGGTCCCGGTGGGATTCCTGCCATCAAGAAGGAGCCCAGATGCAAAATACCAATGGTGCTGCACCGGGAATCGCTGCCGCACCACTAGTCAAGGCAGCCAGGGACCTAAAGGGACAGGAGAGCCTGAAGATCAATGGCATCAACTGAGGCCTACACAGGTAAGTGAATGGGGGCCTATACGCAGGGTCAGGAGGCCTTTACTCGGCCTTCCCCCTCCATTGTCTGACCTTGGGGCCACTACCACCGCTACCCTGGGCCTACCATCACTTGGTTGCCCAGGGAAATGGTGGTACATGGGGCAGGCAAGACGTAAATTGGAACCCAGATCCTGCCCATTCCTCCCCTCCTTAGGATATGCAATGTGGTCTGTAACTTCCTCCAGCCTTACAACCCTCCGAGAACTCTGCGCTTCTCCAATTCTGACCCCTTGTGCATCCCCTACTTTCTTCGCCCTGCCGTTGGCGGCCGTGCCTTCGGCTGTCTAGGCCCTAAGTTCTGGAATTCCCTCCCTAAACCTCTCCGCTTCTCCACCTCTTTCTCCTCCTTAAAACCTACCTCTTTGACCAAATTTTTGATTATCTGTCATCATGTCTCCTTTGGTTCGGCGTCAATTTTTGTCTGATTACGCTCCAGTGGAGCGTCTTGGGCATTTTACCAAGTTAAATGGGCTATATAAATGCAAGTTGTTGTTATTGAAGGAGCAGCCAGCGGCAGTATTGGTGGGGGAGTGAGTGATCAGAGGAAGGGAAATCGAGCCTAGGGTTGTGAGGTGCCACTATCCTGCCCCATTTCGGGCGCTTGGGTTTGACAAAGGGAACTCCTGCATGTTGTCAGATTCACAATGCAGTAGAGAACCAAGCTGAATATAGAAAGTGCAGAGGAGAACTGAAAAAGGAAATAAGAGAGGTAAAGAGGGGTAATCTATGAGAATAGATTTGCAGTTAACATATAAAAGAACACTAAAGTCTTTTTATAAACATATAAATAGTAGAAGTGTAGTCAAAGGAAGGGTGGGGCCATTTAAGGACCAAAAAGGAGATTTCTTGTGGAGGCAAAGGGCATGGCTGAAATCCAGGGATGAGAGGGTTGTCCTATGAGGAGAGATTGAGTAGAATGGGCCTGTACTCTGGAGTTTAGAAGAATGAGAAGTGAGCTCATTGAAACATATAGGATTCTAAGCGTGCTTGACAGGGTGGATGGTGAGAGGATGTTTTCCCTGTCTGGAGAGTCTAGAACTAGGGGACATAGTCTCAGGATAAGGGGTCGGACATTTAGGACTGAGATGAGGAGGAATTGCTTCACTCAGAGGGTCGTAAATCTTTGGAATTCTCTACCCCAGGAGGCTATGGATACTCAGTCGTTGAGTATATTCAAGACTGAAGTTGATAGATTTTTGGATTCTAAGGGAATCAAGGAACATGGGGATTGGGTGGGAAAGTGAGTTGCAGTCGAAGATCAGCCATGATCTTATTGAATGGCGGAGCAGGCTCGAGGGGCCATATGGCTTACTTCTGCTCCTACTTCTTATGTTCTTATGTTGTTATGAGATACTGAATGAGTATTTTGCATCTGTCTTCACAAAAGAAGAGGATGCAGCCAATGTCACAGTAAAGGAGGATGGGGTAGAGAAATCGGATAGGATAAAAATAGATAAAGAGGAGGTACTTAAAAGGTTGGCAGTGCTCAAAGTAGAAAAGTCACATGGTCTGGATGGGATGCATCCTCGATTGCTAAGGGAAGTAAGGTTGGAAATTGCAGAGGCTCTGGCCACAATCTTTCAATTCTCCTTAGATATGGGAGTGGTGCCAGAGGATTGGAGGATTGCAAATGTTACACCCCTGTTCAAAAAAGGGGAGAGGGATAAGCTCAGCAACTACAGGCCAGTCAGCCTAACGTCGGTGGTGGGGAAGGGTTTTGATAGAGTAAATAAGGAGAAACTGTTTCCACTAGCAGGAGGGTCGGTAACCAGAGGACACCGATTTAAGGTAATTTCTAAAAAGAGTCAGATGTGAGATGAGGAGAAATCTTTTTACGCAGCGAGTTATTATGGTCTGGAATGCACTGCCTGAAAGGGTGGTGGAAGCAGATTCAATAGTAACTTTCAAAAGGGAATTGGATAAATACTTGAAGGAGAAAAATTTGTAGAGCTATGATGAAAGAGCAGGGGAGTGGGACTAATTGGATAGCTCTTTCAAAGATCCAGCATGGGCATGATGGACCAAATTACCTACTTCTGTGCTGTAAGATTCTATGTTTCTATCTTAGGAGAAATGGAGTGGGGTGTCGAGCCAAACGCAGATTATCCAAACCAACGTCAATAATTCCAGTTAAGACCTATTTTGATTCACTAATTAGCTGACCCATCTGTCACAAGGTTGAATGAGAATTTTGCATCTGTCTTCACAAAAGAAGTTAGAACGATGTTTTGAAAGGGAGTGAGCAGCGAGGCAATGAATTAATGACTAAACATCATGTGCTCCCATAAACTTGACTTCAGCCTTTCCCAGTGCGTGCACAGAGTAACATAGGAGAGCATTCAGTGCGGTATCATGTGGTGTGTGAGGAGAACTGCCTGGTATACCAATCGCCTCCATCACAGGCTGGAAAGGGCACTCACCACCAAGTCCATGCTCCGTCTCCCTCATGAAGTAAGGCTTGTGGGTAAAGCAGGCTCTGCTGATACCTCATTTTTGCAAGAGCCAAATGAAATTCTGTAAACAGCTGTTTTAAAAGTACTGAGGGGCATTTCACCAGCTTCAAGATTTGGTTCACCACTGGTTTTAAAAGTATTGAGGGACATTTCACCAGCCTCAAGATTTGGCTGAGGTCAAATCAAAATCGTTTTGATTTGACGTCAGTCTTAGGAGTGTGGGATTTGAAGAATCCAAAATCAGGACTGGAAATCAGATGAGATGTAAAGAGTAATGGATGAGTAAGTGGCAGATCTCTGAGCTGTGTGTTGACAGCGCCTGTTGAATTATGGAGGACTCAGAGTGAGTTACAAGTCAGCAAAAACAGAGTCCATGTCACCTGGAGTTTGCTTTGTTTCTCTTTCTGATTTGCCCACCATTTTCCCCTTGCTCTACCTCCTCTCGTTAAATCTATGTTGGGTGCTGATCCACAGCAGCTGATCACAGTCCGCTGTCACTCTCAACAGGCCATTCTTAATGTCTGAGCCTAGGCACTGACAGTGTAATACAGGTGCTTAACATTAGAAAAGAATGGGACAGGTTGGATAAAAGCAGACTGTTTCCAATGGTTGATGGGTCAAAAATGAGGGGCCACTGATACAAGATTAAATGTAAGAGATTTAGAACAGGGATCAGGAGAAACTTTTTCACACAGAGAATCGTGAGGCTGTGGAATTCACTTCCAGGGTTAATGGTTGAGGCAGAAACTATCTCAACAATCTAGATTAGACTGGATAGGTGGATGAAGGAAAAGGAGTTTTTTTCTATTCGTTCATGGGATGTGGGCGATTCGGCGATGGTAATGCCATTGAATGTCAAGGGGAGGTGGTTAGACTCTCTCTTGTTGGAGATGGTCATTGCCTGGCACTTGTGTGGTGCGAATGTTAGTTGGCACTTATGAGCCCAAGCCTGGATGTTATCCAGGTCTTGCTGCACATGGGCACAGGCTGCTTCGTTATCTGAGGGGTTGCGAATGGAACTGAACTGCGAATGGAGTTTAAGGGATATGGGAACAGGGTGGTTAAATGTGATTAGAACTATTTGCTTGTGTGGAGGGTAAACGCCGACATGGATTGGTTGGGCCGAATGGCCTGTTTCTGTGTTGTAACTTCTGTGTATTTCTATGTCTGCAGCCTATTTGACTGTGGAGGGCATCACATCCAAGCCTGTTCCTGTCATCATGCAGTCACCCTTAACAGGGGTTGTTGGACAGTGATCAGGAGCATCGACCCTGTCCTATCTTACCCTCATTAATCTTTTTTTTTATTCATTCTTGGGATGTGGGTGTTGCTGGCAAGGCCAGCATTTATTGCCCATCCCCGGCAGGACTGATGTATGAGGAGAGATTGGGTCGACTAGGCCTATATTCACTAGAGATTAGAAGAATGAGAGGTGACCTCATCGAAACATATAAAATTCTAACAGGACTAGACAGATTAGATGCAGGGAGGATGTTCCCGATGGCTGGGGAGTCCAGAACCAGGGGTCACAGTCTCAGGATACGGGGTATGCCATTTAGAACCGAGATGAGGAGAAATTTCTTCACTGAGAGTGTGGTGAACCTGTGGAATTCTCTACCACAGAAGGCAGTGGAGGCCAAGTAATTAGATGTATTCAAGAAGGAGATAGATATATTTCTTAATACTAAAGGGATCAAGGGATATGGGGAAAAAGTGGGAACAGGGTACTGAGTTAGACAATCAGCCATGATCATTTTGAATGGCAGAGCAGACCCGAAGGGCCGAATGGCCTACCCTTGCTCCTATTTTCTATGTTTGTATGTTTCTAATTGCCCTCGAGAAGGTGGTGGTGAGCCGCCTTCTTGAACCGCTGCAGTCCGTGTGGTGAAGGTTCCCCACGGTGCTGTTAGGTAGGGAGTTCCAGGATTTTAACCCAGCGACGATGAAGGAACCGCGATATATTTCCAAATCAGGGTGGTGTGTGACTTGGAGGGGATTGTGCAGGTGGTGTTGTTCCCATGTGCCTGCTGCCCTTGTCCTTCTAGGTGGTAGAGGTCACGAGTTTGGGATGCGCTGTCAACGGAAAAGAAAATCAGCGGGGTGTAAAATGGATGCCCGATACTCTATCGCCCAAGACCTATTTCACCCCCTTTGTATCTGACGGAAGAGCTGCTGAAAGACTTGAGTTTGCGTGAAATCAGCGGAGCTTTTAAATCGGTAAAAAGAGGGGATTAAGTAATTAAGGTAATCGCATGTTAACGAGGTGCGAAGAGGTTATTGAAAAGCTGAGTCTGTCCAAAATAGCCAGCACCTTTGAAATTGACTGTCAGTGTTAACTGGCCAGTATAGATGGTTGCCGATCATAATCGTGGGCGGTATAAGTGGTGGGGACTGTGAAGAAAAAACTTGCATTTATATAGCACCTTTCACAACCTCAGGATGTCCTAAAGCGCTGTACAGCCAATGAAGTACTTTCTGAAGTGCAGTCACAGTTGTAATGTAGGAAACACGGCAGTCAATTTGTGCACAGCAAGATCCCACAAACAACAATGAAATAAGTGACCAGATAATCTGTTTTAGTGATGTAGGCTGAGGGATAAATATTGGCCAGAACACTGGGAGAACTCCCCTGCTTCTTCTTCAAATAGTGCAATGGGATCTTTTACATTCACCTGAGAGGGCAGGCAGGAGCTCGGTTTAATGTCTCATCCAAAAGACGGCACCTCTGACAGTGCAGTACTGCCTCAGTTCTGCACTGAATTGTCAGCCTGGATTATGTGCTCAAGTCTCTGGAGTTAGGACTTGAACCCACAACCTTCAGACTCAGAGGTGAGAGTGCTACCCACTGAACCACAGCTGACACAGTATTAGCAAAATGTATTCTGTGCCAAAATCAGTTAAGGTTTCACTTTCCAGGACCATCTTTCTCAACCTTTGATTCTAATTAATTCATCATGTGTCACCAGAGCAGTTATGATTATCAGTGCAGGATCCACACTAGTCTATATATAGAGCAGTCGGTAACCTAAGTGGCTATAATGTTGGCTGCCCCACCATGCACTTGTGGATTCATGTCTCACACCCGTTTGTCACTCCATTCCACCTGCCACATTCAGTAACAGGTTTGTGTTATGATTCTTGATTGGTCAGAACGAAGGATGCAGTGTTGACAGTCAGGGACCATTCCATTTTGTATCATAGAATCTTACAGCACAGAAAGAAGCCATTCGGCCCATCGTGCCTGTGCTGGCTCTTTGAAAGAGCTATCCAATTAGTCCCACTCCCCTGCTCTTTCCCCATATCCCTTCAAATTTTTCCTTTTTCAGTATTTATCCAATTCCCTTTTGAAAGTTACTATTGAATCTGCTTCCACCATCCTTTCAGGCAGTGCATTCCAGATCATAACAACTTGCTGCATAAAAAAAATTCTCCTCATCTCCCCTCGGGTTCTTTTGCCAATTACCTTAAATTTGTGTCCTCTGGTTATCTATGTCAAAGGGAAAACTCACACATTCTGTCATATCCTACCCTACTACCAAGTGGTTGATTCCTGTTGAGAAACCCTGGTGCTGTATTGAATGGAATCCTTGAGAACTCTGCCGAATGTGGTCACACAGAGGTGGTAATTAGTTTGTTGCAAGGATATATAATGGAAGATTTATTATAAATAATTTATTAAATATATTTGTTAATATGTTTTTGCTCTTCCCTTGAAATGAAAATGAATCAATTTAAAGCAGCCATCATAAAGATCATAGAATCGTAGAATGGTTACCACACAGAAGGAGGCCATTCAGCCCGTCGAGCCCGTGCTGGCTCTCTGCAAGAGCAAACCAGTTAGTCCCACTCCCCTGCCCTGTCCCACTCCCCTGCAGATTTTTTCCTTTCAAGTACTTATCCAATTCTCTTTTGAAAGCCACAATTGAATCTGCCTCCACCACCCCCTCGGGAGTGCATTCCAGATCATAACAACTCGCTGAGTAAAAAAGTTTTTCCTCATGTCGCCTTTGGTTCTTTTGCCAATTACTTTAAATCTGTGTCCTCTGATTTGTGACCCTTCCGCCAATGGGAAGAGTTTCTCTCTGTCTATTCTGTCTAGACCCCTCATAATTTTGAACACTTCTATCAAATCTCCTCTCAACCTGCTCTGCTCTAAGGAGAACAACCCCAGCTTCTCCAGTCTATCCACATAACTGAAATTCCTCATTCCTGGAATCATTCTAGTAAATCTTTTCTGCACCCCCTTCTTTGGCCTGTATTCACTCGAGTTTAGAAGAATGAGAGGGGATCTCATTGAAACATATAAAATTCTGACAGGGCTAGGCAGACTGGATGCAGGGAGGATGTTTTCCCTGGCTGGGGGGGTCCAGAACGAGGGGTCATAGTCTCAGGATACAGGGTAGGACATTTAGGACTGAGATGAGGAGAAATTTCTTCACTCAGAGAGTGATGAACCTGTGGAGGCCAAGTCACTGAATATATTTAAGAAGGAGCTAGATAGATTTCTAGACACAAAAGGCATCAAGGGGTATGGGGAGAGAGCGGGAGTGTGGTATTGAGTTGGAGGATCAGCCATGATCGTGTTGAATGGCAGAGCAGGCTCGAGGGGCCAAATGGCCTTCTCCTGCTCCTATTTTCTATGTTTAATTGGTCAGACTTCTTCTAATTGTTCTATGATACAGATAGCAGCAAATTGTCAACCATGGAAGGCATCACAGCCAACCCCAATCCTGCTCTCATTGGACATGCATGCCTTCCAGCAGGAATCACTGGATAGTGATCAGGAGCAGGAACTGGAAATGGAAGCCCTGCTGTAGGTATAACCATCATTGTCTGCGTTATGTAATATATCTCATTGTAAATATCACTTGCAAAGTGTTCCATGATGGCATTCCGTGATGGTCTGCTGGAACTTTGCTCTGCTTTACTTTACCGACACTAAAGCCACAGAGGCTTCTGCTGCCCTGTCAGACAACATGGCTTTGTTTTCATCCAATTGCCGGGAGAACTGAATAGTTAGAGGCCCAATTTAAAGAAAATCAATAATCAGGAAGATTTCAATTGCTTTGAGGTTGGAGCTTGCTCACCTGCATTTTATGTTCCCCAGTTGCACCTTTCCTACTCTACCTCCCCATCTTCTACATTAAGAGCTTCAGCCTCCCGCACAGAATATTCCTCAGTCAGAAGCTTATCCCATTCCTGTCCTTTTTGGAGCACCTTTGAAGAAAGTGCTGACAACCAATACCTGAAAGCTCATGGCATTGCAATGGCAAAGCAAACTGTACAACACCGGTTTACCAACCATTTGAAAACAGAGAATGGATGGGCCCTAATCTTCTTGTTTGTGATGACGAATTTTGGTTACACCTTGCGAGCAATTGTGAAACATGGGGGACAGAAATGTACAAAAACTTACAAGTTGCAAATCCTGCAAAAGGGAAGATGTCCGGAGAAAGTTTCTTGTCGTAGGCTGATCACTTTCCTAAATATCTTCAGCAGAATGAAGGCAATGGAAGGGAAAATTGTGGTCTACTTGGTTCATATTTCCCGCTCATGCAGAAACTTTTCCAGCAATCTAACAAGCAAAAACAGGAGCAATTCTGAGCAAAAACTGGAGCAAGTCTGAGCAAAAACAGGAGCAAGTCTGAGCAAAAACTGGAGTAAATCTGAGCAAAAACAGGAGCAAGTCTGAGCAAAAACTGGAGCAAGTCTGAGCAAAAACAGGAGCAAGTCTGAGCAAAAACTGGAGCAAGTCTGAGCAAAAACTGGAGCAAGTCTGAGCAAAAACAGGAGCAAGTCTGAGCAAAAACTGGAGCAAGTCTGAGCAAAAACTGGAGCAAGTCTGAGCAAAAACAGGAGCAAGTCTGAGCAAAAACTGGAGCAAGTCTGAGCAAAAACTGGAGCAAGTCTGAGCAAAAACAGGAGCAAGTCTGAGCAAAAACTGGAGCAAGTCTGAGCAAAAACTGGAGCAAGTCTGAGCAAAAACTGGAGCAAGTCTGAGCAAAAACTAAAGCAAGTCTGAGCAAAAACTAAAGCAAGTCTGAGCAAAAACTGGAGCAAGTCTGAGCAAAAATTAAAGCAAGTCTGAGCAAAAACTAAAGCAAGTCTGAGCAAAAACTAAAGCAAGTCTGAGCAAAAACTGGAGCAAGTCTGAGCAAAAACTGGAGCAAGTCTGAGCAAAAACTAAAGCAAGTCTGAGCAAAAACTGGAGCAAGTCTGAGCAAAAACTAAAGCAAGTCTGAGCAAAAACTGGAGCAAGTCTGAGCAAAAACTAAAGCAAGTCTGAGCAAAAACTGGAGCAAGTCTGAGCAAAAACTAAAGCAAGTCTGAGCAAAAACTGGAGCAAGTCTGAGCAAAAACTAAAGCAAGTCTGAGCAAAAACTAAAGCAAGTCTGAGCAAAAACTAAAGCAAGTCTGAGCAAAAACTAAAGCAAGTCTCAGCAAAAACTGGAGCAAGTCTCAGCAAAAACTGGAGCAAGTCTGAGCAAAGCTCCAAAATGACATAGAACTGGACAAAGTGAGCCGAAAATAAAATAATTAAACATTGAGAGTGCCCCAAAGAATAAACACTAACAAATGATCAATTTGATTTTGACATATAAAAACCCAAGTTTACCATTCCTAATTGGATGAAAATTGTGTCTATTTTGCTTCATTTCAGGTCCCACACCAGGGATTTGAGCACAAAATCCAGGCAAAATTCAGTGCAGTACTGAGGGAGTGCTGCACTGTCGGAGTGCCGTCTTTTGGATCAGATGCTAAACTGAGGCCCTGTCTGCACACTCAGTTGGATATAAAAGATTCCATGGCGCTGTTTCAAAGAAAAGCAGGGGAGTTCTCCCAGTGTCCTGGCCAATATTTATCCCTCACTAACATCACTAAAACAGATATCTGGTCACTATCACATTGCTGTTTGTGGGGACCTTGCTGTGCACAAATTGACTGCTGCGTTTCTTACATTATATCAGTGACTACACTTAAAAAAGTAATTCATTGGCTGTAAAGCACTTTGGGACGTCCTGAGGTCGTGAAAGGCGAAATCTGAGAGAAGTTATAAAGCAAAAGTACAGACTCCATGTAGCCCTGTCGTCACTGCGGACTCTGCAGTGCATGACAGCGAAGCAAGTGCTCCAAGCTGAACTGCTTCACAACACAACAGCAGGGAGTTCAGAAATTGGCTCAGGACTGAGTTCCTAAGTAAACTATTGAGACTAATCATTTTGTAAAAGGTGACTGAGTCAGCAATAAGAAGATTGTATGGAACTTTACTCACAGAAAAGGAAAAAAAATAGACTTCTGAAGTTACAATTTAGCTGGGCTCTGACTAAGCTTTGAAAGGCACTGTGTTCCTGCTAGCTCAGGGTAGCAAGCACTCGACTCCAGAGGAGATCACAAGTTTGGATTCCCTGCACCGCTTGCCAATGATCTTTGGTTGGATGGCTTCCTTCAGGTCACAGTAGGGCTGGTGGATGCAGCACTGTATTGAAGCATTTTGTTTCAAGTGAGGCAAATTGAGGTACTACCTGCTTACATTAGCTGAATGGCAGCTCCTGGTTGTTGGGCGGAGAGCTGCACTCCTCAGGGTGAAGTCTGGGGCTAGAGGAAGATTTGGGTCACAAAAAAGAGATAAAAGCTAGGAAACAGTAAAATAATCTGAGTCTGCAATTGAAGGAAGTTATTGCTTTGAAACCAAACTGGCCAGTGTGGAAGGAAAGGAAAGAATTTGCATTTATATAGCACCTTTTCAACGTCAGGACATCCCAACATGCTTTACAGCCAGTGAATTAATTTTGAAGTGAGGTCATTGTTGCAATGTAAGGAAATGCAGCAGCCAATTTGAGCTCAGCAAGGTCCCACAAACAGCATTGAGATAAATGAGCAGATAATCTATTTTAGTGATGTTGGTTGAGGGATAAATATTGGCCAGGACACTGGGGAGAACTCCCCTACTTGTCTTTGAATAGTGCCATGGGATCTTTTACACCCACCTAAGAGGGCAGACGGAACCACGGTTTAACATTTCATCTGAAAGACGGTACCTCCGACGCTGCAGCACTCCCTCAGTGCAGCACTGAAGTGTCAGCCTAGATTTTGTGCTCAAGTCTCGGGAATGGGACTTGACCTTCTGACTCAGAGGTGAAAGTGCTACCACTGTGCCAAGGCTGACACCTAATGATGGGCTGTAGTGAATATTGTCATACTTACTCCGCTAACGTCCCAAGGTGCTTCACAGGAGTGTAATATGCGATTAGTACGACTGTAGTGGCAAACTAAATCATGGCAGGAGCCAATCAGCTATGACCTTTGGCTGCAAAATGGCCAATACAACTACTCCAGGGGAACCTAGTTGCTGTTGGCTTGTTAATTCTTCATCTCTACATATGCTGAGCTCTTTTATTGCAGGAACTGGGGCTGGTGGTTAACCTATAAATTTTGGAGACGATAAACTGTTCAAAATAATAGGTTAACAGCTCCTTTGAAATAGTGGAGAGAGGAATTTGTAATGAAGATGTTAAGAGTTTGTACAATAACATCACCCATGGTAATTTCTACCCTTCATTGCTTTTTCATACAATCACAATTAAGGTCACAAGACCATAAGACCATAAGAGATAGGAGCAGGAGTAGGCCATTCGGCCCCTTGAGCCTGCTCCGCCATTTAATGAGATCATGGCTGATCTGATTTTTACTTCAACTCCACTTTCCTGCCTTTTCCCCATATTCTTTGACTCCCTTGCTGATCAAAAATTTGTCTAACTCAGCCTTGAATGTATTCAATGACTCAGCCTCCACAGCTTTTTGGGGTAAGGAATTCCAAAGATTCACGGCCCTCTGGGAGAAGAAATTCCTCCTCATTTCCATCTTAAACAGGCGACCACTTATTCTGAGACTATGCCCCCTACTTTTAGATTCCCCCATGAGGGGTAACATCCTCTCAGCATCTACCCTATCAAGCCCCCTCAGAATCTTGTATGTTTCAATAAGATCTCCTCTCATTCTTCTAAACTCTAATGTGTATAGACCCAACCTGTTCAATCTTTCCTCATAAGACAACCCTTCCATACCCGGAATCAACCTAGTGAACCTTCTCTGAACTGCCTCCAATGCAAGTATATCCTTCTTTAAATAAGCAGTACCCCAGGTGTGGTCTCACCAGCACCCTGTACAGTTGTAGCATGACTTCACATTTTCCCACATTATATTCCATCTGTTAAGTTTTTGCCCATTCGCTTAACCTGTCAATATCCCTTTGCAGACACTTTGTGTCCTCATCGCAACTTGCTTTTCCACCTATCTTTGTATCATCAGCAAATTTGGCCACAAGACACTCTGTTCCTTCATCCAAGTCATTGATATATATTGTAAATAGTTGAGGTCCCAGCACTGATCCCTGCGGCACCCCACTGGTTACAGATTGCCATTTTGAAAATGACCATTTTATCCCGATTCTTTGTTTTCTGTTAGTTAGCCAATCCTCTATCCATGCCAGTATATTACCCCCAACACCATGAGCTCTTATCTTGAGCAGTAATCTTTTATGTGGCATCTTATCGAATGCCTTTTGGAAATCCAAATATACTGCATCCATTGGTTCCCCTTTATCCACCCTGCCCGTTACTTCCTCAAAGAACTCTAATAAATTTGTCAGACATGATTTCCTCTTCATAAAACCATATTGACTTTCCTTGATTGTATTATGAGTCTCCAAATGTCCTGCTACTACTTCCTTAATAATGGATTCTAGCATTTTCCCAATGACAGATGTTAGGCTTACTGGTCTATAGTTACCTGCTTTCTGTCTCACTCCCTTCTTGAATAGGAAAGTTACGTTTGCGGTTTTCCAATCCACTGGGATCTTTCCAGAATCTAGTGAATTCTGGAAGATTACAACCAATGCATCCACTATCTCTGTAGCCACTTCCTTTAAGACCCTCGGATGCAAGCCATCAGGTCCAGGGGACTTGTCAGCCTTTAGACCCATTAGTTTACCCAGTACTTTTTCTCTAGTGATAATGATTGTTTTTAGTTCCTTCCTCCCCTTTGCCCCTTGATTTTCTACTATTATTGGTATGTTATTTGTGTCTTCTACTGTGAAGACAAATACAAAATATCTGTTCAATTCCTCTGCCATTTCCTTGTTTTCCATTATTATTTCCCCAGTCTCGTCCTCTAAGGGACCAATGTTTACTTTAGCTACCCTCTTCCTTTTTATATACTTGTAGAAGCTTTTACTGTCAGTTTTTATATTTCTTGCTAGTTTACTCTCATAATTTATTTTCTCCCTCTTTATTATTCTTTCAGTCATCCTTTGCTGGTTTTTAAAGTTTGACTGGCAAGGAAAGGAAATGTACTTCCCTTAATTTATCCTCATATGTTTCTCCAGTGACTCAGCCAATTAAGAGACAAAAGCCTAGAAATTTGATTGCATCGTGCCTGTTTTAAAGATGTCCAATATGGCGGACGGCATGTGTGCACTAATTCTGCACTGGAAGAGCGCCGCCCGCTATAATAATAAAGGCTCCTGTATAGGCACCCATGGCGGCGCCAGAAACATATGCAATAGGGGTCTGATGCCTGTTTGAAGCCCCTTTTGCAAAAAATAAAGGGAGACTGCTGGTGGAAAGGTAAGTTTGAAATGTTTTATTTATCTTATCGTGGAGTCGGGAGGAGCAAGAGTGCTCCCCCCAGCTCTACATTAAAACTGTTGACTACTGCCAGCCACCAGTAGCCATGTCCCATTGCCTCCCCCTCTCCGGACTCTCTTAAGAACATAAGAGCATATGAAATAGGAGCAGGAGTAGGCCATATGGCCCCTCGAGCCTGCTCCACCATTGAATAAGATCATGGCTGATCTTTGACCTCAAGTCCACTTTCCCGCCCGATCCCCATATCCCCTGATTCGCTTAGAGGCCAAAAATCTATCGATCTCAGTCTTGAATATCAAAAGCAAAATACTGCGGATGCTGGAAATCTGAAATAAAAACCAGAAAATGCTGGAAAAGCTCAGCAAGTGAGGCAGCATCTATGGAGAAAAAAACAGGGTTAACGTTTCAAGTCGCAAGACCTTTCATCAGAACTGGAAGATGTTAAAGAGTTAAAGTTTTTAAGCAAGTACAGAGCCAGGGAAAGGAGGGGGAGGGGAGGGGAGGAAAGAACAAAAGGTAAGGTCTGTGATAGGGTAGAGGGCAAGAGAGATTAATTGGCAAAAGGGATGATGGAGCAAGGCAAGAAGGTGGTAATGGAACAAGTTAAGAAACAAAAGATCAGTCTAGAGGAGCTGCGAATGGCAACAGCAGAACCATTTCCAGCACCCGCTGTCCGAAAAAAAATGGGAGCAGTGGTTATGATCTGAAGTTATTGAAATAAATGTTGAGTCCGGAAGGTTGTAAAGTGCCTAAATGAAAGATGAGGTGCTGTTCCTCGAGCTTACATTGAGCTTCATTGGAACAGTGTAAGAGGCCGAGGACAGAGAGGTCAGAGTGGGAGTGGGACGGGGAATAAAATGGCAAGCGACCAGCAGGTCAGGGTCACGTTTGCGGACAGAGGGGAGGTGTTCAGCAAAGGGATCACCCAGTCTGCGTTTGGTCTCCCCAATGTAGAGGAGACCGCATTATGAGCAGCGAATACAGTATACTAAATTGAAAGAAGTACAAGTAAACCACTTTTTCACCTGGATGGTGGGAAGGGAGGAGTTATGGGGCAGGTGTTGCATCTCCTGCGCTCGCGTGGGGAGGAGAGTGGGTGTTGGGGGTGATGAAAGAATGGACCAGGGTGTCGCGGAGGCAACAGTCCCTTCTGAATGCTGAAAGGGGAGGAGGGGAGATGTGTTTGGTGGTGGGATTGCGCTGGAGGTGGCAGAAATGGCGGAGAATGATACATTGAATGTGGATGTTGGTGGGGTGGAAGGTGAGGACAAGGGGGGCCCTATCATTTTTCTGGGAGGGAAGGGAAGGGGTGAGGGCAGAAGTGCGATAAATAGGACGGACACGGTCGAGGCCCCTGTCAACTACAGTGGAGAGGAATCCTCGGTTGAAGAAAAAGGAAGACATATCGGAAGCACTGGTATGGAAGATGGCATCGTCAGAACAGCTGCAACGGAGATGGAGAAACTGGGAGAAGGGAATAGAGTCCTTACAGGAAGCGGGGTGGGAGAAAGTGTAATCAAGCTAGCAGTGGGAGTCGATGGGCTTATGATATTGACTGACAGCCCATCCCCATAAATGGAGATAGAGAAGTTGAGGAAGAGAAGGGAAGAGTCAGAGGTGGATCATGTGAAGGTGGGGTGAAGGCGGGGGGAAGGGTGGAAATTGGAAGCAAAGTTGATGAAATGTTCCAGTTCGGGGTGAGAGCAGGATGCGGCACCGTTACAGTCATGAATGTACCAGAAAAAGAGGTGAGGGAGGGGACCCCGCATGGTGGACCCTTTCTCCCGTCTTCAGAATTCTCGTTCCACCTGGACTCCTCCCTCTGGCCTCTTACCCTTTCTTGATCTTTTCATTGCGATCTGCCGGCGTGACATCGGCTGTCTCTATTTCTCTACTCCTCTCACTCACTCTAACCTACCTCCCTCTGAACTCACTGCACTCCGTTCTCTCAGGTCCAACCCTGACATTGTCATTAAACCCGCTGACAAGGTCGGCACTGTTGTTGTGTGGTGAACAGACCTCTACCTTGCGGAGACTGACGCCAGCTTTCCGACACCTCCTCCTACCTCCCCCTGAACCATTACCCCACTGCCAAACATCAAGCCATAGTTTCCCAAACCGTCACTGACCTCACCTCCTCTGGAGATCTTCCCTCCACGGCCTCCAACCTCATAGTCCCCCAACCCCGCACAGCCCGCTTCTATCTCCTTCCCAAGATCCACAAACAGGACTGCCCTGGGCGACCCATCGTCTCAGCCTGTTCTTGCCCCACAGAACTTAATTCCTCCTATCTTGACTCTATTTTTTCTCCCCTTGTCCGGTCTCTTCCGACCTACATCCGTGACTCTTTAATAATTTCCAGTTTCCCAGCCCTAACCGTTTCCTTTTCACCATGGAAGTCCAGTCCCTCTACATCTCCATTCCCATCAGGATGGCCTGTGGGCCCTCCATTTCTTCCTTGAATGGAGGCCCAACCAGACCCCATCCATCACCACCCTCCTCTGCCTGACTGAATTTGTTCTTACGTTGAACAACTTCTCCTTTGACTCCATTCACTTCCTCCACGTGAATGGTGTTGCTATGGGAACCCATAAGGGTCCCAGCAGTGCCTGCCTTTTTGTGGGTTACGTGGATCATTCCTTGTTCTAGTCCTACTCAGATCCCCTCCTCCACCTCTTTTTCCGGTACATTGATGACTGTATCGGTGCTGCTTCTGGCTCTCGCCCCGAACTGGAAAATTTCATCAACTTTGCTTCCAATTTCCACCCTTCCCTTGGCTTCACATGGTCTATCTCTAACTCTTCCCTTCCTTGACTTCTCTATCTCCGTTTCTGGGGATAGGCTGTCAACCAATAACTATTATAAACCCACCAACTCCCGCAGCCACCTTGATTGCACTTCCTCCCACCCCGCTTCCTGTAAGGACTCTATTCCCTTCTCCCAGTTTCTCCATCTCCGTCGCATCTGTTCTGACGATGTCATCTTCCACACCAGTGCTTCTGATCCGTCTTCCTTTTTCCTCAACCGAGGATTCCCCTCCACTGTCGTTGACAGGGTGCTCTACTGTGCCCGTCCTATTTACCGCACTTCTGCCCTCACCCCTTCCTTTCCTTCCAGAACCATGATGGGGTCCCCCTTGTCCTCACCTTCCACCCCACCAGCCTCCATGTTCAAAGTATCATCCTCCACCATTTCCGCCACCTCCAGCGCGATCCCACCACCAAACACATCTTCCCCTCACCTCCCCTTTCAGCATTCCAAAGAGACCGCTCCCTCCGCGACACCCCAGTCCATTATTCCATCACCCCCATCACCCACTCTCCTCCCCACAGCACCTTCCCGTGCGAGCGTAGGAGATGCAACACCTGCCCTTTCACCTCCTCCCTTCCCACTGTCCAGGGCCCCAAACATTCCTTCCAGGTGAAACAACGATTTACTTGTACTTCTTTCAATTTAGTATACTGTATTCACTGCTCACAATGCGGTCTCCTCTACATTGGGGAGACCAAATGCAGATTGGGTGATCCCTTTGCTGAACACCTCCCCTCTGTCCGCAAATGTGACCCCGATCTGCCGATTGCTTGCCATATTAATTCCCTTCCCACTCCTACTCTGACCTCTCTGTCCTCAGCCTCTTACACTGTTCCAATGAAGCTCAACATAAGCTCAAGGAACAGCACCTCATCTTTTGTTTAGGCACTTTACAACCTTCCGGACTCAACATTGATTTTAAGAACTTCAGATCATAACCCTCCCATTTTTACGGACAGTAAGTGCTGGTAATGGTTCTGCTGTTGCCATTTACATCTCCTCTAGACCCATCTTTTGTTTCTTTACTTGTCCCATTACCACCCTCCTTGCCTTACACCATCATCCCTTTTATCATTTAATCTCTCTTGCCCTTTACCCTATCACAGACCTTCCCTTTTGTTCTTTCCTCCCCTCCCCCCACCCCTTACCCTGGCTCTATACTTGCTTAAAATCTTTAACTCTTTAACATCTTCCAGTTCTGTCAAAAGGTTTTCGACCTGAAACGTTAACTCTGTTTCTTTCTCCACAGATGCTGCCTGACTTGCTGAGCTTTTCCAGCATTTTCTGTTTTTGTTTCAGTCTTGAATATACTCAACGACTGAGTATCCACAGCCCTCTGGGGTAGAGAATTCCATAGATTCACAACCCTCTGAGTCAAGAAATTTCTCCTCATCTCAGTACTAAATAACCGAACCCTTACCCTGAGACTATGCCCCCTAGTTCTAGACTCCCCAGCCAGAGGAAACAGCCTCTCAGCATCTACCCTGTCAAGCCCTCTCAGAATCTTGCATATTTCAATGAGATCACCTCTCATTCTTCTAAACTCCAGAGTATATAGGTCCATTCTACTCAATTTCCCCTCACAGGACAACCTTCTCATCCCAGGAATCAATCTAGTGAACCTTCGTTGCACCGCCTCTAAGACAAGTATATCCTTCCTTAGGTAAGGAGACCAAAACAGTACACAGTACTCCAGATGTGGTCTCACCAAAGTCCTGTTCAATTGTAGTAAGACTTCCTTACTTTTGTACTCCAACCCACTTGCAATAAAGGCCAACATACCATTTGCCTTTCTAATTGCTTGCTGTACCTACCTGCATGTTAACTTGCTGTGTTTCATGTACAAGGACTCCCAAATCCTTCTGAACACCAACATTTAATAATGTCTTACCATTTTAAAAATATTCTGTTTTTCTATACTTCCTACCAAAGTGAATAACCTCACATTTCCCCACATTATACTGCATCTGCCACCTTCTTGCCCACTCACTTAACCTGTCTAAGAAGTGAGTGTCCTACCACCTGAGCCAAGCTGACACTATTAACCACAATATACTTAGGGTTAGAATATCCACTGGCCACGACTTACCTTTAATTTCCCTATTTGTGACAAGACAGAAGAATGTAACTCACTGGAAAGCTGACACAACATTTGCTGGAGCTACACTCTACAGCCCAACTGGTTGTATCTCTGCCTCGAACCATAAACTTCAAGGAAAAAATATTCCCTTCAGGAACAGCCCCTGATGATTTATTTTGTAGGGCGATGGGTGTTGGCGCAGATTGCTTGACAGTTTTCTTTCTAAAGTGCAAGCCCTAATCATGCTGAATGTCAGATTCGGATTTAATGGAACAACTCTCACAATTTAATTAACTCAGCTGGGTGTATTTAACAGAAGTGTTGTTGTCTACTGAACCCTACTGGTTTTATCTGGTATCTTTTTTTTCATGTACTCACTTTGTGCTCAACTCTGTGTCCTGGGGAAAGCATGAAAGAGAGAAGGAAAGGGTGGTAGGGGAGGAAGGAAGGAAGAAAGGAAGGATGGGAAGGAAAGAAGGAAGGAAGGAAGGGGAGGAAGGAAGGAATAAAGGAAGGAATGAAGGAAGGAAGGAATGGGAGGAAGGAAGGAAGGAAGGAAGGGGAGGAAGGAAGGGGAGGGAGGGGAGGAAGGAAGGGGAGGGAGGGGAGGAAGGAAGGGGAGGGAGGGGAGGAAGGAAGGGGAGGGAGGGGAGGAAGGAAGGGGAGGGAGGGGAGGAAGGAAGGGGAGGGAGGGGAGGAAGGGAGGGAGGAAGGAAGGAAAGGGAGGGGGGGAGGAAGGAAGGAAAGGGAGGGGGGGAGGAAGGAAGGGAGGGAGGGGAGGAAGGGAGGAATATTAAGTGAACCGAAAACAGAAAGTACAAATGTGCTAAGAAGTAACTGAATAGTATCTCAAGATGTCAACTATCCAACCTATCTGACTGGATGATGCAGTTTGTTAGATACTGGTTATTCCCCTCTAGAACCTGGGTCCAAATCCAGGCTGAGTCCCCTCTCTGCTGGCTGACAGAGTGCTATGTAAAATGTGTGTGGAGAATCCAGTTTCTAGTTTAGATACTCAATAAGAGTTGCTGTCCTGGGGGGTGGCACAGACGAAAAGAGGCTTTAATCCTCATCTAACATGGGAGGACTTGATTCCCAATAGCTTGGTGCCCAATTGGAAAATGTAGTTATAGTATTTTTGAAAAGAAAAAGAAAGAAAGGATTTGCATTTATATAGCACCTTTCGCGACCTCAGGACGTCCCAAAGCACTTTACAGTCAATGAAGTACTTTGAACTGTAGTCACTGATTTAATGTAGGAAACAATTTGCGAACAACAAGGTCCCACAAACAGTAATGAAATAAATGACCAGATAATCGGTTTTAAGTGTTGGTTGAGGGATGAATATCAGCCAGGACACCGAGGAGAACTCCCCTGCCCCTCATTCGAATAGTGCCGTGGGATCTTTTATGTCCACCTGTGAGGGCAGATGGGGCCTCGGTTTAACATCTCGTCTGAAAGACAGCACCTCCAACAATGCAGCACTCCCTTGGTACTGCACTGGAGTGTCAGCCTGGATTATGTGCTCAAGTCTCAGGAGTGGAACTTGAACCTACGACCTTCTGACAGAGGCGAGAGTGGGTTGGATCTCAGTAGGAACATAGGAACAGGAGTAGGCCATTCAGCCCCTCGTGCCTGCTCCGCCATTTGATAAGATCATGGCTGATCTGTGATCTAGCTCCATATACCTGCCTTTGGCCCATATCCCTTAATACCTTTGGTTGCCACATTTAAATTTAGCAATTGAGCTAGTATCAATTGCCATTTGCGGAAGAGAGTTCCAAATTTCTACCACCCTTTGTGTGTAGAAATGTTTTCTAATCTCACTCCTGAAAGGTCTGGCTCTAATTTTTAGACTGTGTCCCCTACTCCTAGAATCCCCAACCAGCGGAAATAGTTTCTCTCTATCCACCCTATCCGTTCCCCTTAATATCTTATAAACTTCAATCAGATCACCCCTTAACCTTCTAAACTCTCGAGAACACAACCCCAATTTGTGTAATCTCTCCTCATAACTTAACCCTTGAAGTCCGGGTATCATTCTAGTAAACCTACGCTGCACTCCCTCCAAGGCCAATATGTCCTTCCGAAGGTGCGGTGCCCAGAACTGCTCACAGTACGTGCTTTGTCCTCTACCAATGCACTGGTGTGTGCTAACATTGTGGCGATGATGCTGTGAGCTAGTACGGCATCAGACAGGGTAAATGGTGTTGAGGTACAGATCAACCATGATTTACTTGAATGGCTCGAGGGGCTGAATGGCCTACTCTTGTTCCTTTGGTTCCAATTTCTCCCTTGTGATGCTAATGGTACCAGGGTTAGTGAGTGGAGTAGTTTCTTCAATTGCACCCATGTTCTTGGAAGGACTTTGATGTTGATGACACTCTTGATGTTTCAGACCAATAGACTAAGAGAGTGGATATCAGGGTTTTTTTTAAAGGGGGTACAGGAACAGAGAGACCTAGGGGTTTACGTACACAAATCTTTGAAGGTGGCAGGACAAGTTGATAAGGCTGTTAAAAAAGCATATGGAATCCTTGGCTTTGTAAATAAAGCCATAGAGTATAAAAGCAAGGAAGTTATGGTAAACCTTTATAAAACACTGGTTAGGCGTCAGCTGGAGTATTGTGTCCAACTCTGGGCATCACACTTTAGGAAGGATGTCAAGGCCTTGGAGAGGGTGCAGAGGATATTTACCAGACTGGTACCAGGGCTGAGGGACTTCAGTTATATGGATAGACTGCAGAATCTGGGATTGTTCTCCTTGAAGCAGGGAAGGTTAAGAGGAGATTTAATAGAGGTGTTCAAAATTATGAAGGGTTTTGACAGAGTAAATAGGGAGAAACTGTTTCCACTGGCAGGAGGTTCGGTAACCAGAAGACACGGATTTAAGAAAATTGGCAAAAAATCCAGGGGTTAAATGAGGAGAATTGTTTTTGCGCAGCGAGTCGTTATGATCTGGAATGCGCTGCCTGAAAGGGTGGTGGAAGCAGATTCAATAATAACTTTCAAAAGGGAATTGAATATATACTTGAATAGGAGACCTTTGCAGGGCTGTGGGGAAAGAGCAGGGGACTAATTGGATAGCTCTTCCAAAGAGACAATGGTCCGAATGGCCTCCTTCTGTGCTGTATGATTCTATGATTCAGGGGAAGGACAAGGTCAAGCTCAGCTGTAGTCACGAACTAGAGTCTCATTTCTGTGCAACTGTGCCCTAGCAGCAGAGCCGAATTAAGAGTTCTTGGACCCCCTCCACGCCCCCACCCCCCGACGCCCCCACCCCCCGACACCCCCACCCCTCCCACCCCTCCACTCCCCGCACAGCCCCCTCCCAATCCATTAAAACATATAGTTAATAATAAAGCAAATCATATTGCTAATATATTACTCTTAAATGAAACTGTTTCATTTTGTCACACACCCACCCAACAAAACTAACCGCTGACTGTACATTCCGGAAGTTTAATACCGAGGTTCTATTATCTCACAGCAATTATCTACTCTCAACATATAATTATAATTAAAAATTCACACCAGTGTATATTTCAATTGCAGCATTTTCAGACTCAGGTCAGATGTTAAAACCAGTTGCTGTAATGATCGTAGAGGGTGCTACCTGTGACTGGTCAACACTGAGTGTCAGGCGGTGGGCGAGTAACCCGGCCATCTCCAGAAAGTGCCAAAAGCTTTGGGCGGGTGACCCCCTGCGGGAGAGGAGTCGGACCCTTGATGGAGGAAACGTCGTCGAAAGACGGATGAGCCAATCCTTGAATTATCTGCAAACCGTGACGCAGCCACAGTACAGAACAAGTCAATGAAAGAGCGACCGTGGACAGTCCAACACACAACACCTGGGTTCAGGTCCCTGCATTAAAGAGGAGGAGAGTCACAGGAGCTCCGACAGAAGCCAACCGATCATGGTGATGATGATGACTTTCTCAGTAAGAGCAATCCAAGATTTATCTGCTACATGAACCATCGCCTCAAAGTAATTGAGTTTGGCTGCTCTCAAATACTTATTTCAACTCCTTAATTTAACCTTCTGTGACCGGTGGATACCGCAAGGACTGGAATGCGTAGTTGACGTGAGTGATAATATTATTATTTAATTTGATAAGTTTTCTTTGATTTTTATGATTTAATTTTCTATTAGTTGTGCCTCTCTAAAAAAGGGGTACTTTGTTAGATTTTTTGTTCAATGACACTGGGGCAACCCAATGTCTCCTTATGGGTTTGACAAGAAAAGGCAATCTGTTGTGAGATACACTAAAATACTGCTACTGCGGTTTTAAGTAATGTCGTTTGGACTTATATAAAAACAAAGCCCAGCCCACTGCAGATCTCATGCGGTCATGCCAGCTGTTCCTCTGATGTTGGGGTCAGCTTCCACATGTACGCTGACGACACCCAGCTCTACCTCTCCACCATCTCTCTCAATCCCGCCACTGCCTCTGTGTTGACAGATTGCTTGTCCAACATCTGGTCCTGGATGAGCCACAATTTCCTTCAGTTGAACAGTTGGGAAGACTAAAGACATTGTCTACAGCTCCCACCACAAACTCCGTACCTGATTCACCTCCCCGCCCATTCTCTCAGGATGAATCAAACTATTTGCAACCTCAGCGTCCTATCTGAGCCTAAATCGAGCTTCCAATCCCATATCTGCTCCATCACAAAGACCAACTACTTCCACCTCCATACGTTGCCTGCCTCCCTACCTCAGCTCATCAGCTGCTGAAACCCTCATCCTTTTGCTTTTGTTACCTCCAGACTTGACTATTCCAAAGCTCTCCTGGCCGGCCTCCCACCTTCCACTCTCCATAAACTTCAGCTCAACCAAAACTCTGCTGCCCATATCCTAACCTGCACTAAGTCTTGCTCACCTATCACCCCTGTCATTGTTGACTAACACTGACACACGGTCAACGCCTCCAATTTAAAATCCTCATCCTCGTGTTGAAATCCCTTCATGGTCTCTCTCCTCCCTATCTCTATAACTTTCTTGAAGCCTGCAATCTCTGCAAACTCTCCTACCCTCCAATTCTGGCCTCATGGCCTTTGGTCCAGCTTTGGCAGTCGTGCCATCAGCCATCTAGACCCTAAGCTCTAGCCAAAGGAATTGCCGCCAAAGGAATTGCCTCCCTGAACCCCATCGCCTCGCCTCCTTTAAGACCCTCCTTAAATCACATCTCTCTGACTAAACTTTTGGTCACCCCTCCTAATATCTCCTTCTTTGGTTTGATGTCCATTTTTGTCTGATTACAGCTTCGCGAAGCTCGTTGGGATATTTTACTACGTTAAAGGCGCTATATAAATGCATTACATCGTTTCTCTGGAGTGTCTGCCGAAGTTAACAGTGGACAATTGGGAGAACCTCCGTGGGAATTCCAGGCGTAGATCTCAAGGTTATGGCTGTCTGTAGCATTACAGCAACTGATGACTGGAACCAGGGAATAAATATAATGACAGTTAAATAATGTGTACAGTTGGGAGTGTATTATAAGCCTGAACCTCTTTGGAGATTTCCCATTGGGAGCCTTTTTGGAATTGGCGCCTTTCACTGCCATGCCATGGCTTCACATTATACAAGTGCGGGAGCTGGTGCTTCACCAGATTATGATCTTGAATTGAGGGTCAGTCCTTACAGCCTTTAAGTGGATAACTGGAAGCTCCTCTATAATGCACACAATTAATACATGTTCACCTATTAAAAGATACGTGGGCAAATTTTACAATTTGTGCTGTGGGTGTGGAGCTTTGCACAACGGGAGCACGTGTCGGGAACTCAGCTGTGGAGAACCATGAGCCTGATTCAAGGCCTTCACAAGCTCCCAACCATTAAAATGAGTTCATGTGCAGACAAGAAATCAGGCCTGAAGCTCTGAGGCACATAATCTACCCCATCGTGCAATATCTTCAGTAACTGGCTGGCTTTATGACTGTCTCATTTCTTTTTGTGAATTTTGTGTTCATCAAAGTGCCTGACTCAGTGGTAGCACACTGGTTAAACCGAGGCCATCTGCCCTCTTAGGTCGATGTAAAAGATCCCATGGCACTATTTGAAGAACAGCAGGGGGGGGTCTCCTGGCCAATATTTATATCTCAACCAACACCACTAAAAAAACCTAAAAGAGAAGGCCACGGTTTAACGTCTCATCTAAATGACAGCACCTCTGACAGTGTTGCACTCCAACAGTACAGCACTGAGTGTCAGCCCAGATTTTGTGCTCAAGTCTCTGGAGTTGGGCTTGAACTCACAAACTTCTGACTCAGAGCTGAGACTGCTACCACTGAGCAATGGCTGACACCTATTATTTCAATAGCTGTTGCATTTTTGCTATGAAATTCTGTGCCCCTCTAAGTACAGGTTTCGACGTATTGGCAATAGTTGAAGGAGTCTACTTTGTGGAACAATTTCTTTCCAAGCCTGATATGTTTTAGTCATTTAATTTTCTTCTGCAGGATGTAATATCAGCAACTCACATATGGTGTGTGTACTGATGTTGCTGATCTCTGCAGGAACCCGGGGAAAAGAGCAGAGGTCAGTAGCTTTGGCCTACAAACCTTATGTTACTGATATTAATTCCAAGCTACCTACAACTTTCTAGGAAAATAGAGCTGTGATATGGGTCATCTCATATATAGAGCGATCGGTACTAAGAATATTGCATTCCTAATCAAGCCATAACGAGGTCTTGTAACTTTTAAAACTTGATTGCCATTAAACTGAGCTCCACTTAAATGTTTGAGACCTGTGATGAATTAAAACATGGGTTTAAAAAGATAAATGATAAATATGTGTAAATTAAGACATGATTGCATCAGCAGTTCTAAGGATTTCACTGTCGCTGAACTTCATTCGTATGTGTTGGCTGTTTGTGCTTTAGTTCTGTGGTTCATTAGGAATGTTTATTCACAACTCCCTCTCTCCAGTGTAGTACTGTCTAAATCTGCATGTATGATGTGCTTTATCGAATAGTCATGGAATATTCTAATCCTTACAATAAAAATACAGAAAACCTTCTTTTAATTGTAGGAATGTACAGGACTGGAAATCGCCACTGGGTCAATCTGTCTGGTCACAGTGTCCAGGAAATATCATATCTCCCGATATCCGCTGTACCCTTCTACTAAGTTTTTCTCCAGGCATTTATCTAACTCTCTCTTTAACTTGCTGATACAATCAACGCCTACTGCCATCCTTGCCAGTCCATTCCGTTTCTAAAAGCTTTCATCATTGTCTAATTTTTAATTTGTTTTTGGAAATAGACTGAGACAGCCCAGCGATGCAATCCAACAGGCACAGTACCGTGATTACAATTAATATTCTGGGACATCCGGTGTCACAGTAGTAAACACTGATCACACTTTGGATCTTACAGAGTTTAAAAAATGCCACAGCCGGTCTTTGAGAGGAACACTGTCGCCACCTACAGGATCAAAACATCTTTACCTTATGAAAGCAGAATTATTTCTTTTAAAGGCTTTTTAAAAATTATACTTTCCAAGTTCAATAAATACTGAAGATGTTTAGCAGGCTTAAAAAACTTGTGGTATTTTAAAAAGCAAAAAAAAGGCCTACATCTCCATTTTCTGGAATAAAAAAACAGAAAAGTGGGATTCAGTAGATATTCGGCGCTCTCTCTTTACTTATTATTAAATGTGATTTCTACTTGTATTTTGAAGTTTTTCAAAGCAATCATAAGAATATTAGGAACACGAGTAGGTCATTCAGCCTCTCGAGCTTGTTCCATTATTCAGTCAGGTCATGGATGATCTGTACCTCATCTCCATTTATCTGCCTCAGTCTTGAAAATTTCAACTGACCTAGCATCCATAGCCTTCTGGGGAAGAGGGTTTCAGATTTCCACTATCCTTTGCGTGAAAAAGTGTTTCCTGATCTGGCATACTGAACCAATTGACATTCCTGGTCTCGCTAACTCTCATCTCAAATGGAACTTCCACAGCTCCTCCTTTCCTAACCTCTAAAAAGCTTGTTCCCCTTTATAAAACACTTTATAAAACCAAGGTCTATCTGGACTTGAATATGCTCCTTTGCCTCCCATACATCTCTCTCACTCCTGAATAGACCACACAATAAAGCTCGTCATTGGATAGTTGATTCTCCCCACTTCTTATTCCTAGTGTCCAAACTCACACTACCACAACCATTGTAGGCATTTTTACTGTTGTCCAGGCCCAGGTCTTGGTAGAGAGTCATCAGAGCAACCCTAGGTGCATCAATCACAAAATCATAGAATCATAGAATGATACAGAATAGAAGGAGGCCATTCGGCCCATTGTGCCTGTGCCGGCTCTTTGAAAGAGCTATCCAATTAGTCCCACTCCCCTGCATTTTCCCCACAGACCTGCAAATTTTTCCACTTCAAGTATTTATCCAATTCCCTTTTGAAAGTTATTATTGAATCTGCTTCCATCGCCCTTTCAGGCAGTGCATTCCAGATCATCACAACTCACTGCATAATTTTTATTTTCCTTATGTCGCCTCTGGCTCTTTTGCCAATTACCTTAAATCTGTGTCCTCTGGTTACCGATCCTTCTGCCACTGGAAACAGTTTCTCCTTATTTACTCTATCAAATTCCTTCATGATTTTGATCACCTCTATTAAATCTCCCCTTAACCTTCTCTGCTCTAAAGAGAACAACCCCAGATTCTCCCATCTTTCCACGTAACTGAAGTCTTTCATCCCTGGTACCATTCTAGTAAATCTCTTCTGCACCCTCTCTAAGGCCTTGACATTCTTCCTAAAGTGAGATGCCCAGAATTGGACACAATACTCCAACTGGGGCCGAACCAGTGTTTTAGAAAGGTTCAGCATAACTTCCTTGCTTTTGTACTCTATGCCTGTATTTATAAAGCCAATGATCCCGTTTGCCTTTTTAGCAGCCTTCTCAACTTGTCCTGCCCCCTTCAAAGACTGGTGTACATACACTCCCAGGTCTCTCTGTTCCTGCACCTCTTTTAAAATTATACAATTTAGTTTATATTGCCTCTTCTCATTCTTCCTACTAAAATGAATTACTTCACACTTCTCTGCATTAAATTTCATCTGCCATGTGTCTGCCCATTTCATCAGTCTGTCTATGTCCTCCTGAAGTCTATTACTTCCTCCTCGCTGTTTACTACATTTCCGAGTTTTGTGTCATCTGCAAACTTTGAAATTATGCCCTGTATACTGAAGTCCAGGTCATTAATATATATCAAATAGAGTAGTGGTCCCAACACCGATGCCTGGGGGACACCACTGCATACATCCCTCCAGTCTGAAAAACAACCATTCACCGCTACTCTCTACTTTCTGTCCCTTAGCCAATTTCATATCCATGCAGCAACTGCCCCTTTAATGCTATGAGTTTCAATTTTGCTAACAAGTCTATTATGTGGTACTTTATCAAACACCTTTTGAAAGTCCATATACACATCAACCACACTATCCTCATCGACCGTCGCCATTATTTCATCAAAGAACTCAATCAAGTTAGTCAAATTCAATTTGCCTTTAACAAATCCGTGCTGGCTTTCATTTATTAATCCATATTTTTCCAAGTGACAATTAATTTTGTCCCAGATTAATGTCTCTAAAAGTTTCCCCACCACCGACATTAGGCTGACTGGCCTGTAGTTGCTGGGTTTATCCCTCTCCCCTTTTTTGAACAGGGGTGTAACATTTGCAATCCTCCAGAACTCTGGCACCACTCCTGAATCTAAGGAGGATTGGAAGATTGTGACCAGAGCCTCCACAATCTCCACCCCACTTCCCTCAGCAACCTAAAACGAGGTGGGAATGTGAGTTGTGAGAAGGATGCAAAGAGGCTTCAAGGGGATATAGACAGGCTAAGTGACTGATGGAATATATTGGCAGATGGAATATAATGTGGAAAAATGTGAAGTTATCCACTTTGGTAGGAAAAACAGACAGAAATGCAGAGTATTTTTTAAATGGTGAGAGATTGGGAAATGTTGATGTTCAAAGGCACCTGTGTGTCCTTGTACACGAGTCACTGAAAGCTAACATGCAGGAAGGCAAATGGTATGTTGGTCTTTATTACAAGAAGATTTGAGTACAGGAGTAAAGATAGAACCATAGAACCATAGAAAAAATACAGCACAGAAAGGGGCCATTGGGCCCATCGTTTCCACGCCGGCTCGAAGAACAACCAGGTGCCCATTCTAATCCCACCTTCCAGCACCCGGTCTGTAGCCCTGCCGCTTACAGCACTTTAGGTGCAGGTCCAGGTACTTTTTAAAAGAGTTGAGGGTCCCTGCCTCTACCACCAATTCGGGCAGCAAATTCCATACACCCACCACCCTCTGGGTAAAAAAGTTTTTCCTCATGTCCCCTCTAATCCTTCCACCAATCAGCTTAAATCTATGTCCTCTAGTTCTTGAACTCTCTGCTCGGGGAAACATGTACTTCCTGTCTACTCTATCTGGGCCCCTCATAATTTTGTACACCTCAATCAAGTCACCCCTCAGCCTCCTCTGCTCCAAGGAAAACAACCCCAGCCTATCCAATCTCTCCTCGTAGCTGCAATTTTCAAGCCCTGGCAACATTCTTGTAAATCTTCTCTGCACTCTCTCCAGAGCAATTACGTCCTTCCTGTAATGTGGTTACCAGAACTGCACACAATACTCCAGCTGTGACCTTACCAGCGTTTTATACAGTTCCATCATTACATCCCTGCTTTTGTATTCTATACCTCGGCTAATAATGGAGAGCAATCCGTATGCCTTCTTCACAACCTTATCTACCTGTACTGCCACCTTCAGGGACCTGTGTACATGCACTCCAAGGCCTCTCACTTCCTCTACCCCTCTCAATATATTCCCGTTTACTGCGTATTCCCTTTTACTGTTTGCCCTCCCATGTGCATTACCTCACACTTCTCCGGGTTGAACTCCATTTGCCACTTTTCCGCCCACTCAACCAACCCATTGATATCTTCTTGGAGTCTACAGCTATCCTCTTCACTATCAACTACATGGCCAATTTTTGTGTCGTCTGCAAATTTGCCAATCATGCCCCCGACATTCAAGTACAAATCATTAATATATACCACAAACAGCAAGGGACCCAACACTGAGCCCTGTGGCACACCACTGGAAACAGATTTCCATTCGCAAAGACATCGATGGATGTCTTTGCGATGTCTACCCTTTGTTTCCTGTTACTGAGCCAATTTTGGATCCAATTCGCCACCTTTCCCTGTATCCCATGGGCTTTTACCTTTCTGACCAGTCTGCCATGTGGGACCTTGTCAAATGCCTTACTAAAATCCATGTAGACAACATCCACTACCCTCATCAATCCTCCTTGTCACTTCCTCAAAGAATTTAATCAGATTTGTAAGGCATGTCCTTCCCTGAACTATCCCTGATTAAACCATGCCTTTCCAAGTGACAGTTTATCCTATCTCTCAGTATTGATTCTAATAGTTTGCCCACCACCGAGGTAAGACTGACCGGCCTATAATTGTTCGGCCTTTCCCTCGCACCCTTTTTAAACAATGGCACTACGTTAGCAGTCTTCCAGTCCTCCGGTACCTCCCCTGTATCTAGTGAGGATTGGAAAATGATCCTCAGAACATCTGCTATTTCCTCCCTGGCTTCCTTCAATAGCCTAGGAAACAATCCATCCGGCCCTGGTGACTTATCAACTTTCAAGGATTCCAGTCCCTCTAGTACTTCCTCTCTCATTATGTTTACCTTATCCAATATTTCACACCTCTCCTCTTTAACTACTACGTCCTGATCATCCCTTTCCTTTGTGAATATGGAGACAAAATATTCATTTAAAACCCTACTCACATCCTCTGCTTCTACACACAAGTTAACCTTATCATCCCTGATAGGTCCCACCTTTTCCTTAGCTCTCCTCTTGTTCTTAATGTACTAATAAAACATCTTTGGGTTTTCTTTAATCTTACTAGCTAATATTTTTTCATGTCCTCTCTTTGCTCTCCTTATTTCCTTTTTTACGTCATCCCTGTACTTTCTATACTCCTCTAGGCTTTCTGCAGTATTTAGTTTTCTGTGACAGTCATAAGCTTTCTTTTTCTGTCTTACTGCAATTATACAAGGCCTTGGTGAAACCGCACCTGGAGTATTGTGTACAATTTTGGTCTCCTTACCTAAGAAAGAATATACTTGCCATAGATGGAGTGCAATGAAGGCTCACCAGACTGATTCCTGAGATGGCGGGATTGTCGTATGAGGAGAGATTGAGTAGACAAGGCCTGTATTCTCTAGAGTTTAGAAGAATGAGAGGTGATCTCATTGAAACATACAAAATTCTTCCAGGACTCGACAGGGTAGATGGAGAGAGGATGTTTCCCTTGGTTGGTGAGTCTAGAACCAGGGGTCACAGTCTCAGAATAAGGGGTAGGCCATTTAGGACTGAGATGAGGAGAAATTTCTTCACTCAGAGGGTGGTGAATCTTTGGAATTCTCTACCCCAGAGGGCTGTGGAGGCTCAGTCATTGAGTACATTCAAAACAGAGATCGATAAATTTCTAGATATTAAAGACATCAATGGATATGGGGATAGTGCAGGAAATAGCGTTGAGGTAGAAGATCAGCCATGATCTTGTTGAATGGTGGAGCAGGCTCGAGGGGTCGGATGGCCTACTCATGCTCCTATTTCTTATGTTCTTATGCATCCCATCCGGACCAGGTATCTTTTCTACTTTGAGCGCGGCCAACCTCCTTAGTACATCCATTTTATCTATTTTTATCCTATCCAATTTCTCTACTGCCCCCTCCTTTACTGTGAAACTGGCAGCATCCTCTTCTTTAGTGAAGACCGATGCAAAGTACTCATTTAATACGTCAGCCATGTCCTCTGCCTCCACGAGAAGATCTCTTTTTTAGTCTCTAATCTGCTCTACCCTTCCTGTGACTACCTTTTTATCATTTATATGTTTATAAAAGACTTTTGGGTTCCCTTTTATGTTACCCACTAATCTATTCTCATAAACTCTCTTTGCCCCTTTTATTTCCTTTTTCAGTTCTCCCCTGTATTTTTGTATTCAGCTTGGTTCTCCACTGAATTATGAACTTACATTTATCATAAGCCTCCTTTTCCATTTCATTTTCATCTCTATATCTTTAGTCATTCAGGGAGCTCTAGCTTTGGATGCCCTTCCTTTCCCCCTTGTGGGAATGTGCCTAGTCTGTACCCGAACTATCTCCTCTTTGAAGGCCTCCCATTGCTCATTTACTGTTTTACCTGCTAATCATTGATTCCAATCCACCTGGGGCAGATCCCTTTTCAACTCACTGGAATTAGCTCTCCTCCAGTTGAGTATTTTCACATTTTACTTTTTCTTGTCCTTTTCCATAACCAATCTAAACCTAATGATATTGTGATCACTGTTTCCCAAATGTTCTCCCACTAAAACACTTGCCCTATTTCATTCCCCAGAACTAGATTCAGCATTATTTCCTTCGTTGTTGGGCTGGAAACATACTGATAAAGAAAATTCTCTTATACACATTTCAGGAATTTTTTCCCCTCTTTGCCCTTTACACTGTTATTTTCCCAGTCTACATGAGGATAATTGAAGTCTCCCATTATCACTACTCTAAAATTCATGCATCTTTCTGCAATTTGCCTGTAAATTTGCTCCTCTATCTCCTTACCACTATAGTATACACCCAGCAGCATAATAGTTCCTCTATTGTTCCTTAATTCTAACCAAATAGATTCTATCTTTGAACCCTCAAGTACATCATCCCCTTCTAGTGCTGTAACAGTATCTTTGAACAATATGGCTGCCCCCTTCTCCTTTTCTAACCTTCCCTATTTTCACTCAATGCATTATAGCCAGGAATATTAAATGCCCATTCCTCCCTTTGTTTGAGCCAGGTCTCCGTTATTGCCACTATATCATGGCTACTTGTGCCTGCAGCTCACCAGCCTTATTAACCAGACTCTGTGCATTTACACATATGCATTCTAAACCCATCTTAGTCTGCCTCGCATTTCTCCCCTGTCTGATCCCTCCTATTTCTGAACTACTCTTTATTCTAATGTTGTTGTCTCTCCCAGCCCTCTGTGCACCTTGTATCTCCTCTCTAATGCTTCATCCTAGTGACCCTCCTCCTGCCAAATTAGTTTAAATCCTCCCCCACACCACTAGTTAACCTCCCTGTGAGGACATTGGTCCCAGCCCTGTTGAGGTGCAACTGGTCCATCTTGTACAGGTCCCTCCTGCCCCAGAATTGGTCCCAATGCCCCAGGAATCTGAAGCCCTCCCTCCTGCACCATTTCTCCAGCCACGCATTAACCTGTCTTATCTTACTGCTCCTGTACTCACTAGCACATGGCACTGGCAGTAATCCAGAGATTTACTATCTTTGAGGTCTTGCTCTTAACTTCCCCCTTGGCTCCTGAAACTCTGTCTGCAGGACCTCAACCCTTTTCCTTCCTATGTCATTGGTTCCAACATGGACCATGACTTCTGGCTGTTCCCCTTCCCCCCACAAAGTGTTCTGCAGTGAGGTCCTTTACCCCGGCACCAGGGAGGCAACACACCATGCGAGATTCACATCAACAGTTGCAGAAACGCTTGTCTATCCCTCTGACTATCGAATCCCCTATGACCACTGCATATGACCCATATTTCAACTGTCAGCTGGTTTAGGACCATGATGCAGGCTGACTCGAAGCTCCAAATACCCCATTGCACACTATACTAAAGTCATGACATGTCAGTATCTTAGTAAGAATTATTGTAATCCTTACATCCCATAGCCTTTCCTTCCTCCTGCTGTTTTTTTAAAACATAAGCTAATCACTCCTTCATGATTCAGCTCATCTTGATGTCCTGCCACAGCTGAAAAGAGCTTAAAAAAATCCCTATTGCTTACACAGTAGCTCAAAGGAGCCTCAAAATTGTCAACTCCGAGCATAGCAATGAACCATACCAGAAGGGCTGAAGTTTTAAAAATTACTCTTGGGATGCAAGTAACACTAGCAAGGCAGTATTTATTTATCCCTTGTAGCCCCAACAGCATTAAGAGTCAACAACATAGAGTGAGACTGGAGTCACGTGTAGGCCAGGCCAGGTAGGGGTGGCAGGTTCCCTTCCCTGAAGGACATTAATGAACCAATGGTTTTTCACAACAAACCGGCAGCTTTCATGGTCATTTTACTGGTGCCAGGTGGGATTTGAACTCACAACCTCTGCAACTAGTCAACAACAACAACTTGCTTTTTTATAGCGCCTTTAACATAGTGAAACGTCCCAAGACGCTTCACAGGAGCGTTATAAAACAAAATTTCACACTGAGTCACATAAGGAGTTATTAGGACAGGTGACCAAAAGCTTAGTCAAAGAGATAGGTTTTAAGGAGTGTATTAAAGGAGAAGAGAGAGGTGGAGAGGTTTAGGGAGGGAATTCCAGAGCTTAGGGCCTCAGCAGCTGAAGGCACGGTCACCAATGTTGAAGCGATTAAAATTGGGGAAGTGCAAGAAGCAAGAATTAGAGGAGCGCAGAGATCTCGGAGGGTTGTACGGCTGGAAGAGGTTACAGAGATAGGGAGGGGCAAGGCTATGGAGGGATTTGAAAACAAGGATGAGAATTTTAAAATCAAGATGTTGCCGGACTGGGAGCCAATGTAGGTCAGCAAGCACAAGGGTGATGGGTGAACAGGACTTGGTGCATGTTAGGATATGGGCAGCAGAGTTTTGGATGAACTTAAGTTTATGGAGGGTGGAAGATGGGGAGGCCGGCTAAGAGAGCATTGGAATAGTCCAGTCTGGCGGTAACAAAGGCGTGGATGAGAGTTTCAGCAGCAGTTGAGCTGAGGCAGGGGCGGAGACGGACGATGTTACGGAGGTAGAAGTAGGTGGTCTTGGTGATGGAGCGGATATGTGATCGGCAGCTCATCTCAGTCAAATAGGACACCAAGGTTGCGAATGGTCTGGTTCAGCCTCAGATAGTGGCTGGAGAGAGGGATGGACTCATCGGCTAGGGAACAGAGTTTGCGGTGGGAACCAAAGACAATGGCTTCGGTCTTCCCAACATTTAGTTGGAGGAAATTTTTGCTCATCCAGTACTGGATGTCGGACAAACAATGTGACAAATGAGAGACAGTGCAGGGGTTGAGGGAGGTGGTTGTGAGGTAGAGCTGGGTGTCGTCAGCGTACATGTGGAATCTGAAGTCGTATTTTCAGATGATATTGCCGAGGGGCGGCATGTAGATGAGAAATGGGAGGGGGCCAAGGATAGATCCTTAGGGGACTCCAGAGGTAACAGTGCGGGAGTGGGAAGAGATGCCATTGCAGATGACTCTCTGGCTACGACTGGATAGATAGGAATGGAACCAGGCGAGTGCAGTCCCACCCAGCTGGACGACAGAGGAGGCGTTGGAGGAGGATAGTGTGGTCAACCGTACCAAAGGCTGCAGACAGGTCAAGATAGATGAGGAGGGATAGTTTACCATCGTCACAGTCACATAGGATGTCATTTGCAACTTTGATAAGGGCCGTTTCAGTACTGTGGCAGAGGCAGAAACTTGATTGGAGGGGTTCAAACATGGAGTTGCAGGAAAGATGGGCACGGATTTGGGAGGTGACAATACATTCAAGGACTTTGGAGAAGAAAAGGAGGTTGGAGATGGGGCGGTAGTTTGCAAGGACAGAGGGATCAAGGGTGGATTTTTTGAGGAGGGGGATGATGACGGCAGATTTGAAGGGGAGGGGGACAGTACCTGAGGAGATGGAACTGTTAACAATATCAGCTAACATGGGGGCCAGGAAGGGAAGTTGGGTGGTCAGCAGTTTAGTGGGAATAAGGTTGAGGGAGCAGGAGATGGGTCTCATGGTCAAGTTGAGCTCGGAGAGGGCATAAGGGGAGATAGGAGAGAAACTAGAGAAAGATGCAAGTTCAGGGCAAGGGCAGGGGAGAACTGTAGGGGAAATTTGGCTTAATGGGCTAAGGGAAGAGGCAGAGGCAGCTGAATGGTCTCAATCTTAGTGACAATGAAGTCCATGAGCTCCTCACACTTTTCGTTGGAGGTGAGGGTGGAGGGGGCAGGGGAGAAGTGTTTAAAAAAACAGTTTGTAGTGAAGAGAAGCCGGGAGTTATCTTTGCATTCCAGGATGATCCTGGAATAGTGAGCAGTTTTGGCAGAGGAGAGCAGGACCCAATAATGCTTTATGTGGTCCAGCCAGATCTAGCGATGAATGGCTAAACCAGTTGTCTGCCATAGACGTTCAAGTCTGCGTCCCTTGGACTTAAGGGTCCGGGGATGAGGGCCATACCAGGGAGAATGACCAGGGTGAGAGAGTGGTTTTAATGGGGACAAGGGCATCAAAGGTGGAGATGAGAGTGTGATTGAGCAGATCGGTAGCTGCGGAAATGTCGTGGTCAATAGAGGGCCAAAGGCTAGACAGTTGGGAATTTTAAAATGCCGTTGTAAGTGACCTGGGGGAGAGTTTTTTCCAGGGGCGGATGCAGAAGGAAATGGGGTTGGGAGGGGGGAAGGGGGATGTGGGTGGAGAGAGATACAAGGAAGTGATCAGAGATGGCCTTATCCGTGAAGTACCCTAACCACTAGGCCACCATTTTATACATTCCTGGTTTGCCTAAATGATCAAGTTTAGGCGACTGATTCTATGTCAAGAACAATCTAGTGACATGGAGGCAAGAAAGCAACTGATTCTTAAATTTAAATTTTTTCTAATGGAATAGCACTAGCTGGATTATTTCTAATAGGTGTCGGAATTAAAATTTAGGCGACATAATGGAAACTTTAGACCAAAATGATGCAATAAATTAGGCTACACAAAACACAGAGAATAAGCTGCTTGTTCAAATCCAATTTGGGAAAGAAGAATTTGTTTAACTATGTATTTAAATATCTAGAATTGAATGTATCCTTTTAGGAAACTAAGCCAAATCCTTTTCATAGAAACCTATGATCATTTCTAATAAAATGATCACCTCTTGAAACCAAACAAGTTATTTAGCAAAAATTAAAATGAGATCTAAATAGAATAAAGATGACTGGTTAAGCAACACTGATATATTTGTGTAAATACAGTTACAGTGGTAGCTGCTACTCATCAATTGCCTTCCAGATACAGGTTCAATGACTCTCCATGGTACCAGGAGACTAATTTAGCCTTTACCCGAAGGATAGCAGTTCTGAATAAGGAATTTTTATTTGATCCCTGAAATCCTGGCTTTGTCTTCCAATGAGCTTATATTGGGCCAGATTTTGCTGTCAAAATAACAGTGAGGCTCATGGCGCTCATCGTCATTTATGCGTAAATGGTATAGCAACTTCAGGCAAGGGGCAGATGCGCTGTTAAACGCAAATATCCAAAAGTTGCTGTCCGAGTTGCGTCGCTCTGCCATTAGCTTTGTAAAAGCAGCATTTTGTTGTCTGCCTCGCCACTGACATCCACTGAACATCGTGAAGTTGCTGTATTTGTGCAGTAGATATGAATTAAACCCGCCACAGATATTTAGGGCTAGTAATTACAAGCGTAAGTACTCTTTTAACAAAGTGATAAGTGTTAATGACTACCAATCAACCTCTCTGGCACCAAAAACTAACTATTATAAGTATGGAGTCTCATTCCTTCAAGTTGTGAATTGTTTTTAGATTTTAAAAATGTTAAATTTTAATTTTTTTTTTACTTTTCCTTTCTCTCTTTTTTCTCTTAATCCAAACTTTATTTCTATTTCTCGTTCTGAACCTGATTTGACATTGAATTCACCCCCTTTAATTCACCCTCCTTCTCAGTCCTTCAGCTGTTAATTTCCCAATCCTTAAATCTCACTGGTTAAGGAGATACCCGGTTGATTGCCCCGTTCACTCAGGTTCTAGATGCCCTTACCAGTTCGCACTTTCAGCAACTTACTGGGCAAATATTTTTTGAGCTGAAGGGTGCAGGGGCAAGTCTAACTAACGGCAGATGTCATTAGATGCCTTGCTACATCAAAATCTGGCCCATTAAGTCTTCCAATTTTAGACTCATTGTAAACCCATATCCCAACTTTTTGTAAACCTAGTTTGTTTGCTCCAAAGCTTTGGAAAGTTTAATGGTCTTTAACTACTTTTAGTAAATGCCTATGGCACCTTGGTTTCAACTTGGCAGACCACTGCAACATCTCATTTTTAGAAGAGCATTATCTATACCACAAATAGGAAAAGGATTTTGAACAAAGAAATTAATATGATGGAAAAAGACCCATGGATACTCAAATTTGCTCCTTAGGTGCATTCTAAACAGGTAAATTACAGAAGTCAAACTAAGAATTAAATTGCTTAGTGTCAAAACAATTCGGAGATTTCAACCAAAGCCAAGTCATTGGGCTTGGGGAGGCAGTTTTCCACAATTGAGTGGTGGACTACTCCAATATAGTAACTGTTATAAGCATTCTTCGTGTCTGCTGACTTGAATGATACCAATTGCATAATTCTGGATTTTAATATTCACTAAATGACTAAAAAGACTAAGCTTGCAGATCAAAATCAATCCGTATCTATTTCAGAGGCTATTCAAGATGTCTTCCTCTGCATAGCTATAAAAAGATAACCACTTTTGCCAACTTTATTGCCACAATTATTCAAAGACATGGAGAAGAATGTGCAGTCCATTCATGTAGGCTCTAGGTTCAAGAGAAATTTTTGGTCCTGAAAAGCCAGCATGATAGTGCTTTGTTGTGTAATTATTCGATCATAGTAGGGTTCCAACAAATTTTCAGGTATTGTAGGCAAATTTGTCAATGCTCAGCATCCAGAATGGCATGGTCAACTCAGTTGGTTAGAAATTCAAGATACTTACCCATTCCTTTTTAATAAACCATGCTTTTATGCTTTTACTATCTCTTGTTGAAGGATTCGCAAGATCGATACAGATGAGGGAGGTCATTCAGCCCATCTTAGCTCATCCACCCTGAACAAAGAAAAACTTACATTTCCCCAGCATGTCATCTGCCTCTTGAACGAATCTAAGATTTTCACTTACACTACTCTGGGCAGGAGATGATTCCAAGTGTTGATCTCTCTTTGTGTGAACTTCTTTCCGACGCCCATCCTAAATGTTTCTTTTACCAATTAACCTTTGCCCCTTGTTCTAGTATCTCAGTATACCTTGAGGTAATGGCCCTGATTAACCTTATCTGTGCCACTTAGTATCTAATATACTTCAATAAGACATCTTCTCACTGGTCTACTTTCAGGACTAAAGAGCCCCAATTTCTTGTAATTCAATTCTGGACACCAAGAATCAGCCTTGTGGCTCTTCTTTGCACCGTCTCCAGTGATTGAATGTTTCCCTTATGTCATGGTGACTAGTATCGGACAAAGTACTCAAGATGCAGGTTAACCAAAACACTGCAATTTTGGCATGACATCTTCTTACTTATACTCAACTGATCTAGCAATATAATTAAACATGGTTTGCTTTATTGCTTCTCCAGTGACTGTGATATTTTAAGTGCTGAATTTACCATCCCTAACAGGTTTGCTTACAATTCACTTAAGCAATTTCTATACTGTCCATAGTACATTTATGACCTACACTTTTCCTCTCAATGTATAGTACTTTGTACGTTAAATTTCTTCTACCACTGATTTGCCCATTTACAGATATTACCTAATCCCTTTAGTAGGTTCCTGGCTGCTCAATTGTCACTCCCCTCCTCCAGTTTAGTAATAATCTGAGAATCTGACCAGAATCTGGTAGACTAGGAACAGTAGAGGCCCCAGCACCAATCCCTGGGGCACTCCAATCTATTCTTCCCCACCATGCCTTCACTCCTGTACTGTTTCCATTCATTCAGCCATTCTTTCTCCACACATGTTTTACTTCACATTCCCATCCCTTGCAGTTGCAGTCTTTTGGGAGGAACTTCATCAAAAAGCTTTTTGGAATTCTAAGTACACCATGTCATAAGGGTGTTCACTTGGGAGTCCACTACTTCAAAAAAGTCATGGAGGTTAGTCCAGCATGATCTTCCCCTTCTAAAGCTTTCGCATCGTTGTTTTCAAATCCCTATATGGCCACACCCCTCCCTATATCAGTAACCTCCTCCTACGAGCCTCTGAGATCTCTGCGTTCCTCCAAGTCTGGCCGCTTGCGCATCCCCGATTTTCATTGCACCACTATTGGCGGCTGTGCCTGCATCTGCCTAGGCCCTAAGTTCTGGAATTCCCTCCTTAAACTTCTCCGCCTCTCTCTAAGTCATTCCTTAAAACCTATCTTTATGGCCAAGCTTTTGGTCACCTGTCCTAATATCTCCTTATGTGGCTTGGTATCAAATTTTGTTTGATAATGCTCCTGTGAAGCACCTTGGGACATTTTACTACATTAAAGGCACTATATAAATGCAAGTTGTTATTCTTATTTACTGGATTGTTCTCCTATGGGTCCTCAAGTTTGATCCTGATAATAGATTCCCTTATTTTACCCAATATTGATGAGTCTGTAGTTGCCCAGATTAAATTGATCCCTTCTTGAACATGAATACTACATTGGCTTGTGTCCAATCGAGAGGGACCGTCGCAACATTCAGCGACTCGCTCGTAATAATTGTCAGCATTTCCCAATTCTCATGTAGTCTTTTAGTACCCTGGGATAGATGCCCTCCATCACTGGGGATTTGTTAATTTTGAACAGCCTGGAACTTCAGTCTTGTTAATGTCAGTCTGTAAATCCAAATGGATTATTTCCATTAATGTAGGGTACATTACTATAGTCTTCTCACAAATATTTCAAGAATTCACTGAATATATTAACTATACTCTGCTTATCCACCGTGTTGTTCCCACTGGCATCCTTTAGGGTTCTTAGCTCTTCACTGATGGCTATCGTGGTGTTATGGTATTGGAAGAATGTTCTATAAACTGGTTTGTAATCCTGCATGTGAAGCAGTACCACCACAGCTATTAATTAAACACTCAATATTTCTTCTTTCCTGCTAGCGTAGAAAAGTATTAAACAAATTGGTTACAGTTTATGCTTTTTTTGAAGTTCTTTTCATTGTAAACAAAACTACTTCATTCAGACTAATTAATTTTGCTTCACTACACCTATGCTAGTTGTAGACTTGGATACTCTACCACTATAAATTGCTACAGCTGGGGAGCCTATTACTCTTTTTTGGCAAGTTGGAGTTATGCAGCTCACTAATTTTTAAATTATATATATATATTTTTTAAACAGTATTCATAATTTGAGAGTATTCTTGTGCACTAGAAATAGATGCTGTGATGAGTGAAATACCAGTCTGAAATTCCACAAAAGTGGATTAAAAAAAGTTTTAATCCAAAAGGTTTATTTGATTCTAGTGAAATGTAAATCCTATGAGCTGTTGAGACCAGCCTAGAAGGCTATGGAAAGTGCTGAATGTATTGAGAAACTCTCTTTTCAAAGACAGTGTCTTTTGGTCACTGGGAGGACAAAAGCACTACCAATGCCATTGGAGGTAAATGCATTGTGAAGGCAGACTTGCACAAACATAAGCTTTAAGCATAAAGAAACACGATCACTGTAGGACTACTGGTAAAGTCATGAAAAGCTGTGCGCAGTTTTATTTTCTTTGTATTCTATCTTTACATTCCAAAAAAACCGCAGTCCCTGCCCTATAACCATTACGAAAGTTTACTCACAAATTCATTGTACATCTCAAATTTTTTTTTACATATAGGATTAATAGTATAGGCATGTAGGTGGCATGATTTCATCAAAAAGGCTAACTTTTCACTTAGGAAATCAAAAAATAATAAATAAAAAGGTGCTAACTTTAGCATTTAGACTTCAAATTCTTAGATATAATATATATACTGCACACAATGTGATACCAAATCCTCAAGCTCTCCTGATGATAACTCTCCACAGACTATTTAAAGCATATAAATATGAAATCTTTAATATGTGTGTGTGTGGGGGGGGAAGGGGAGAAAATAAAAGCTTTTAAAAACCCTACTAGAACAGATTAAAGGCCTTTTTTTAAAAAAGTGATTAAACATATATGCCTATACCTGGACAAAGCTACTAGATCAGCAATATTTAACAAAATTAAAACCATTACAACAAAATAGTCAAACAAAATGAATTCTGTTAGTTTTGTTTTTCCTCCTTTAGGGCAAACTAACAAGCCCCATTGCATTAAAGTCACTACACACTGGCAACTTGGCCATGTCATCTTCTGATTTGTCAAGAATATGGAGGAAAAAAATATAGCACTCAAAACGATGAAATGTTACAGGGCGATTGAACAGTCACCATAGTAATGGTACACTCAGGAAATTAACAAAGGATGGTATTGCAGAGCTCGCATTACAAGCACCATGATAAGCAGCCGAGTAATGAGGTGTTCAATTATGCATTATTTAAGAGCTACAATGTGTTTGAAAAACGAGCTCTTTTGTGATTGCTTGTCATTTCTAGACAGGTAACCTTTAAGTATCTTTTAGGAAAGCTTTGGGATTTTCTTTTTCTGAAACGACAAGGCTACTAAAACTCATGCACTCCGCAAAAAACCTCATGCAGTAGTTAAGGTAAACCATCCAAGCAGTTTTATTCATTAATATTCATAAATACACACAGCAGCTTCATTAGAGATTTTTCAATTTGTTTTCCTCTTCAGTTGAATGTGGAGTATTAGGAGAGCCTTTTGCATGTCAAGGTACAGGAAGCAGAGACTGCCTCTGGCACTGCTACCTACATTTACCTGCTAGAAGTAAAAATTAGTAAGTGGAATCAATTATCTTATTTTTTTTTTCTTCCTTGAATGTACACAATGTAACAAGAGTGACAGACCTGAAATTACAATCACCAAACAAACCCAAAGATAGCTGTTGTCCACTTTCATTGGCAGTTACAGCACAGAGGACATTGTCTGCAAAGTGGGACATCATCAAAGAGGATGTGGCGGAGGCTCATTTCCTTTATTACTCTCTTTTAAATTTAGGTTTTCTAAAGCAACATCTAAAGGCATAATATCTACACAGCCAATAGCACCAAAATCTGTGAAATCCCCCCGCTCGTCCTCATCTGAGGAGGAATTTTCTTCCCGCATCAGAGTGGAGAGGAGAAGCTCCTGCACAAACAGGCTGTGGTCTGCCCGCTCACTTTCCAGAGACTGACGTTCTCCTTCAGACATCTTCGGTTCATTCAGCCTGTAGACAGTACAAAAATAACTATTATTTACAGCCAAAGAGCAGAACACAGATCTCGCACACGTTACAAATACTTTATTCCGAATGTTTACCGTGTATACTCAAATATTGATCTTAAACTTTTAACTGTGTTATTCACGCACCTCTGTTAGAGTTACAAGTTTAAACTCTGAACTTTGCAGTCAGAAGTTTTATCATTTTTTAAAAAGAGTGGATTTTTAGTTGCAAGTTCAATGATCAACAAACTGTGAATGCGATCCAATAACTTTGCCTCATGCCAAAATGATCACTGTTGCCCTAAAACATGATATGTGCATCACTGGTGAAATAACTGTTTTGAGTTGAAGCTGTTACAGTTCAGAAAATAAAAATCAGACAGCAAGAGATAAACGTTAAGCTTCAATACATCTTTAGTAAATACTCTACTTTACCCTGTGCCAAAACAGACACCAATGGCTTAAAACCAATCTAATCACAGTATTATACATGCATCACATGGCATATCTTTCCCTCATTTCAAAATCCAAGAGCTTTTAGATCCCAAAATATAAAAATTAAGAACACATTCCTCCTACATTTCAATAGTATGAGAATAGTTACAATGTTATCATAATCTTATATCAATAGACAGAATAGATTATTACTCCAAAATAAATCTGCTCCTAGTGATGCCAGAACATAATTTATCAGCCACACTGAGATTGACCGCACCTGGAAAACAGATTCCAAAGTGATTCTCGATTCACTTTTAAATTGGGCTGCACTAACGGATGGTTAGATCACAAAAGTAAACATGCAACTGAGGGAAGAGTCAGTGGTGCCTTTTAAGTGTTTTTAGGCCATAATCACATAACCCTCGTTGATTTTTTTAAAAAGAAAGATGCTTCCTTGCCATATCATCTTCAAACAGAAGCAACAATCTATATAAGGGCTACAAAAAAAAAATCTACTGGTCTGTTCCTGCATAGGTATTAGATTTACATCGAAACCTAAACATTTTAGGGACGAGGAAGTTTCTCTATTAGAGATACTGAACATTTCAGTAGAAATTTAAATCTACACTTGGCACTGCCGTCCAGGCATAAGCCCCACTGCTTTAGAAGCATTAACTTCTAAAGCTTACCTTTTTTTTGGACTGGGCTTTATTTACATCAGCTGCTCTTAATACTGGAGCTTAATGCCCATCTTCCTAGTGTGAGACCACACAGAATCATTACAGCACAGAAGGTGGCCATTTGGCCCATCGAGCCTGTGCCGGCTCTTTGTGAGTAGCCCTGCAAATTTTTTTCTCTTCAGATATTTATCCAATTCCTTTTTGAAAGCCACAATTGAACCTGCATCCACCACCCGCTCAGGCAGCGCATTCCAGATCAGAACTACTCGCTGTGTAAAAAAGATTTTCCTCACATTTGCAAAAGAACCGAAGGCAATCACCTTAAAACTGTGTCCTTTGGTTCTCGACTCTTCCGCCAATGGGAACAGTTTCTCTTTATTTACTTTCTCTAAACTAGTCAAGATTTTACACACTTCTATCAAATCTCCTCTCAACCTTCTCTGCTGTTTTTTCCCTGTTTGTTTTTTTGTTGAATGTGTATTCGGGGGTTCTGCAGGTGACACCTCTCTGTCTGAACACGGTGATTGCCTTGGCAACGGGCAGTTGCAGGGGCAGTCTGTAAACACCATGTATTGTTCTATATGTATAAATGCGTAGGCTTCAAGGAGCCCTTGAAACATTTGCCTGAGGAAGGAGAAAATCTCCGAAAGCTTGTGAATTTAAAATAAAATTGCTGGACTATAACTTGGTGTTGTAAAATTGTTTACAATTCTCTGCTGTAAGGAGAGCAACCCCAGCTTCTCCAGCCTATCGACGTAACTGAAGTCCCTCATCCCTGGAACCATTCTAGTAAATCTTTTCTGCACCCTCTCTAAGGCCTTCACATCCTTCCTAAATTGCGGTGCCCAGAATTAGACACAATACTCCAGTTGTGGCTGAACCAGTGTTTTATAAAGGTTCAACATAACTTCCTTTTGTACTCGATGCCTCTATTTATAAAGCCCAGGATTCCGTATGCTTTTTAACCGCTTTCTCAACCTGTCTAGCCACCTTCAAAGATTTGTGCACGTATACTCCCAGGTCTCTCTGTTCCTGCACCCCCTTTAGAATTGTACCATTTAAGTTTATATTGCCTCTCCTCGTTCTTCCTGCTAAAACGTATCACTTCACATTTCTCTGCATTAAATTTAATCTGCCATGTGTCTGTCCATTCCACCAGCCTGTCTATATCCTCTTGAAGTCTATTACTAGCCTCCTCACTGTTTACTACACTTCCAGTTTTTGTGTCATCTGCAAATTTTGAAATTGTGCCCTGTACACCCAAGTCCAAGTCATTTATATATAAAAAAAAACGGCAGTCCTAGTACTGACCCCTGGGGAACACCATTGTACACCTTCCTCCAGTCCGAAAAAAAAACCATTCACCACTATTTTCTGTTTCCCGTCACATAGCCAATTCTGTATCCATGTTGCTACTGCCCCCTTTATTCAATGGGCCGCAATCCTGATGACAAGCCTACCATGCGGCACTTTACCAAAAGCCTTTTGAAAGTCCATATACATATCATCAACTGCATTGCCCTCATCAACTTTCTCTGTTACCTCATCAATCAAAAAACTCAATCAAGTTAGTTAAACACGATTTGCCGTTAACAAATCCGTGCTGGCTTTCCTTTATTAATCTACACTTGTTCAAGTAACTCTTAATTCTGTCCCGGATTATAGTTTCTAAAAACTTCCCCACCACTGAGATTAAACTGACTGGCCTGTAGTTGCCGGGTTTATCCTTGCACCCCTTTTTTGAACATTTGCAATTCTCCAATCCTCTGGCACCACCCCCATCTCTAAGGAGGATTGGAAGATTATAGCCCATGTCCCAGTTGATCGGCTGAAATCACTTCAGAGTTACTAGATGCAACTCGGTGGCTCCAATGATTACTGAAGTGCACCAGTGAAAGATTTAAAAGAAACACCAAAATATTTAATGTCCCCATTCTTGCAAAATTCTCGTTATATATCATAGCCTGACATGGCACATCAGGCAAAGCCATAATACACTATCAAAATCCTGATGACAACCAGGGTTCCTTGAGTAAGCCACTGCTTGGGATTATGGCCTGGACCTAAAGTTATTATGATACAAAAACATTATGGATATCTCAAAGTCTGTTATTTCATATTTCCATGAGTAAACTGACAAAGCACAAAGGAACACACTGATCATACTGAAATTGCAGTTTAATCTTAAAACCGATGTTTTATTTAGAACGTATACTATAAAACAGGGTAGCTCCGATGGTATCCTGATTTGAACTCAAGAAATTGGCATAGCTTCAGATCCCTAATGAAAGTGGGACTTAAGAGCCCTGCAGAATGTAGGTATAAATGCATTTGTGGTTCCAGCTCTCAGTGGCTCTGCTTCATGTAAAGACATCTCAGTGATTTGGTAGATTTAGCACCAATCTGTAGGGATTTTTTTTATACCCAGTTAAAAAACAAGCTTGGCCTGCATACACTGATTTTTTTAAAAATTGCTTTTCCTTCTTAACAGTCAAATAGTTTGAGTTACTAGAGAACCAATTTTGGAAACAATCAATCAAAATTTCACAATGCATCATATACGCCTTATCGGAAGACATAGTCTATGGAATAAGCTTTCAGATGTTCCAGTTAGTTTCTCTGCTCTGAACTTTCTAGAGTGTAACAAAGTACAAAAGATCACAGTTTGAAACTACTGTAGTCTGGGAACTGGGATAGTCAGTGGCCTTTCATCTCTGGGACCTAGGCTCAAATCCATTCCAGACTGATGCTTTCTCTGTCTGTTGGCTATTACAGTCCTATGTGAAATGAGTGGGGAGTCTCAGTCCCTAATGGGCCTACTCTACAAAACTGCCCTTAATTCAGCATTGTGACAGGCCTGAGGATGACTGGTGTGTGAAGTAAAAAAAATGCCAAAGGGTGCTTTTTGTGGTTGGGCCTTCAGCACTGGGAACTTTACTCTGCATGTAGGTGCAGTATACCTGATTTGGGAGTGCTTGATGACAATATAGGGTGCCTGAAATGGAAAGTGCTCCATTTACCAGACCTAACATCCATGAAAAAAAAATCACTGTTGCTCAAGGTATGCAACTCAAGTTTGTCCCTTATAAAAATATAACTGTATAAGGTACAAGAATCTGCAGGCAGATTTTAGGGAGTTAGGAAAGAGATTAACGAGCAGGACCTCAAAGTTCATAATCTCCAGATTACTCCTGATGCCACATGCTAGTGAGTATAGAAATAGGAGGATAGAGCAGATGAATGCATTGCTGGAGAGATGGTGCAGGAAGGAGGGCTTTAGATCCCTGGGGCATTGGCACCAGTTCGGGGGGAGATGGGACCTGTACAGGCCAGAAGGGTTGTACCTCAAACTAATTTAGCAGGGGGATGGGAACCAGGATGTAGCATTGGAAAGGAGAAAAAAGGTGCACAAAGGATTGGGAAAGATAGCACTAGAAGAAGAAATAGTACGCTATTAGGTGGGATCAGACTAAGAGAGAGTACAAGAAAGTCTAAGACTGGTTTGCAGTGCATGTGTGTTGGTGAGCAGCAGGCGCAAATAGCCACATGGGAATATGATGTTGTGGCGATAACGAAGACCTGGCTCAAAAAATGGCAGGATTGGGTACTAAATATTCATGTATACAAGGTGGTCAGGAAAGATAGGGAAGGAAAGGGCGGTGGCAGTATTGATTAAGGAGAATATTACAATACTGGAGAGAGAGGATGTCCTGGAGGGGTCAAGGACAGAATCTACTTGGTTAGAGTTAAGAAACAATAGAGGTGCCATTACACTACTGGGTATATTCTATAGGGCACCAACTAGTGGGAAGGAGACAGAGGTGCAAATTTTCAGGAAAATTACAGAGAGGTGCAAAACCATAGAGTAGTGATAACAGGGGACTTCAACTATCCTAATATAGACTGGGATAATAATAATAAAGGGCAAAGAGGGGGAGGAATTTTTGAAACGTGTTCAGGAGAACTATCTTGACCAGTACGTTTCCAGCCCAATGAGGAAGGCGGCATTGCTGGACTTGGTTCTGGGGAATGAGCAAGTGTCAGTGGGGGAGCATTTAGGGAACAGCAATCATAGTATCATAAGGTTTAGAATAGTTATGGAAAAGGACATGGACCACTCTAAAGTAAAAATACTCAATTGGAGGGGGGCCAATTTCAGTGGGGATGAGAACAGATCTGGCCCAAGTAAATTGGAATCAAAGATTGGCAGACAAAACTGAATTGAATCTTTAAAAAGATGGTTCAGATACAGTCTAGGTACATTCCCACAAGGAAGAAAGGTAGGGCAACTAGAGCCAGGGCTCCCTGGATGACAAAAGAGATAGAGAGTAAGATGAAGTGGAAAAAAGGGGCGTATTCAGGTTGATAACACAAGTGAGAACCAGGCTGAATATAAGAAGTTCAGAGTGGAAGTGAAAAAGGAAATAAGAAGGGCAAAGAGAGTGTACGAGAATAGACTGGCAGCCAACATAAAAGGGAATCCAAAAGTCTTCTATAGGCACGTACACAGTATACGGGTAGTAAGAGGAGGGGTGGGGCCGATTAGGGACCAAAAAGGTCTATTCATGGAGGCAGAGAGGATGGCCGAGGTACTAAATGAGTACTTTGCATCTGTCTTTACCCAGGAAGAAGATGCTGCCAGAGTCTCAGTAAAGGAAGATGTTGTTCAGATAGGGGATGGGCTAAAAATTGATAAAGGAGGAGAACTAGAAAGGCTAATTGTAGTTAAAGTAGATAAGTTACCTGGTCCGGATGGGATGCATCCTAGGTTGCTGAGGGAAGTAAGGGTGGAAATTGAAGAGGTACTGGCCATAATCTTCCAAACATCCTTACATAAGGGGGTGGGGTGCCAGAGGACTGGAGAATTGCAAATGTTACACCCTTTTTTGAATAAGGATAAACCCAGCAACTTTAGGCCAGTCAGTTTAACCTCATGGGGGGAAATCTTTTGCAACAATAATCCGGGACAGAATTAGCAGTCACTTGGACAAGTATGGATTGATTAGGGAAAGCCAGCACGGATTTGTTAAAGGCAAATCATGTTTAACTAACCTGATAGAGTTTTTTGATGCGGTAACAGAGAGCTAAGATGAGGGCAATGCAGTTGATGTGGTGTATATGGACTTTCAAAAGGTGTTTGATAAAGTACCGCATGGTAGGCTCGTCATCAAGATTGTGGCCCACAGAATAAAGGGGGCCGTAGCAACATGGATACAAAATTGGCTAAGTGACAGGAAAGAGAGTAGTGGTGAACGGTTGGTTTTCGGACTGGAGGGAGGTGTACAGTGGTGTTCCCCAGGCATCGGTGCTGGCACCACCGCTTTTCTTGATATATATTAATGACTTGGACTTGGGTGTACAGGGTACAATTTCAAAATTTGCAGATGACATAAAACTTGGAAGGGTAGTGAACAGTGAGGAGGATAGACTTCAAGAGGATATATAAACAGACTGGTGGCATGGGCGGAAATGTGGCAGATGAAATTTAACGCAGAAAAATGCAAGGTGATGCATTTCGGTAGGAAGAATGAGGAGAGGCAATATAAACTACAGAGCACAATTCTAAAAGGGGTGCAGGGACAAAGAGATCTGGGGTATACGTACACAAATCTTTAAAGGTGACAGGGCAGGTTGAGAAAGTGGTTAAAAAAGCATACAGGATCCTGGGCTTTATAAATTGAGGCACAGAGTACAAAAGTATGGAAGTCACGATGAACCTTTATAAAACACTGGTTCGGCCACAGCTGGAGTATTGTGTCCAGTTATAGGCACCGCACTTTAGGAAAGATGTGAAAGCCTTAGAGAGGGTGCAGAAGAGATTTACTAGAATTATCCCAGGGGTGAGGGACCTTAGTTACATGGATAGACTGGAGAAGCTGGGGTTGTTCTCCTTGGAAGCGAGACGGTTAAGAGGAGATTTGATAGAGGTATTCAAAATCATGAAGCATCTAGACAGAGAGAAACTGTTCCCATTGGCGGAAGGGTCAAGAACTAGAGGGCATAGGTTTAAGGTGATTGGCAAAAGAACCAAAGGTGACATGAGGAAAAACTTTTATACAGCAAGTGGTCAGGATCTGGAATGCACTGCCCGAGGGGTGGTGGAGGCAGATTCAATCATGGCTTTCAAAAGGGAGCTGGATAAGTACTTGAAAGGAAAAAATTTGCAGGGCTACGGGGACAGGCCAGGGAAGTGGGACTAGCTGGATTGCTCTGGCATAGAGCCGGCGCGGACTCGATGGGCAGAATGGCCTCCTTCTGTGCTGTAACCTTTCTATGAATACAGGAACAGGAGTAGGTCATTCAATGCATCGAGCCTGAACCGCTATTCAATCAGATCATGATTGATCTGCACTTCAACTCTATTTACCTGCCGTTGATCCATATCCCTTGATACCCTTACCGAACAAAACTCTATCGATATTGGTCTTGAAAAATTCAATTGTCCCAGCATCCACAACCTTTGGGGTGAGAGAATTCCTCATTTCCACTACCCTTTGTGTGAAAAAATGCTCCCAGAACCAACCCCTATGTTTCCAGATTCTGAGACCTCTATCTTCAATGCTTCCAAATCCTAGGACGTGCCCCAGTAATCCTAGAATCTCCCTCTCCAGTGTTCCCAGAACCGCATGACGACCCCTGAAAATACTGCCAGACCTCAGGCCCCCTTTCCAGTCCTACGGAACTGTCCCCAATGCAGTAAGTCGGGTCCCTTGTAATACCCCTGTCTTTATAAAACCACCAATTCACCGGGAACAATGGGAGATGTGCTTGTACATTATATAAATGGTTGGATCTATTGAAAAGACAGTAAATTCTATATCCATATTCCCCTGGACAATAAAATATTACTTGTACGCAAAGAGCTTCTTCCAGTCCTAGACAGACCGCCATAGGTATTTTGAAATCCTGAGTGACAGGTACTAGGGATGAGTGCTAAAGTGAATTTCAAATCTGGTGCTTGGATTGGGTCAGCTTGGGATAATTTTGCAACACCTGAACCTGCTACAGTTGAGTCATATTTGGGTGTATCTGTCCCTTCATTAAATCAGGTCTGATCTCTGGTAATCTACTGACCAATGGAAAAAGAATGCAGGTTTTTGGTAGGCAAAACGTCTGCTTAATCTCAGTCTTGGGGGCAAAATTTAGAGACTTGTAGTGGATGCATTCTTTTCATTCCTTCTCCAGCTTCTATGCACAATTGTATTAAGAAGCACAGAAACAAAAAAGGCAGAGATGAACCTTAAACTATGTAACTAAAGAAGATAAGAATATCCACAATTTGGATGTCAGAACACTCATCCCTAACAGCTACGTCTCCCGACACTGCAGTAAGATGCCGAGAATAGCTATTTGCAATGCAAATCAAGTTACCACAGCCAGTTCAGGGTTTGCATCTCCCCATCAGTTGATCTTCTGGTCGATTTCTTCAGCCTTTTTTCTATATACAAACTGCATTTTTAAGCATTAAAAAATATAAGTACATAAGCATTTCTGTCAAACAATTACTGCCGAGAAGAGAAGCTGGGTGTGGTGGATGTCGAGATGTGTTTAGTCTGTAAACAAAAGCATGTTTGTGAACATTTCAAATGTGTGATTTTGTGCAGAAAGGTAAACTCAAAGCGAAGACATGAACCTTCCTATTAAACATATCTGATTATGAAATGACTTGGAATGTGAAGGAAACATAAAGTAAATGAGAAGCATGCTTCCTCACCCCCCCTCCCCCACACTTTGAATCAGTTTCATCATATTTTTTTAATTTTAGGTGGGGGGGGGGGTTAATTTTTTTTTCACAAGGCAAAATAACTTTTTTGTGCGGATTCTTTAGATCACAGTTGCTCCAACAAGCTCTCTTACCTTGTGAGCAAGAACTGGGAATTCTGGGAGGTCTGGTGACCGTTTTCTGTGGTGATTGTGTTGTTAGTCACTGTAGTCTGTGTGACCGTGGTGCTGAGGCTGCCTGTGTTGGTGCGTCTTGTTGCATTGCGTGCAGACTCCAGCTGTTGTCGTGCTGCCTGTGCCTGCTGTCTCTCTAACTGCAGCTGCATTTGCAGCTGCTGTAATTGGGAGGCGGAAGGGCCAGAAGAGTTAAGCTGTCCTCCAGCAGAACGTCTCACACCTGATAACTGCGATAACAGCTCTGCAACAAATGGAAAGAACAGTTATTTAGGAGCAGTGTGATAAATTGTCAAAAATAAAGACAGGAAATGCTGGAAATACATGGCAGGTCCGTCAGCACCTGAAGAGAGAGAAGGCAGGTTAGTGCTTCAGGTGTGCACCTTTCCTCAGAACTGAGAGGTTGACTGACCAGCTGTGTATTTCCAGCATGTACTGTTTTTATTTCAGCTGTCCAGCATTTGCAGTTTTCTTATTTGCAATGATAGTCACTTGTTAACTTGTTTCCATGATGAAAAGTTTGCCACCTGCACATAATTAAAGATCACAAATGCAAGAACACATGAATACACTCCAGAGCAACTCCAAAGAAAACAGCAACACTGCAGACTTTTTTCAGCTGACTTACTTGATCACATGAATTTAAATTAATGAGTATGATTCTCAAAGCAGAGAGTTTCTGGGTCAGTTATATAATTGAAATGTGTCAAATTGAAATGTGTCGAATGGAAATTAGATATTTCTGCACAGGAAGATGGGATCTTCCTCTTCCTTTTAAATCAGTTCAATTTTTATGTACAATTAGGATGTACCATCCTCCATGGCAAGAGATCACCTAGGAACACTATCCCTTTAAGAAGTGCACACCCTTGTGCTGCCATTTTATGCACAATTGGGGTTTCCAGCACTGACTCCATCCCTCTCCCTGGCCACTGTGAGGCTGAACCAGACCGTTCACAACCTTGGGATCCTATTTGATCCTGAGATGAGCTTCTGACCACATATCCACTCCATCACCAAGACTGCCTACTTCACCTCAGCTCATCTGCTGCTGAAACCCTCATCCATGCCTTTGTTATCACCAAACTTGACCATTCAAATACGCTCCTCTCCCATCTTCCACAAACTTGAGCTCATCCAAAACTCTACTGCCTGTATCCTAACTTGCACCAAGCCCCGTTCACACATCACCCCTGCGCTTGCTGACTTATGTTGGTTCCCGGTCCGGCAACGTCTCGATTTTAAAATTCTCATCACTGTATTCAAATCCCTCCATGGCCTCGCCCCTCCCCTTCTCCAATTTCCTCCAGCCCTACAACCCTCCGAGATCACTGCGTTCCTCCAATTCTGGCTTCTTGCGCATCCCTTATTTTAATCGCTCCACCATTGGTGGCCATGCCTTCAGCTGACTAGGCCCTAAGCTCTGGAATTCTCTCCCTAAACCTCTCCGCCTCTCTCTCCTCTTTTAAGATGCTCCTTAAAATCTACCTCTTTGATGAAGGTTTTGGTCACCTGTCCTAATAACTCCTTATAAGACTTGGTGTCAAATTTCGTTTGGTAACGCTCCGAGACGTTTTATTACGTTAAAAGCGCTATATAAATGCAAGTTGTTGTTGACATCAATTAAGCAAAATCTGAAGTCCAAGATTCCTTTCAAGTGATTTTTGTAGTTTTACAAGGTCCAGGACTAGGTATGACACATGCCGAAGTCAGGATAACAAGAGATACCAGAGACAAGAGTCACGAGTGTCTAATATTGGGTCCAGTAACACTTAAAGCAACCTTTGAAGCCAGTTTATGAGCATGAGGCAGATACCAGAAGTAGCAGGCTTTTCCTTTCTAGGGCCCTTCAAGCCACCCTGCTCATCTCCCCCACGGTGAATTCTGTCTTGGTCAGAAAAGGAGATAGGCTTGGGTGAACACTGTGCCTGTCTAGATGACCTCTTTGCAGAAGTACCTAAAATAGTTTGCAATTTATGGGTGTTTATTACTCTCTGGTGCTAGTTTGACAACATCTACAAAGAAAATCCCCAAAATAGTTCTATCAGTCTTTTCTGCACATTCAATGAGAAACCTGAGATTTTCAGGCAAGCAAAATAGTGTAACAATGCCCTAGGCAATGACCTGCCCCACTCAAAGATATCCAAAGGCCAATTACTGCAGCAGTTTGCATCTGGTCAACATTATTCTGCACCAGAATCATTGCTGTGGCAGAAATCAGAATGGTAGTCAAGTTGATCTGGGTAGATTATGCACAACTCGAGTAAATGCACCCAACATATTACTCCTGTTGAATAATGTCTCTTTTCTGCAACAGCACCAGTTGACAGCACCTCTGCAGGATTTCTTCCAAAATGTCATTTATCTATATTTTAAAGCTGACTGGTACACCAATGGGTAGAGGCGGGGACAACAGATAGAAGCCCGGAAAACATAAGAGTCTGGCTGCTACCAAATCTGTTCTCAAACATTTTTTTCCAAAACAAATTTTAGTGTAGAGTTGGCACCAATATACAACTAGCATCCATATCCACCAAATCGGTTTTGGTGTACTTCTCACTGCAGAATGTGTTATGGTGGAATCCTATCTGAGCAGCAATCACTGCATTATATTCAAAGATGATATGTGCTGTCAGTAACTTGGACAGGTCCCTCTGAAGTAAACCTCTTCTACCCACTTCTTGCTACTCAAGATTGGGAAGTCTTTCTTCTTGTGTAAAATAGTTACTTTCATCAGGCAAGTTGGTCAAAGCTATTAATCCCTTTGCCTCAGGCAGTGCTTCCACTGCTCCATTATTGACCCGTGCCAAGATCGTGGTCCTTTGAGACAGCACTGCTTAGAGTGGTGCCACGACCAGCGGGAGAGGAAAAGAAGCTGATCATTGGATGCAAAGTCTTAACGAAGGTCATTAAATGCTGGAAAGGCTTTCAGAGTCCTCAAGGAACACCTTGTTCTTTTCCTTGTGGGAAGAATATTGATATTGAATTGATTCCATGAGTGGAGCTGTGTCCTGTTGGAAATAAGTGATTCCACAACCAATGGATCAGATCAAAGCTCTGCAGCCCTGCCACATCCAGTCGTGAATGGTGGTGGACAATTAAACAACTAACGGGAGGAGGAGGCTCTGTAAATATCCCCATCCTTAATGATGGCAGAGTCATGCAGGCGAGTGAAAAAGACAAGGCTTAAGCGTTTGCAACCATCTTCAGCCAGAAGTGCCAAGTGGATGATCCATCTCGGCCTCCTCCCGATATCCCCACCATCACAGAAGCCAGTCTTCAGCCAATTCGATTCACTCCACGTGATATCAAGAAACAGCTGAGTGCACTGGATACAGCAAAGGCTATGGGCCCCAACAACATCCCGGCTGTAGTGCTGAAGACTTGTGCTCCAGAACTAGCCATGCCTCTAGCCAAACTGTTCCAATACAGCTACAACACTGGCACCTACCCGACAATGTGGAAAATTGCCCAGGTATGTCCTGTCCACAAAAAGCAGGACAAATCCAATCCGGCCAATTACCACCCCATCAGTCTACTCTCAATCAGCAGCAAAGTGATGGAAGGTGTTGTTGACAGTGCTATCAAGCGGCACTTACCAATAATCTGCTCACCGATGCTCAGTTTGGGTTCCACCAGGACCACTCGGCTCCAGACCTCATTACAGCCTTGGTCCAAACATGGACAAGAGAGCAGAATTCCAGAGGTGAAGTGAGTGTGACTGTCCTTGACATCAAGGCAGCATTTGACCGAGTGTAGCACCAAGGAGCCCTAGTAAAATTGAAATCAAAGGGAATCGGGGGGAAACTCTCCCAGTGGCTGGAGTCATACCTAGCACAAAGGAAGATGGTAGTGGTTGTTGGAGGCCAATCATCTCAGCCCCAGGACATTGCTGCAGGAGTTCCTCAGGGCACTGTCCTAGGCCCAACCATCTTCAGCTGTTTCATCAATGACCTTCCCTCCATCATAAGGTCAGATGTTCGCTGATGATTGCAGAGTGTTCAGTTCCATTCGCAACCCCTCAGATAACGAAGCAGTCCGTGCCCGCATTCAGCAAGACCTGGACAACACCCAGGCTTGGGCTGACAAGTGGCAAGTAACATTCGCGCGAGACAATGACCATCTTCAATAAGAGAGAGTCTAACCACCTCCCCTTGACATTCAACGGCATTACCATCACCGAATCCCCCACCATCAACATCCTGGGGGTCACCATTGACCAGAAACTTAACTGGATCTGCCACATAAATACTGTGGCTATAAGAGCAGGTCAGAGGCTGTGTATTCTGCGGTGAGTGACTCACCTCCTGACTCCCCAAAGCCTTTCCACCATCTACAAGGCACAAGTCAGGAGTGTGATGGAATATTCTCCATTTGCTTGGAAGAGTTCAGCTCCAACACTCAAGAAGCTTGACACCATCCAGGACAAAGCAGCCTGCTTGATTGGCGCCCCATCCACCACCCTAAACATTCACTCCCTTCACCATCGGCGCACAGGATACACTGCAGCAACTTGCCAAGGCTTCTTTGACAGCACTTCCCAAACCCTGACCTCTACCACCTAGAAGGACAAGGGCAGCAGGCACATGGGAACACCACCACCTGCACAATCCCCTCCAAGTCACACACCATCCCGACTTGGAAATATATCGCCATTCCTTCATCGTAGCTGGGTCAAAATCCTGGAACTCCCTTCCTAACAGCACTGTGGGAGAACTTTCACCACACAGACTGCAGTGGTTCAAGAAGGCGGCTCACCACCACCTTCTCAAGGGCAATAAATGCTGGCCTTGCCAGTGACGCCCACATCCCATGAATGAATAAAAAAAGTAACTGAGTTGACTTGGATTGACAGTTGTTTCATAACCTCAGCAACTGTTTTGTATTGTGGTGGAGATCATGCTGAATGCTAGTTGACGGCCTGGATAATGAGTTGGAACTTGCATCAGATTGGAGGCCAACCATGCCAGGTGGATTTTGTGGCCAGTACTGGAGAAAGGGGTCAAAATTTTCTAGCCATGAGAGCCAGTGTGGAGTGCAGCTTGACCAACTCATCTTTTTGGGGATACCAGGGCTTAAAAGGGTTAAATTGAGAATAGGTTGCTTAAACTTGGTTTGCCTTCTCTTGAAGTTCAGAAGGTTGAGAGGAAATACAGAGAAACTATTGCCTCTGGTGGGGGAATCCACAAGAGGGCATAATCTTAAAATTAGAGCTAGGCCATACAGGAGTGAAATCAGGAAGCACTTTTTCACACAATGGGGAGTCAAAAATCTAGAACTCGCTCTCCCATAAGGCTGCGGATACTGGGTCAATTGAAATTGTCAAGACAGAGATCAATAGATGTTTGTTAGGTAAGGGTATCAAGGGATATGGAACAAAGGCAAGTAAATGAAGTTTAGGTACAGATCAATCATGATCTAATTGAACGGTGGAACAGGCTCGAGAGGCTGAATGGCCTATTCTTGTTCCTAAGGGAATGCTTCCGTGAACCCTCCCTTGCTCGTTAGATTTTCTATCTAACCTGGGAGTGGAAAAGTGCAGTAGTGCCATGTAATGAGAGATTGAGCTTCAACATTCTTGTAGTAGCAAAGAGTCATTGCGAAAGACCTTTGGTACCGGATACAAGTTTTAAATCCAAGAGTTGGCACAGGTTGGGAGCAGGCCTCTAAGATGCAGAGAGAGGGAAAAACAGCACAAGGACTAGAGGCTGAAACCATAAAATAATTAAGAAAATTTGACAAAACTTCAAAGGAATGACTGCCCTATAGGGACTGGAGAGATTTTGAATCAGTTTAACTGATGAACAGTGACTAAACTTTTCTGATGTGGGAGACAATCGAAGAAAAAGTACAGTCCAGATTGAGGGCTTTTTAAACAGTGGTCCGGGGTGGGGGGAGGAACATTCCCTGATTATCAGCTGTGACTCTGTGGTAGCAGAAATTTATGGGTTTAAGTCCCATTCCAGAGACTTGAGCACAAAATCTAGGCAGTCGCTCCAGTGCAGTACTGAGGGAGTGCTGCACTGTTGGAGGTGCAGTCTTCAGATAAGACGTTAAAGCAAAGCCCATCTGCCCTCTCAGATAGATGTATAAGATCCCATAGCACTATTCGAAGAAGAGCAGGGAAGTTCTCCCGGTGTCCTGACCGATATTTATCCTTCAACCAACAACTAAAACAGATTATCTGGTCATTATCACATTACTGTTCGAAGGACCTTGCTGTATGCAAATTGGCTGCCACATTTCCTACATTACACTTTTTTAAAAAAGCACTGTAAAGCGCTTTTGGATGTCCTGAGTTCGCGAAAAGTGCTATACAAAGGCAAGTCTTTCATTTCAGTAGAGGACTTTTTCTTTAAAAAGTCATGACGTCCCATGTTACTTTTATACCCCAGGGGATAACAACAGTATTATTTTTATGTGGAGGTTCAGTGAAAGAAGAATATATGTTTTCAAATGAAGCAATAGCAAATTTCCAACTTCACAATCAAATTTAGTTGGTAACAGTTTTTAGCACCCAAGTTCATTCATTTTTAGCAACAGATAAATTACTGTTATCAACTCCTGCTACATTCAGCAACATGCTCTGTTCGTTGACAATTCACACAGCTGAGCAGCAGCAGAGATTTGTCAAAATTCCCAACTTTTCAAAATAAAAACACAGAAATTTAGAAACAGCACATTGAGGGGGGGAGGGGGGAGAGAGAAGGGACAGAAAAGATGAGCAGCACATAAAAGCAGGTTGGTTTAAAAGTTAATTGACCTAGTGCTTGTGTGCAGCCAGGCCAGCTTTTATGTTAAAGAGGGAAAAACAGAGCTATACGCATTAACCATGCAAAAAAAAATGGTAAGAGTGGGCAAGACAGATAATTCTTAGAATCTCAGACATATGCATTAAAGATATGAATCATAAAAGTCTGACTGTATTCCAAAATTATTTTTTGCTGCATTGTCACTGTTTTTATATTATTGAAAATACATAAATCTGACTTCAGAGGAATTAAGTGGATAAAGAGGAATTTGCTTCAGTTGATTCTGGGCATTGGGATTTGGTCAGAGGAATGTGTAATGTGACTCAATCCAAATTAACACTGAAATAAGAAGGGAATGAGAGGTTAAAGACAGTTGGAATTTGCCAATCCAGAGACTAATATCCAAAAGATGTAATTAACCCATTATGGATTTTGCTCTAAATTTCTCTGCTGTAGGATATTGATGGTATTTGCAGAATTATTTTGTGATTCATATATTTCTACTTAATTCTAAAATATTTTAGTTGCTTAAAAAGTTTCTCCCCCCAATATCTACCTATTCGAGTGTGTGCAGTGTAGCATGAGATCATATTTAATCTACTATGTAAGTGACCACATACAGGGCTATTCGTAATCTTTGGGTCACGCGTGAACCATAACCCTAACATGAGTTGATATCTTCAAGAGCAGACTGAGAAAATGGGAGCTAGCTAATGGCAACAAACAAAATAAGGAGCTCAATGTCATTTAAGGAATGTACTCAAGTTTTCAGTTCTTAAATAATTTTAAAACGGTTTAAATGCCTATACAGCAGTAAGTTAAGATATACAGCTATGCAAAGCAGTTAATTATATTTTGTATGCCCTATGTGATACAGTAGGTAGCATTATAGACTATTAAAGGGGTAGCTCAATGCATCATCAGAATCTTGGGATGAGAACATTTCTTTGTAATTTGATAAACTGCACTACAGTTACAACTTCTTAGTTGGTCCATATAGGGCAAACATTAGAGCAATTCTTTTAAGTTCTTTCTTGCCAATGCTGGGGCTGATTTTCTCCTTCCCTTGGCTGAGGTCCATCTTTCCTTTAGTAGGTTCAGGGTTTAACAAAAAACAGCATCCCTCCTTTAATCCTTTTTACCAAAAATCCTGTCCAGCAGTATTGCTGTAGTGCAGGGTTTTTGCCACTGGATGGCATAGTAACTTTATACTAAAATGCATTTTTTTTAACACCTACTTTCAGCCACATGAGGCTGAATAGAATACAGCAGTTCTGTTAAGTGGGTTGAAGAAAAAGGCCTCCAACAGACTAACGCTGAACATGTATCAAACTAAAACCACACTCTTTCCCCTCCCAAAAATTTATAAAGCTTAGATATCGTCACAGACCAACAGTCCATCAGTAAGAATTCAGCCGAGCATCTGGCATCACATATTCACTTTATAGTTCTTCTAATTACAGTCTACTCCTCTCTTAATTTGAATTATCTGCTAATTCAAAATTTTTTCAAGCACAAAATGCCTCCTGTGCTGTTTTATTTAAATTGCTCAATTCAAACTACTGGGATCATTCAAAAAAAATTCTAAGCAAGAAGCAATCTTTAATTAATGGCAGTAAACTATTTCTAGAGTTGAAATGAGGGACAATGCAATTTTAAAAAACCACATCATTTGATGACAAAAATGAGGTACAGAATTAATAATGTCCCATACAATATTTCCAGTTCTGGATTAAATGAGTAGGCTCGGAGGTGGTGTCTTTCAGATGAGACGTTAAACCGAGGCCCCCCCCGCCCCCCATCCCTCTCAGGTGGGCATAAAAGATCCCATGACACTATTTCAAACAAGAGCAGGGGAGCTCCCTGGTGTCTTGGCCAATACTTATCCCTCAACCAAGAGTCACTAAGACAGATTATCTGGTCATTATCTCATTGTTGTTTGAGGGACCTTGCTGTGTGCAAATTGGCTGCCACGTTTCCTACATTACAACAGCAACTACACTTCAAAAGTACTTCATTGGCTGTAAAGCACGTTGGGACATCCTGAGGTCATGAATGGCACTATAGAAATGAAAGTTCTTTCTGCTCCACTAAATAGTGGAAGTTTGACCTCCATATATTATATTTAATGTCTAATGGTACTTAAGTAGTATGTTTTCTTCACTATACTCAAGTCCTATACTGAATTACAATTGCACCTCTTTCTCTTCGTCCCTCCAAAGGCCACCAACCTGGGGACTTTTAGGCACCCTCACTCTCAGCAATACCTTCATCACTCATTGACGTCAAATGGCACAATGGCCACCCATCCTGACTTCAACATATATTGCTGTACAACAAAAGTTAGAAAGAGAGAATAGATGGGCGTGTGAGAGAGAAAAACATGGAAGAGGGAAGAGAAACATAAATGGAGGAAAGACACACAGAAGAGAGCAAAAACAGGACAGAGGGAGGGACAAAAAACCCCATAACCTCCTCCACCTAGGAGGGCAGCAGAAGCATGGGACCACCATCACCTCCATCCGAGTCAAAATCCTGCAATTCCCTAACTGACAAAATTGTGGGAGTAACTTCATGACACAGACTGCAGCAGTTCAAGAAGGCAGGCCACTACCACCACCGTCTCAAGGGTAGCTAGGAATGGGCAATAAATGCCGGCCTTGCCAGCGGCGCCCACATCCCGAGAATTCATTTTTTTAAAAACAAGAAAGTGAGGGGAGAGAACAAAATAAACTGTGGTTACCACAAAATATGACTAAGACTGTTACAGATTTCCATGACTTGTGACATATTCCATGATTTTTCACAAAATTTACCATGGCAAATTTACAAACATAGGAGCTGGCTATTATCCTTAGGATTGGAGTCATAGGGAGGAGAGGCTCAAAGGCAACTGAAGCATTCATGTCTCTGAACATGGTATAATGCAGCCAGTAAGTTTCCGCAAATTCGTTTCCTTTGGGACGGGTCAGTTCCAGTCTGTACTAACATTCACCATACCTGCAAATTGTTAGTAAAACTAGGCCTTAGATAGTCTTCAAAAATCCACAAAGCCCTCCGCTTCGACTGTGCCTTCAGTTCCCATCCTAGCACTCCATTTCTCTCTCCTTTCCCCATGCTCAGTATTCATGATATCCCTTTCCTTCTTATTTTAAAGCACTCAAAATGTCTTCCTGCATGTAAGGGGCACTATATAAATCTAGGTGGTTGAACAACTCTGCTCTTAATTTAAACCTTTCATTCCACTCTCCTCCAAACTAGTTATCATAGAATAGAATCATACAGCACAAAAATGAGGCAATTCAGCCCATTCTGCCTGTGCCAGCTCTTTGAAAGTGTTATCCAATTAGTCCCATACCGCTGCAAATTTTCCTTTTCAAGTATCCAATTCCCTTTTGAAAGTTACTATTGAATCTGCTTCCACCACCCTTTCAGGCAGTATTTTCCAGATCATAACAACCCACTGTGTAAAAAAAAATCTAATATCTTTCTGTTCTGAGCTGTTTCCTCCTTTATCTCCAGGGTCACAATGATTCAGGTGTTAAACTGTTGCAAAATGGGGGGGGGTGGGGGGGGAAGAACGAGAAAGGTTAGACATCTCCAGTGAAGAAATTTGGAAAAGTTTGCAATTGATCTCCCCAGAAACAGTAAAGCAAGTTCTGTTGGTTCCTGGAAAATAAAGAAACATGTTCTCCTTACCTACTGCAAGTAGATAAACAATTATCACTGTTACCCAATTACATAATAAATCTCTGCATGTAACATGGGGCAGCACGTCTTAATGACCATTTGTTTAAGGTCTCCCTCCTTATACAGAGAATGCCAATAAATAAGATAAAACATATTTAATCAATTCTTATTTGAATTTTTTTTTTTACCATGTCTGCAACAATACTTACTGTATTTAAGCAGAACCTTTTAGTAAAACATTTTTAATCCAGGGCTTTTATTCAGAACCTCCCTCCAAATTTGGATCATGATACAGTCCTTCCACAAGTTGTTACCTGTTTGTAAGAATAATTGTTGTTCCCGAGTACTCAGTAGAAACAAATTATGGTTAGAGCAGCTGCCTTGCTATTTAGAATTTAGAATAGATAATAAAATAAAGATTCCACTTTAAAATTTGGCATTTTTTTAAAACAATTTAATTTGTTTCACACTTGACATACTGTAAACAGTTCCATGAATATAGTGACCATATTATTTTCAGAAAAATCACCAGAAAGTTTAGGAGTTCATGCTTTACTGAATCTCTAATGTTTTATATAAAAGTTACTACCATGGTCCTAAAAAATAAGTTTTCTGGAGGTTTTCATTCTCAATTTTCTATCAATACATCAGCAGGAGGGGCACAGCATACAAAGTTATGTGAACTCTGTCAAACATTTCTATAAGTTTTAGGTATGGGTCTACTATGGGAATTGTAGCCTGCTAGCTTCAGTCTCAAAGTAAGTGATGAATCTGAAAGTTTTCATGAAGTCAAAGCTCAGGCTTCCCACACAGGTATTTCAAAACACAGAAAATGCTATTGCACCGATAAGTTTAATAATTTTCTTGTAAATTTTCTACTTATGTTATGTTACAAGCCTCATCGCCAGCAGTAAGTAATCAGCTTAACCGAGATCGTAACTAACAGATTTTCAAAAGATTTTGGGAAAATAATGAAGGGCAAAAAATTTTTGAAAAATAATTCGAAGTGATTTGATTGATTCGTTAACAAACCGTGATGGTGAAAATTGACTTAGTAAAATTAAATGGGAATGGTGAAAATAGGAAATTTATAATGAAAATTAGGGAGAGCGCAAGAACAAGAATGAAAAAAGGTGAATCATGAGATTATGGCACTTTATCTTAACACAAAAATAGCAATTGGCATCCATTTTGAAAACAAAATTTTCTAAGCCCTATCATGCAAGATTTTGTTATTTTTTTAAAATCTAAACTCAAAATGCATACAATATAGTACCATGCTGATTTTATTTACATCTGAAAGCATACCAGATTATTTTCCAATTTTTCACTAATGGAAAAATACTGCATATCCATTTCAAACAGAGCAATCAAATGCATATTAAGGGTCCCATTGTCCAACTTGTGCATTATGGTTTTTAGGCTACTATACTTGTGTTTGCAACAGAATGTGCTGAATGTCTGAATTCTGTTTTTCCTCTACTTACCTACTTTAGAATATCTTGCGCTAAACAAAACATTCTTGCAGCAAACACCACACCAAAGAAGTGGAGACCCCCAAGCTAACCAATTATAACATTCACTATGAAAACAGAGACAAGAAGAATTATTTTTTTTGGTGTCTTGAATAGAAGTCAGGTATTCTACAATACTGCTGTGCACTGCATCACTGATTGTTTTACGTTGAAATCTTATTTTGAACCCGAAATCAGAGGGATGAGGGTCAATCGATGGACCAAAATGAATCCACGTTAAATCCATCCCACCTGCATTCCAATTGCTGAACCTATCCCAAGCCTAAAAAATAATTTTCAGTTTCTACTCATGGTATAAACAAAAAACATACTGACAATGCAACACGATGTATTCATCTAATGGGGGCTGAACATCAAATCACATAATTTTATTGCTCATATATGTTATTCAGTCAGCTGCAACTACTGAAAGAGAAGGGCTCCCAAATGGCCCCAACTTACTTCTCCATTTGCTCAAAATCGGCCCTGAAATGTTGAGTTCAATATTAAAACAATTAGGCTGGTTATTTGTTTAAAAAGAGGGCCTGAAAAGGTTAGAGACCTTGATTAAAATGTCCGCAGTTCTAAAATGTAAATTTAGCAGCGCATCAAGGATTGCCCACATTAACTTTCAAAAGCTGGATGACTGTGTATGGAATTTTATCAGGTGTTTATCTGGAGTTGACTGCATTCAAACAATTCAAAAGTCAGAGCTGCGTTAAGTAGAATTTCAATTTGATTACTAATGCAGGATGGAAGTACTAAAAAACCAAATTGTCATCACTGTTAATTGCAATTTTAATTTCTTTTGCAAATTTTGACAGGTAGCATGCAAATAATTATATCTAAACTAGAATTTTACATTATGCTGCTCTTCAGCAGTACTTCCTGGACATTATAAATGGGCTTTCAGAATAGAATGGTTTTATAAAATGAAAATCAGGGAGGCTACATTGCACATTAACCTACATATACAGTATGAATTAAAGATGATCAGAAAGATCGGTCAAGGAATCAGGGTTCTAGTTTCAAAGCAGCATCCTGGCCACATTTTTTTGTCCCCATTTTTACTACAAAATATGCCCTTTTATACAAATCAGGAACTTCAGTGCACCAAGATCATTCACTGTTCTAATCAATTTTGCTGCCCTATTCAGTCATTTTACTCCCTGCAGGCAACCAGCCCATGCCTCAAAATAAACATCAAATTGAAATTACTTGGGAGAAAATTTATACTGCTTATTGATAGCATTCAATTTTTGCTATTAAAAGCAAAACGGAACACTTTTGCTACAAAATATTGCAAATGTATTAAAATAGTAATTAATATCTTTTGTAATTAATATATTAAAAGGATTATATACATAATATGCCCCCTTCTCCCACCTCCAACTCACACACCATCCTGACTGACATATATCGCCGTTCCTTCATTGTCGTTAGGTAGGGAGTTCTAGGATTTTGACCCAACAGCACTGTGGAAGCACCTTCACCATATGGACTGCAGCAGTTAAAGAAGGCCCACCACCACCTTCCCAAGGGCAACTAGGGATGGGCAATAAATGCCAGCTTTGTCAACAACGTCAACATCCAATGAATTAAAAAAAGGGGAAGAGGAGAGAGAAGGGGGGAAAGAGAGGAGAGAGGAGGGAGGAGGCCAATGTGTGGAGCATGGGGATAGAGAGGAGTGAAGGCAGGGAGAGGGAGAGGAGGGATAGCAAGGGAGGAGGGAAGAGGAGAAGGCCAGTGGACACAGCAGGTATACAAGTGAGGGGGAGAAGGAGAAAGAAGGGGAGGAGGGAACTGGAAGATAGGATGGGAGCAGAGGATGCAAGGGCTGAGTTGGTGGTTTGTCAGCAAAGACACAGGGGATGGGATCATTTTAATATTTCTTCTTCTCTACTCTCTCCCATCTCATCTCCTCCCACTCTCCACAGGTTCTGCTCCCCCTCCCTCACCGTGCAAACAGCGTGACACATTTATATACACAAAACTTACTACGAATCTGGATATAGGATTTCATAATTGGATAAAGTTAACAGGAAAAGTGTGACAAAACATAACAGGAATTCAAGTGGTGCAGATAGGAAGTGCGTACAAGTGCAAGATTTTTAATTAGATATAAACTTACAAACATCTCTCATTCCGGAATTCAATTTACATTCAAACTTTGGGGCAGTAGGTTACATAAATTGCATTAGATTTTACTGCATGAATGTTTTATCACTTGATCCAACTAGTTGCTCCAGTTTATTTTATTTTTTTTTAAAAACATGGAAATTTAACAAACAATTTGGGGAACAATCAAAAATAGATTGAAAATGGTTTCCAATGACAGCTAATGATTTGCTAGCATTTAAAATACCAGCCTGAGTATACAACTGTCATAGTGGCTTTTACAATTTTTACACATTTCAAATAAAATTAATTTAAGCTTTTTTTTTAAGATCGAGAGCTCATCTAATTTAATTTAAGTTAAATTGCTTACCATGAGAAATTATAAACCTGCACTCAGGAAGCTCATCAAAGCCTTCTCCTATCTAGGCAGAATTGCTCAATTACATTTTTAGCCCAACACATTACCATAAATATGCCACAATTGGAAATTTTAAACTCACCAGCTATTGGATCCATAGCTTCCCTATTGCTTGGAGAATATGAACTTTGCGAGGATGAAAGTCCACCAGTGGAACTGCTAGTAAAGTGCATGTTTGATCTACGAGCACGCGGTCCTCCAAGGCCTCGGCCAGGATGAAACATCCTACGTACGTGTCGAACACCGCTGGATTCATCGTAAATAATTAAGGAAATACAAACAAAAGGATGGCAAGCAAAATTTCCAATCTATAATTATTAAAATTCTTTGAGACTTCTTGTTCATCACAAACATTGTCTGTGATGATATAGCAATGCTTTTTTTAAAAAATAAAAACAGTGGCAACGCCAGAGATAAACAGAAACAGTAATGCTTGCTTCCATTAATTTTGATATGTAACACTAATGTAAGCTAACCAATTCTCCAACCACTGGCGGCACGGTGGGATAAGTCGCCTAGGTTTTTTTTTTAAAAAAGATTCTTTCTTGGGGTGTGAGTGTCGCTGCCAAGGCTGGCATTTATTGCCCATCCATGGTTGCCCTTGAGGTGGTGGTGTTGGGCCTTCTTCTTGAATCGCTTAAGTCAGTGAGATCAAGGTGCTCCCACAATGCTGTTAGGTAGGGAGTTCCAGGATTCTGACCTGGCAACGATTAAGGAATGACGATATATGCCCAAGTCAGGATGGTGTATGACTTGGAGGAGATGGTCCATGCACTTGCTGCCTTTGTCCTTATAAAGATAGGGTTTTGGAGGTGGGGTCGTAGCAGCCTTGGGGGCTTGCTGCAGTGCGTCTTCTAGATTGGCGTACTGTGGCCACAGTATGCCAGTGATGGAGGGGGCGAATGTTTAGGCTAGTGGATGAGGTGCCAATCAAGCTGACTGCTTTGTCCAGGATAGTGAGAGCCTCGAGTGTTGCTGCAGCTGTATCCATCCAGGCAAGTGGAGAGTATTGCATCACATTCCTGGACATGTGCCTTGTAGGTGGCGGAAAGGCTCTGGGGAGTCAGGTGAGCCACTCACCATTTTGGCCTATTACAACAGACAGGTAAAAGACATACTATATCCTCCAACTAACTGTGAGCAAGGTCATGAGAAATTCACTCATATTTTTAAAAAGGCTAAAAGTCTATAATTTTCTCATAAAAATAAATAACTATCTGATTCACCCAACAAGATTATAGGAACACTTGACGTTGCAATCACCTTACTGCAAAACTGTTAACACAATGCAAGGACATTGTCTTGTTGGGATACTTATTGTGCCGGCTTGACTCAGTTGGTAACACTATTGTCAGAATGTTGTGTGTTGAAGTCTGATAGCCAGAGCATGAGCGCATAATCTAGGCTAATACTTCAGCATAGTACTGAGAGCGCGCTGCATTGCTGGAAGTTAGGATGTTAAACCAAAGTCCTGTCTTTCTGTTCCAGTAACTCGGGTGGGCATTAAGTATCCCAGAGTATTATTTGATGAAGAGTAGGGAGCTCTCCCTACATTCTCGCCTGTGTTGACCAACTAAAAATAGTCATCCCATGTTGCTAGCAGCGGGGAACTGAAGATACCATGCCAAGGTGAGGCAGTGTGTCACATAAATGGGAGGAACAGATCCACCACCACTGTACAGAGATTAGCAAATCCCAGCATTCATCCACTCAAATGCATTTATGTTTATCACATAACTCAAAACAGCATAAAGGTTAAGTGGAAATTCTAGATGGACTGTACTATTTGTTACTCAACAGCATATCCTCAGATTATCATACACACATACATTACATATTACAAAATTTTGCATGTAGTGCAAACTTCTTCTAAGTGTCGTGAGGTTGGTGTCGTGTGTATAATATATATTTAAAAAAATGTATAAAAACCCGACACCCTAAACCTGGACAATAAAGTTAAAGTTACCCCCACTTCACATGGGGATTTATGCAACTCTGGCATTTGTTCATTTACCTGCCGAAAAAAATGCTACTTTCCAGGGACCAACCTATCTACACTGTCTCAGTGTGGATCCCTTCAAACTTCATTTCAAATTCTTCCTGTGTAGGATGTGCAAGCCCCTTCCAACAGCACAATCTCTGACTCACAAGCAATGTTGCAGGAGATCGCCACATTGTCCAAATACCTCACCCAAGAGGCTATTTGTTAAGCATGAGCTTGGATTGAAAGTGCTAGTGGATCATACGACACTGGGGAGCATCACAGCCCAATAAGACCCTGCTCTCAACTGACATCCGCAAAAGCAATACCAACAAGAACAAAATCCCCAAGCCAATTTTTCTTTCCCTGCGCAAACGACACTGGGGCTAATTGTAGCTATGACTTTATAATTCAGCACAGACCAGCATCTAGCCTGGAATTGTGGCACTGAACTATATTATTTAGTGTATTAACCCAATGAACTAGCTTAATTTTTAATAAAAAGCTTTCAAGCAGAAGACTAGGTAAAGTTTATCAATCAAGCTATTGTAACGATCTTAGGAGAAGGTAGGTCTTCTCTGTCTAGTTTTAAACACCTGCAGTTAGAACAAACTGCAGATGCCACCTAAGCACAGGAATGACCTTTGACCAAAGGGTTCCCTACCCATTAGGTGACAGTAATGCAAAATACATTAAGCTATAGTTGTTGTGCTATGATGGCACCAGATACAACCATCCTGTAAGATCCCAAAGTCGGAAAGACAGGCAAAAATTTATTACCAGATCAAACCCCTAATAAGATTCACACAACAAACTTCTTGTTGCAAATGGGACTTATGTGCAGGATGAAAAGAAGGAATGGTAGTTTCTGGCTGCAGATGAAGTTAAGCCATCACCTTTGGGTGGAATTTACGATGAGACCCAACACAGTTCAACCACCATGTCACATAAAATTGACTAACAACTTCAGACCTTAACTATAGCTCCCATATTCTCTCTGGTAGGAAGTACTGGTAATGTGGGATGGGTGTTCCAGTGTTTCCGGGATGGAGGTAAGGAGCGGGTTGCAATGGCAGAGGGACCCCCCTCTGCCACTGGAACACCGTGCTGGCAGGGTGGTCACACCCCCAGTGTTGAGCTGCTCTTTTCTTCCACCAGCCTCCTGGGCCACTGGAACCTGCTCTGCTTTGCCATTTTCTTATGCTTCCCTTTTCACCAGCCTATATCCAATTCTTTAGCTATTCGCATTATTTCATGTTTTTTTTTATTTCTTGCTCTCATTATGCCTCCTCTTGTCTCATGTTGACATCACTTCTGCCATTTAACCATCTCCTGTTTTCCATTTATGTACTTTACGGTGTGTACTTTCCCCTGGTTCTGTTCCTTTTAAATGCTGTTCATGTGTAATATCTTCCAGTTCTGACAAAGGGTCCATTTCTGAAACGTTAACTTGTTTGTTCTTCACTAATGCTGCCTGACCTCCGGAGTCTTTCCAGAATTTTCTATTTTTGTTTCAGCTATGGCAGTTCAGGTCCCAGTGCCTGAAGTTCACTTGCAACCCTGGATGAAACTAGTGCTACCGCAAGAGCAGTCTTTGACATGAGAAATATTACAGAGAAATGTAAAGATTCAAGATAGTGAATAAATTACAATGCTGAATCCCAAGAAGAGATGAAAGGAAATGAATCAGATTCAACTTCAAAGTCCCTTTCATAAATTAAGCTATGAGAGATGATCCGCAAGAGAAAATCTTTGAAAAGCAACAGAGAAGTACTGAGATATCGACCTGAATAGGGCTCCTCCTTAACCTCAAGATCAGCAGATGCTGAATACGCTCCAAAATTAAAAAATTCACAGCAGATACAGAATGCTTGAGGAACTCCAGATATTTATTCCATTTAACGTTATGTGCGTCATTGGTGAGAAGTGCCCTGAAAAAAAAAGGGGCCCACCACAGTAGGAAGCAATCATTTGGTCAGATGCTCTTTCTCAACAGACAAGATGTTAAAGGGTAACCCCTCTCGGCCTGAAGAAGCAGAACGACTGGTGGGTAGTTGAACTGCATCATCATTACTCATGTGTAAGCCTTCAGAATGACTGCCAACTCCAGGTGACATCACAGCTGAGCCCAATCTTTCCTCACTCTACATTCACACATGACCAGTGGATGTGGCTGGATAACAATCAGGAGCAAGAACTGTGCCTGATTTTCCCTTCTCTAAGCAAGGGGCAGTGAGGCCAATTGTATGACCCCTTATCACTGCCCCAGCTTAGATCAGCAGAGTTAGCACAGATTGGAGATTGAGCCTGGTGCCTTCCTGGTCTTTATGGCTCAGCTAAAAACTGGATAATGGCAGGGCCATCAAGAGAACCTTATTTCTCCATTGGTCAACACCTGGATGCCTGAGAACTACAGCTTTCATGGGCATCATGAGGTTAGCAGAATGACTTGCACTCCAGGAATCAGATGAAACAAGTGGAGAAAAAGATGACCCTAATACAAGATTCTACAGGACTGGAACTAAGGATGATATTTGGTCTGTCTTGCTTCGTAGATGAGTGCTTTCATTGAAGTTTGTCTGTTGCCTCAAGCCTAGGATAGCTTTGAGATTAAACACATGCAGTTTACACCATAAATCCCTCTAATCGCCCAGAGGCTTTTGCCATTCAACACTGCTTCGGGAATTGCTCTAAATGTCTTCTGGAAGATTAGAGACAAACAATCATCATGACAGCAAACAGGGTATCTAGGGCAGTATAACTTGATTCTACATCATGGGTGTGCATTGCAGCAGTAGGATTGGAACCTGGGAGACTATCATCTGTCAAGAATTGAGAGTATGGATTGAACTAGAGTGAGAGAATCCTACTTAGTGAGCTGGGTAATAACCAATTATCCATGAAACTGACAGATTGTGAATGAACTAGAGCACATTCTGACTCAACATTGGTAAAAGCAAAGCCATACTATTCAGCTCCCATCAAAAACTTCACATGCTAACCTTCAACTCCAGTCCCCTACCTGGTTGAGATCAGGCTGAACTCAACCTCTCTGTCCCGTTTGACCCTGAGCTGAACTTTAAATCGCGTAGCCTATTCCCACTTCCACATCGCCCACCTCCACCCTTACCTCATTGACCACCAGTGAAACCCTCATTCACGTCCTTGTCATCTGCAGACTCAATGTATGCTGCTTGCTGGCCTCTTGTGCATGACACTACATAAACTTCCACTTGTCCAAAGCTCTGCTGCCTGCATTCTATCCCAAACCCAGTCTCACTCCCCTATCACCACTATTCTCGTCAACCTCCATTGGTTCCTCATCCTCCAACATATTGAATTTAAAATCCTCATTTACAAATCACTTGGGGCATTTACTAGAGTAAAGGATTTATATAACTGCAAGTACTTCTTGTTGATGTCAGGGAAGACTTGGTTCTCAAATGATGTTAACTTATGACTGTGCTCAGACAAGTCCAGAGCTGTAGCAGATCAATGAGCACCACATGAAGGTAACAACTTCATTTGTAGCTTGTCTTGCACCAAGGTAGCACAGATTCCAGAATCAGAGGATGTAGACTCCAAGGAGGAAGATCTGGTGGGGCCAATTGGGACCGGTGGGAGGGAGTGGCAAGGACGGGGGAAGAGAGGGACTTCAGGTCAACTTAACTAATATATTCTGAGAACTTCCAGAACTAACTGCACAGCTATGTGATCCCTCAGAATTGCACCCCATCAACTAATGCAGCCTCTCAGAGTCTAGGAGAAGGCACAAGGAATGACCATCCTCAAGAGGCTTTCTAAACAAGAATGACAACATGTCTTAATTAAGTTTGAAGAAAGGTAATTTAGATTTAATAACTTCTTGAGAAATAGAAGTTGCATTAGTGTGGCTGAAGTGGATGACAGGGAAATATAGCTAATGCCCGGGGTTGGGGGGGGGGAAGGGAGGATCATTCTTTAACTGAGTGAAAGAGGCATGTGGGAGATACCCTTACAGCACCAATTAAAAAATTTCATAAAGGGGTATCCTTCTCACAATACTTTCAGTTGACAGCTTGTGTTGATCTGATCAATTGTGCAAATTGCTAAAATGAACTGCCTCAAACACATCCAATAAAGGGATGGTGTAATACCGTTTCCTTAAATAAAAAGTCAGTATATATTACAAAATCTCAACACCACAGTGTGGCATGAGCAGTCTGCATTCAACACAAATTCTATTGAGTTGACTTCTTTACTCCACTGTACCACCACTTTGTTGAAAAACTAGACCATGAACAATTCCCATTTTAAAATCACTTCATAAATCTTTGTGGCACTGGATACACAACTATGAATTTTCCTTTTGGCACCTTCAGGTAGCTGAATTTTAGACTTAAAAGGATATTAAATCTCTAGGAGCTCTGTGTTCAAGTGTAAGATGAGCTGCAAAGTCGTCCGTGACATGATTAGGATCTCCTCCAGGTAATGCTGCACAAATTGGACAAACCTGCAATATATTAAAAGAGTTAAGTTTAATAATCATTTCTAATTATGACACAATCTAAAAAGTTCAGACAGATGAGGGTAACTGAGAATTGGAAAGGAGAAATGAAGAAAGTTGTACTCTGCATATGGACAAAAAGGAGTAGTAGCAGATCTACTGTGCATTTCCAACATTTTCTGTTTTCATTTCAGTCGTCCTGAATCTGTAGATCTCCCATTTCGCACCATTTTGTCTTTTTCTTTTTGCAGACTTTCCCTATACCGTATGCTGTCTTAGCTATTTCATATTTTGTTCTTTTGTCTTTCTATTGCCTCATTGAGATGATCTTGTATGTCATCTATTAATAGGTTGGAGTTCGTTCAGTCCAATAATGCCCCGCATGATTGGATTATTGGTTTCTTTCCCTCCCTTCTTTCCCCCCCAACTCTAAGGAGACTGCCTATCTCTCAGTTCCCATGAAGGTTTATGCCAGAAATATTAACCTGTCTTTTCTCTTTACAGATGCTGGTGGACCTGCTGCATTTTGTTTCTACCTTCAGAATATCAATAAGCAGGAGATGGTATGCTGTCTTATTTACTCCATGACATTAAACAAACAAACATTACCAATTATCTGCAGACAAACAGAAGAAAATGGCTGCATTTTGGGTACAGAACATGTATTAATGCTGAAGTTTTTACAGCTATAACTGGCAGATATATAATTTTAATGTAAATAACCAATGATTACTGCATTAAAACTGCCTACCTTGTACAACTATATTAAACAGCTGTAGCATGATTAACAGCCTTTGTGAAATTCAGTGATCAAAGAATTAAATGCGTACAAGTAAAACAAGTGCCTTAAGTGATAAACCCAGTCATTTGCAGTGAGGTCAAATCGTATCTCACAATTGTTATCAACTTTGCTATTTATTCCATCAGGGTGATTGCCTGCTGATGCTCACTGAGAATGCACCACAGCAGTATGTCAATCATCGAGGTGAAGCCCACGGCATAGTGCTGAGAACAGTAAGCCCAATTCTGAGGAAGAGTCCTTCCCAAAACTAATTTCATTTTTCTCTTTCAGATACTGACTGGGTGTACTTGTTTCTATTTCAGTGAGCATAGAGTGAAGTCACACATCACCCTAATGCCATATGATGGTACACAGCAATAGGTTTTGTTGCTGACCAGAGGAAAACAAGGAGCCTTAGACACAAACGCTTACTGCAAACAACCTTGGGAACTACTGTAACATCTAATGACAAGAGCATGCTGAAAAACATTGGTAACAAAAACTTTTTTTCCCTGAAGGATGTATTTGGATCCAAATATATTCCAGTAATGATTTTAAAAATAACCAAATGGTTATTAAACAATTAAAATATTACCAGATGAACTCTCCATCTTGCGCCTTTCTTAAACATTTATTCTGGAGGCAGAAATATAAAAATCATAAAGGCAGCTTTGAAAGCTATCCCTCCTGGAATGTTGAAGAGAACGGAGTCGCCATGTATCTATGTAAACTACAGAATGGAAGGTCGGAATGGGGCGGGAGGAGGGAGCAAGAAAGTGAGCACGAGAGAAAGAAAGAGGGACATAGGAAATCGACAGTCACCAGGTGTAAGTGCCTAGCCTCTGCAAAAATCAGAAAAATGGTAACCTCGATCAGGAGGCCAACATCAGGTAAGTGAACTTATCAAAAGCACATAGCTTATCCAATGAAGACAAGAAAGATCACAGATTCAATCTGCGGTCTGTGCTAAGTTGGCTGATCTGAACTGGTGCTGAGGCTACAGTTGGCCTCAGTGCCCTTAGGTTGGGAAGGGGGAAATTGGCCAAGATTCCCACTCCTGATCATCACTGAGCAACCTCTACTGAAAGTGGACGCGAGGCAAGGGCAAATAGGGTTTGGCTGTGATGCTCCTTTCCACCCCCATGCTGAAATACCCCGGTGACATTAAGGCTCACATGTGAATGGCCAATTGAATGAGGAATTGGAGAACATGTGGAACTGTACTGAGAAAAGAGCAGGAAAAGTATTACTTTGTTTTTCCTTTAAAGGTAAAGGGTTGATTTTAAGCAGCAAGTTTCAGAATAAACTTATGCAACTTCATCGTGCATAATACTCCTCTAAGCACATATATAGCGTTAAACATGAACCTCTGCCACTTGGTGAAAGTGTTGACTATTATGGATAACTTCCTGTCACACAATGATCAACTCCCTATGTTGACCAACGTCACAAGTGCAGCTTTGCTTTTTATTAGGCTCATCACACTGTCAAGAAATGTATATCTGTCAAACATTAAGTCCTCCCGACACTGAAAACCCAATCTATATTATCACTAGTATTTTCTCAATGAAAATTTTACAACTTTTTCTTCAAAAGGAAAATCAAGCCTATCAAAACGAACCAGAGTTGTTTTTCATGAAGAAGCAGTTTGAGAGCATTTTTTTCAAAAAGTTATTAACTTTTTATTTTCCCCAAAAATTAAATAACCTGGTACTCGAGAGGAAATTAATCCTAAAAGGGAATAAAATGCAGCTTTGTTAGAGTTGAACTTGAAAATACCACCAGGGGACAGCACGCATGCTTGCTGATATTTTTTTGCCTTCTTTGTTGGATCTGCCATGATAGCGACTGAAAAGGTGCACAGCCTTTGTGAATTATTGCACCTCAACTGGTTGAACACCACCCTGAAGGGAACAGTGCTCCCAATGGGAGTTGTCTGAGCTGCAGCACCTGATCTTATTTTCCCTAATCAACACCAATGCCTACATCTAGACTATACTCAGTCTGATCCTTAATAGCAGCATTAAGCTTCTGGGCAAGTGAACCCGTGCTTTATCCATTACTTTAATGTAACTCCAATGAAGATATATTGGATCATGAGTTCTTTTATTAACCTAGAGACCCAGTCCCAAACCTCAGAGCACATGGATCTGAAATTATCCTCTAGTTTCAGCTGTAAATCTACTGGCTAGAAGGCCCTCTGAACCAATTCACTATTCCTACAAGGCAATACCAGCAATATTCTATCCCCAACAGAGACAGATCTTTGTACCTATGGATTTCATGATTATTGAAGGCTCAAGTAAACCCTCCAACCTCAATGCTGCTATCATTGTCTTGATCAATGCACGTTGCAGAACAGAGTAGCAGTTGGAATCTAAAATGGAGTCCAGCCGCTAGCTGTGCCTTGTCCAATTTACTCCTCCTTTCTAATGATCTGCTAGGTAGCAGGGTCCAAAAAGAATCTTACAAGTATGTGGTTGATTTTAAGTCATCCCGTTCAGCTGTGAAATCCTGCTTAGAAAGCACATACAAAATAGTAAATATTCTGAACGACTACTTCCTCCAACTATGCATACGCTTCTCCCCAAACAGAGATGACCTAAGCAAAATTGATGACTGATATAAATGAGACGAAGGTCCTAGACAGGCTAAAAGAACTCAAAACAAACAAATCACCAGGGATAGTTGGGATAAAGAGACTAGGGAGATTTGTGGGGCACTGAAAATCATTATGAGGGAATCACTGGACAATGGGAAGGTACAGGTAGATTGGAAACAGGCTAAGGTGGTGCCCATATTCAAAACCTGGGACAAGCAGACACAGGCAACTACAGACCAGTTAGTCTTACTTCCATTCCGTGTAAAACAACAGAATTGATCCGGAGTAAACTTGAGGATTTTCTGTACAATAACCACCTAGGAAACTGTAAACAATTTTACAACACCAAGTTATAGTCCAACAAATTTATTTTAAATTCCACAAGCTTTCAGAGGCTTCCTCCTTCCTCAGGTGAATGGTGTGGAAATTAAATAGTGATAGGTTGGAAAATGTTGATGTACAAAGGGACGTGGATGTCCTTGTACACCAGTCACTGAAAGCAAGCATGCAGGTGCAGCAAGCAGTTAGGAAGGCAAATGGTATGTTGGCCTTCGTTGCAAGAGGATTTGAGTACTCCGAAAGCTTGTGGAATTTAAAATAAATTTGTTGGACTATAACTTGGTGTTGTAAAATTGTTTACAATTGTCAACCCCAGTCCATTACCGGCATCTCCACATCACACCTAGGAAACAGCAGTCAACCTGGATTCTTAATGGGATGATCCTTTCCAACCAAACTCAGCAACTTCTTTGAGAAAATGGCAACCCAAGTGGACTATGGGAATGCCTCATAGAAAACATAGAAAGACAGAAAATAGGAGCAGGAGTTGGCCATTTGGCCCTTTGAGCCTGCTCCGCCATTCAATATGATCATGGCTGAACCTCTATCTCAATACCATATTCCCACACTCTCCCCATACCGCTTGATGCCTTCTGTGTCTAGAAATCTAACTAGCTCCTTCTTAAATATATTCAGTGACTTGGCCTCCACAGCCTTCTATGGCAGTGAATTCCACAGGTTCACCACCCTCTGAGTGAAGAAATTTCCCCTCATCTCAGCCCTAAATGTCCTACCCCATATCCTGAGACTGTGACCCCTCGTTCTAGACCCCCCAGCCAGAGGAAAGGTCCTCCCTGCATCCAGTCTGTCTAGCCCTGTCAGAATTTTATCCGTTTCAATGAGATCCCCTCTCATTCTTCTAAACTCGAGTGAATACAGGCAGAGTCGACCCAATCTCTCCTCGGACGACAGTCCAGCCATCCCAGGAATCAGTCTGGTGAACCTTCGCTTCACTCCCTCTATGGCAAGTATATCCTTTCTTAGGTAAGGGGACCAAAACTTCATGCAATACTCCAGGTGTGATCTCACCAAGGCCCTGTATAATTGCAGTAAGACGTCCTTGCCCCTGTACTCAAATCCTCTTGCAACGAAGGCCAACATACCATTTGCCTTCCTAACTGCTTGCTGCACCTGCATGCTTGCTTTCAGTGACTGGTGTACAAGGACATCCACGTCCCTTTGTACATCAACATTTTCCAACCTATCACTATTTAAATAATACTCTGCCTTTCTGTTTTTCCTTCCCCACCAACGTCACCCACCCCCCACCACCAAGACTCATTCCCATTAGTCCTAGACCTAGACTTCCAAAAGGCATATGGCAAAGTTCCACATGAAAGGCTATGGGTCAAACTCAATGCATTAGGGATTCCAAATAAACCCTTGAAATAGATATGAAAACAAACATGTGTTAGCGGAGTTATGTCAGGGGTGGGGGGAGGGAATACTGAGTGGGGTTTTCCGGGGTTTGGTGTTGGGATCATTACTGTTTCTAATTTACAAAAATGACCTGCATTCAGAAACTCAATGCAGAAGTGGTCGAATTTGCAGATACCACCAAATTAAGCAGGGCAGCGGAATTATAGGAAGCAGCTCAGAAATTACAGAATGAGTTGAATAAAATATGCAAAAGGGAAGAAAAATGGCAGATGAAATTTAATGCAGATAAGCGTAAACTACTCCACATAAAAAGTAAAAAAAAAGCAACATGCGTACTCCATGAATGGTGGTGACATAGCTAAGGATGAAGTTGAAATAGATCTAGGAGTCTTAGCGGACTCTGTGTTCAGCAATCAATAAAACCAACAGAAGGTTGAACAAGGAAGTCGTAACCAACATGCACGGTGCTCTTAATAGACCGCAAGTTGAATAACGCATTTTGTTCTGGTTGCTGAGACACAGGGGAGATATTCAACCAATTAGTGCAGAGAAGAACCACGAGGCTGATCCCTACTGTCAAGGTCTGCATTATGAGGAAAGACTGGGAAAACTTGGGCTTTCCCTCCTGGAAAGGAGGTGTATGAGGTGATCTTATAAAAGTATACATGAGACGGAAAAGGTAAATCTGGAATAGTATTTTAAGAGTAGGACAAGGGAACATTACAGGATAAATTTAGTTCTGATGTCAGGAAATGCTTTACACAAAGAAGTGATGAAGGTATGGAATAAACTTTCAGGAAGAGTAGTATAGGTCGAAACTGGATGCTGAAAGGGAATTTTAGGCTTTGGGTGAATGAACTAAGATGAGTTGAATGGACTTCTTTATTCGTAACAATCTTGTGATCTCCCAGTTCCCTTCACAATGCTGCTCCTACTAGAATGTAAATCAAAAAAATCTCCCAATCAATACATCTTGCCTGATTCACGTGCACTAATTGATCACCTACTCCATCAATGGGAGCGTGGTGGTGTGTGTGTGACAGTTCCAGCCTTCCATGTCTTGCACATTGTGCCACGCAGTGTGAAAGCCTAAGTTGAGCTTTTTGTTTTAGGTCTTACATGACCGGAAAGGTGCAAGTGGTTCTTGGTCAGCCTCAAAGTCTACGCCAATCTGGAGGGAGCCTTGATTGGGATGCCTGCAGGGCTCTATTCGCATTTAAGTTCTCATCCAAGTGAGCAATATACCCAAATGGTTTCAATCATTGAAGATTGACTGTTTTGGAGATAGCAGTTTGTATTGTGTGCCTTCTGATCTCCGCATTCCTGATGAAGTTATACCAGTGAACTCCCAGTATCAATATTTCAGAAATAATGAACATTTAAAGCTTCGTACTGTGTTCAGTTGAATTGAAAACACCAGGAGTATAATTACGCAAGTGCCAACCATCAGTATTGCAGACAGCATTTTGGGGGTTGGTCAATGTGTCATCATTTGCTGACAAAAATCAACCTAGGCCAGGCCACTTTCTCCTCCGTGCTGCTCCTACTAGAATCTAAATCAAAAAATCTCCCAAATGTACAGAGAAAGGCCAAGGTTAGCCATTTTAACCTAACAGTGCAGTGCTGTGGAACAGCAGAGGGATTTGGAGGTACAAATTCATAGGTTGATAAGGCCATTAAAAAATGCTAATGGAATTCTAGGTTTAATCACAAAATATATAGAATATAAAGTCCAAGAGGTAATGATAAGCCTATATAAAACCTTAGTAAGACTTTAGCGTATTGTGTGCAGTATTGGGCTCCACACTATAGGAAGGATATTGAGGCTTTAAATAGGGTAGAAAACAAATTCACGAGGATGCTGCCTAGTATGTGGAAATCTAAATAAGACGACTTGAAAAACTTGGACTTTTTAAAAAATTAAATCAAGGCAGATTACATGATGATATGATAAAAGTGTTTCAAATTATGAAAGGATGGGACAGGGTAGATAGAAGCAGACTCCTTCCAGTAGTCGAGGACCAAGAATGAAGGGCCATAGATATGAGATTAAACGTTAAGAGTTTTAGGAGAATGGGAGAAATTTCTTTACACAGAAATTTGAGACTATGGAATTTACTTCCAGGATTAGTGATTGAGACAGCAAGTATGTTCACGTGCAAGAACAGATTGAATAAAAAGGATCAAGGAAAAGGGGTTGGAGAGATTTGGAAACAGGGTGGGTAAAAGTAATTTGAAGCTATTTGCTCGCTTGTAGGATAATGCCAACACTGATTGGTTGGGACAAATGGCCTGTTTCTGTGTTGTAACTTCTATGTACAACAGTACGACCATTAAAACTAAAGGGAAATCAAACCCTGAATTTATTTTTTTTAAGCCCTAAGCCAGTTTAAGAGTGCCTACTCAGAAACCAAACCAAAAACACTTGCCGGTTACTTTTCTAGAGGGGATACTATGCACGAAATGCCAAAACTAGCTGGTGATCAGGCCTTGGCAGGCTCCAGCAGCAGCACTTCAAGTTTTGTGCAAAGGGCAGGCTCTCCAAGCATTTTTAAACATCAATGCACAAACTCCAGTGAGTCCTAATTTGATCGGAGGTCCGGCCACCAGGAATTTCACAGCTTCCCATTGGATCACTTGCAGGCTGACACAGCCAACAACGTGAGATGCCAACATTTAAGAGTCTGCATCAAGGAACAGAGCACGTGCTTTCAGGAAGACCGCTGGTTCGCTAGGGAGATCTCGTCATCTTGCACTTGTATCAATTTCCTCTGTTCACTCTTCTAAAATAAGCAGAGCTTTATATATATGGTATACTTTTTTTTTAAAAATCACAAGGCACTCCAAAATTATATTCCTGTATAATCTTTTATATTAATTTAGATTCTATCACACTCATGCAACAAATGCTGGCTGGCCTATGAGCAGCATCCTACATAGATACACTGTCATTTGGAGAAAACACTTATTTCAATCATGTCACTTCTTCGAGGTATGTAAATAGGCTAACAAACATTGAGAACTGAAGCCAACCTTGTTCTGGGCTCTAGTCATTGTATATTGCTAAGTTTGTTTGGAAAAAAGGGGGGAGGTTACAGGATTATCTGCTGATATACAGTACACTCTGGATTATTCATAGATGAGATTTGCTTTTTTTAAAAAAACTCAATTGATTGTAATTTATTTTTCATCTCAAACACTTCCAAATCAACGCCCCCCCCCCACACTTTATTGTACTTTGATGGTATGTATCTGAGCCCTTAAAGTATGCACTATGTTCATCTCTGCGAAGTGTGAAAAGAAATTAATTACATAACAGACTGCCTTTATTCCCCCAATTCCAAAAACAGAGCCTTTGAGGTCGCAATAGTCAATGGAATATTTTAAAATTTGGGAATCCGGCTCAGAAGTCAGCACACAAGGAGAGAATTAAAATTAGCCTGCAAATTTGGGATATTACAATTAAATCAGTTGAGAGGTAATGCAATCCCTCTCCCCATTTTGCTGAGATGGGTGTACTGAGAAATTACTGCGTTTTATATAAAGTGTCTAAGTGAATGTAACAAACACAATTTTAAAAAATGAATCAGTGTTCATTTTTGAAACAGTTATGGAAGAAACCTTCACTTGGGGAATCAGTACTACTACACCTTAGATGTCTAATGAGCCCTTTATTTTCAGGCCTTCTTGACTATCCTGGATCAACTTCTCCAATGGGTGGAAAGCTTAATGTTTTAAAAAAAAAATGATTAAGCAGCCCATAAATTTAACACTGAAGTTCTGACATCACAACTGTCATCCATTCTCATTGCTGTTCTACTGCCACCCATCTTTCTGCAGTCCATAATGATGACCTAAATTCCACATGGCCTCTAACCTCTATTGGCTACGGCAGTAGGCAGCCAACACCAGAAGGATGGCTGTTTTGCTGTAAATATTTGAAATTAGGAATCATTCTGCAAATGTGAAAGGTTTTAAAGTCTGCACATGTCAAGCATGCTAACTGTACATTAACAGGAGCAACTGAAAGCTACAGAAAATCAGCAAGTCTTTTTTCTTTAAAACCAGCAACAAGCTAACACATTTTTCAAATCTGCTACAAGGAGCTATTTTTCTGAATTTTAGAACGTATTTGCTCCCATTCCAAATAGCTGTATGGCCCATACAGACTGGATAAGTGTATACTGTAGAACCCTGGTGCATACACATTGTAAATCAAATGATAAACAGCACAAACTAAAAACAAAAATATTTTGGGTGGCAACCTGAAATCAGTACAGGAATGGACAAGGATCTGCACAATTAATCATTTGACTTGTCAAATGCTGAATATGCATACACCCTTCAGGGAAGATCTAAAGCAAGTGATGAAAGAGATCTGAGCGTTCTAGTGCATAGATCTCGAAAGGTTCACAACTAATGCTGTGAGGCAATACCTAGAGCGAATAGGGTGCTAGGGTGCACTTATAGGACAATTGACTACAAGGCAAAGCATACTATTTTGACCTTGTACAAGACCTTGGTTAGGTCTCAGTTAGAATACCATGTCCAGTTTTGGTCTCCTCACATGGTGGGTGATAAGAGGATTTGGAAAAGGTTCAGAGAAGGGCCACAAGATTAATTCCCAGTCTAAAGCATCTTAATTACCCAGATAGGCTCAAAGAGCTGCAGCTCTTTACTTTAGAGAAGGGTATACTTAGGGATGATTTGATTGAAGTTCACAAGATGAAGGGATTAGATTGTGTTTATATAGACAAATTGTTTCAACTAAATAGGTTAGGGAGGACCAGGGGTCACAATCTTGAGTTAAGGGAGGGAAGAACCAGGTTGGATGTTAGAAGGTTCTTCTTTTCCCAGAGAATAGTGGATCTGTGGAACAGGTTGCAGGCTCATGTGGTGAATGCTGATTCATTGAATTCCTTCAAGCGAGAGCTGGATCTGGATGGGGTGGAGATCTCCTTGAACAAGAGGTAGGTACCTGGTAACACTAATTAGGGCCAGAGTGGTCTGGACTAGTTTTGAACACCTAATGGGGTCAGAGAGGAAGTTTCCAGATTTTTCCCCCCCTTATTGGCCTGCGTTTTTAAATCTGGTTTTTCACTTCTCCCAGGAGATCACATGGCTCTGGACGGGTGGGGAGTGTATGTATAACTGTATTGACCAGTAAGTCTTTCCCCGTCCACCATTTTTTGATATGTTCGTATGTCAACCAAGCCTGTGTTTTGTCTCCTTTGGGACAATTTCAAGTGTCTTGTAACCAGTTTTAAAACATCACAAGTTAGTATATGTATGTATATATATTTTTATATTACACTCAATTGAGTCAGAACATGCATCCAAAGAGGCACATCTAATGGTGGAGTAAATGTATATTCCAAATGGTCTGCAAAAGTAACCTCAATAAAGTCTCTGAAGGAGCAGGTGACATTTGGGAAGATTTGAAAACGTCACTGGAGATGTACCCTCGTCAAAGGACTTGTGCAAAAAAGCAAAAATGCAAAAATTACTGTACCATTAAAAGATAATAAGGAATTAGTTAGTCCTTTGATAATTCATAGATCAGCTATAAAAAGCTTATTAAGTTAGTCACATTTCATTTGTGAACTGAAGTAAAATGACATCAGGAAGACCTATTGCATTGGATAATTTAGCTTTCGGATTAAGAGGCACTATGGCCACTCTCTGTTAGATAAAATTGTTGGACTATAACTTGGTGTTGTAAAATTGTTTACAATTGTTAACCCCAGTCCATCACCGGCATCTCCACATCTTAGATAAGGGTATCATGGGATATGGAATTGAGGTACAGATCAGCCACAATCTAATAGAATAACCTGCTCCTGTTCCTATGCTCCGTTTCAACCTAAGTTTAGCTGACTAAATTCAACGCTGTGACCTCTCAAGGAGAGCTAAATTTTAAACTAGTACAAGTTTCTACATTACAGACACACAAACACGCAGAACAATGAACTATACAGCCAAAGCAATAGAGTACATGACAGAAGTAGTTCTGCTCAGGTTGTAATGCACCTGGAGCAGACCAAACCTCGAGTACTAATTCCAGTTCTGGTCACCAAGATAAAGGGAGACATTCAAGCCTGGAGGCAGTACAGAGAAGAAGCATGAGACTGAAAGTTTGCATCAGAGGTCAGACACACACAGGCCCAACTCCCCACACAGACCTCATATTCACTCCACTGAGCAGTAATTGCACACTTTACCATAGTTGACCAAAAATTGGCCCCTGGCAGGCAACGGGCAAACGGAACCAAAAGTAGTAACATTTTTGTTTACGCTAGCTCAGGGAGGGGCCGTTCCAAGGTGCCTAACTCAAAGGGGCTGCAAACCCATAGCCTCCCCTGCTAAGCATAAAGATCAGAATTGAATTGGATGTTCGGCGGTTCTTCTTTCCCCAGAGAATAATAGACCTGTGGAACAGGCTCGAACAGTGATGCTGATTCGCTGTGTATCTTCAAGAGAGAACGGGACCTGTTTCCGCCTGGGAAGGAGGTTACTTCATACAAAAGGTAGGTACCCTGTAAGGTTGATCAGGGTCAATGTGGCCTCCTGGACTAGTTTTGATCGCCTAATGGAGTCGGAGAGGAACTTTCCAGATCTTTCCCCCCCCTAATTGGCTTGGGGTTTTATCTGTCTTTTGGCCTCTCCCAGATGATTATCTGGCTCTGGGTTGGAGAGACACTCAGATTACAAACTTACCACCCACCCCACCTCCCAGCATTTGGAACAGAAACAAGTGACAACCCCCCTCCCGAGTCAACCACCCCACCCCTCCACCCACCGAGCATTACATAACCCGCCGTGCCCCTGGCCAAGCAACATCCTCTCACGCACTGGCCTCACCCGAGTACATCTTCCAACCACCCTCCACAGTGACCATTACTTAGGTGATTGAAGTCCACACTCCTCAGCTGAATAACACCCCCACCCACTGAGCATCATGTAGGTGTCCAGAACCAGCCTCAACAGAACACATCTACTCCACCGAGAATATCCCTCCCACCCCACAGAGCATGACTTTGCATCTTCATCCTCTGTCCATTCTCCCTGCCTCCTCAATTCTCTCCCCTCCTCCTCCTGTCTCCCTTCCTCTCATCTCTACCCTCCCCCTTGCCCTTTCTCCACCCTCCCATCCACATCCTCCTCCCTCCCCTTGGTCCAACTGAGTTATTTCCTGGCCTCTAACCTTGCTTGACCTGAATATAGCAATGCCACAGGAGGTCGGCGAGTAATTTTAAAAATGTCATAGATTTGCCTGTCACAAGGAGAAAGTTCAAATCACCAATGTATCTGCACATCACAATGTTGGTTATGTCATGGCACAGATTTAATTCAGTGTTACCCCAGACTTAGTTGGCATGTTGGTATCAACACATAATAGCAACAATCCGACATAAGCCAATAAATTTTAATGCAGTGCAGTATGTATGATACTCTTAACTCATCAGTTAAAATTGGTGCCACCACTAGTATCAGACCTGTAACCACAGCACTTCAGCCTAGTGTTGCATAGCTCAAAATGCCCACTCCAGACACAACTCAAGTTTAGAGCAAAATCTGCAACTGCAACGCTGAGTGTATGAAAATTTCACAAGCCGACCATTAAGTTTCACTATATTTCAGGGACAACACTTCCGTCCCACTATATTTAGCCTGGTGAGACAGCACCCAGTACTTTTACCTCGACACATTGGATCTACTGCTTTTGGCAACAACCATTCCAGAATTACCTTCCAATGACGCTGACAGTCTCTCTAGACCATCAAGGAGAAACTGATGTAGACAGAACATGAGGTCTTGATGTGGTTGCATGGCAACAAACAACAACAACAGGTATTGAGAATGGCCTTCCGATACAGCAGTGCTAGATACCAGAAATGCCATGACAAAGCCAAGGTAGCCAGGTCATAGAGATGAAGCTAGTAAACAGAAAGGAACAGACACCCAGGTAATGTATACAACACAATAAGAAACTAATATGGGTGATACATAGATACCAGAATACTTAGTGATACTGGTACTTGTGATTCTATCTGCTGGTGACCTGGATTGAGCGTAGCTGTAGAAGTGTGTGGAGAATGCGAAATGCAGACGACCATAGTTCAACAATTTGTTACTAGGGCTAGTGATCCCCAAATTAACACTTCAAATAGCTTCCTTGCTGTCACTTCATGGAAAAGCTGAGGTCCTTTCTGCATAGTTGAAGCCACATTACCCAATTATTTTATTCCAAGGCAATATCCATTAAAATAAATAAAATTCAGAAAAACAAAGATTTTTAAACTGAATTCTACAATTGTCAAGGATTGAGTGACCTGTCAGTCCTTGAATGCAGAGAAATTAAGTCAGGTATATTGGTAACCAATTGATAGGAGCTTGAAAAGCCCATTGCTCCATAATGCACAATTGTGTTACTCTAAAATCTTATTATACTCTCCAAATTAAATGGAATTTTAAGGAGCTCATCACTTTCAGTTCCAATGAGTTATCTTCTGGAGGTGTGATAGCACTGTTGAGTTGGCCAAAAAGTTAACTCACTGAGTAGCACTTTTATAAGTTTGGCACTTGTAGATCAATCAGAAATTGGCCTGGCTAAGTCTATAATACACCAATACGAGTTGTTATAGTACTGAGCATCAACTGGCTAGAAAAATGGGTTTGAGCTGAATTTAGCCCCAACTTGGGGCTAAATGTGAACTATTAGGGTCCAACCTTCAGAATGGATACGAAGGCCCTGGATATGCAGCAAAGCAGTTACGCACAGAATTTAAACGTCTATAACATTCAAAAAGCCAAAAAGATTTAATAGTTAAAAGTAAAGAAAAGGTTAAAACAAAAGAGAAAGAAAATGTGGGAAAATAAAGACAAGAAAACTTATATTTTTTTCAATTCGTGGGGCACTGGCACCAGTACTGGGGAAAGAGAACTGTTCCGTTGGGATGGACTACATCAGAACCGTGCCGGGACCAGAGTTCTAGCGCAATGAATAACTAGGGAGGTAGAAAGGGCTTTAAATTAAATAAAGGGGGGTGGGGGGGGGGGGAAGGAAAAGAGAGAGAGGTGGGCGGAAGAGTCCCGGTGGAGAGAAATCTAGAATGCTAAAGAGAAAAAGACATGGAAGAAGTGCATGAAAGTGATTGGGGTAGGGAAAACCAGATTGTGTCAGGAAGGGACAGAGCATACAAACAAAAGAGTGCACTAATAGGGTCCGGGTAAGAAAAGAATGGTAAGACGACAAATAGGGCCAAAGTACAAAAAAATGTTAAGATGTCTAAAACTGTTAAAAAGACAAATCTAAAGGCACTGTATCTGAATGCACGAAGCATTCAAAATAAGGTAGACGAATTAACAGCACAAATAGATGTAAACGGATACAATATAATTGCGATTATGAAGACATGGCTGCAGGGTGACCAAGGCTGGGAGTTGTCTATAGGCCTCCAAACAATAGTAGTAATGTAAGGGATGGCATCAAACAGGAAATTAGAGATGCATGAAATGAGGGTACTGCAGTAATCATGGGTGACTTTAATCTACATATAGACTGGCCAATCCAAATTAGCAATAATACTGTGGAGGATGAATTCTTGGAGTGCGTACGAGATTTTTTTTAGACCTGTACATTGAGAAGCCAACTAGGGAACAGGCTATCCTAGACTGGGTATTGTGCAATGAGAAGGGGTTAATTAATAATCTTGTGTGGGGTCCTTTAGGGAAGAGTGACCATAACATGATAGAATTCCTCATTAAGATGGAAAATAAAGTAGCCCAATCTGAAACTAGGGTTCTAAATTTAAACAAAGGAAACTATGAAGCTACAAGGAGTGAGTTGGCCATGATAGATTGGGGAGCTTCATTGAAAGGCATGACGGTGGATAGGCAATGGCTAACATTTAAGGAACTAATGCATGAATTGCAACAGTTATACATTCCTTTCTGGCGCAAAAACACAAAAGGAAAAGCGGCCCAACCATGGCTAAAAGAAATTAAGGATAGTATTAAATCCAAAGAGGAGTCATACAAAGTTGCCAGAAAAAGTAGCAAGCCTGAGGATTGGGAGCAGTTTAGAATTCAGCAAAAAAGGACCAAGAGATTGATTAAGAGGGGAAAAATTGAGTATGAGAGTAAACTTGCAAGGAACATAGAAGTGGACTGTAAAAGCTTCTACAAGTATGTAAAAAGAAAAAAGATTAGTGAAGACAAATGCAGGTCCCTTACAGTCAGAAACGGGAGAACTTATAATGGAGAAGAAGGAAATGGCAGAGCAATTAAACAAATACTATGGCTCTGTCTTCACGGAAGAGGACACAAATAACTTCCCAGAAATGCAAGGGAACCAAGGATCCAGTGAGAAGGAGGAATTAAACGAAATGAGTAAATTAGTAAAAAAAAAGTGCTGGAGAAATTAATGGGACTGAAAGCCGATAAATCTCCAGGGCCTGATAATGTGCATCCCAGAGGTAGCCATGGAAATAGTGGATGCATTGGTTGTTATCATCCAAAATTCTATAGATTATGGAACAGTTCCTGCAGATTGGAGGGTGGCAAATGTAGCCCCACTATTTAAAAAAAAGAGAGAAAACAGGGAACTACAGACCGGTTAGCCTAACATCAGTAGTAGGGAAAAAGCTAGAGTCTATCATAAAGGATGTGATAACAGGACAGTTAGAAAATATCAACAGGATTAGACAAAGTCAACATGGATTTATGAAAGGGAAAGAGTGTTCGGCAAACCTTGGAGTTTTTTTGAGGATGTAACTGGTAGAATAGATAAGGGAGAACAGTGGATGTGGTGTATTTGGATTTTCAGAAGGCCTTTGATAAAGTCCCACATAAGAGGCTAGTGTGCAAAATTAAAGCATATGGGATTGGGGGTAATATACTGGCATGGATTGAAAATTGGTTAACAGACAGGAAACAGAGAATAGGAATAAATGGGTCTTTTTCAGGGTGGCAGGCAGTGACTAGTGGGGTACCGCAGGAATCAGTGCTTGGGCCCTAGCTATTCACAATATATATCAATGATTTGGATGAGAGAACCAAATGTAATATTCCAAGTTTGCTGACGACACAAAACTAGGTGGGATTGTGAGTTGTGAGGAGGATGCACAGAGGCTTCAAGGCGATTTAGACAAGTTGAGTAATTGGGCAAATACATGGCAGATACAGTAAAACATGGATAAATGTGAAGTTATCCATTTCAGAAGGAAAAACAGAAAGGCAGAGTATTATTTAAATGGTGATAGATTGGGGAATGTTGATGTACAAAGGAACCTGGGTGTCCTTGTACACCAGTCACTGAAAGCAAACATGCAGGTGCAGCAAGCAGTTAGGAAGGCAACTGGTATGTTGGCCGTCATTGCAAGAGGATTTGAGTACAGGAGCAAGGATGTCTTACTGCAATTATACAGGGCCTTGGTGAGACCACAACTGGAGTATTGTGTGCAGTTTCGGTCTCCTTACCCAAGAAAGGATTTGCTTGCCATAGATGGAGTGCAACGAAGGTTCACCAGACTGATTCCTGGAATGGCAGGACTGTCGTCCGAGGAGAAATTGGATCGACTAGGCCTGTATTCACTCGAGTTTAGAAGAATGAGAGGGGATCTCATTGAAATGTATAAAATTCAGACAGGGCTAGACAGACTGGATGCAGGGAGGATGTTTCCCTTGGATGGGGGGGGGGCTCCAGAACAAGGGGTCAAGTCTCAGGATACGGGATAGGACATTTAGGCTGAGATGGGGAAAAATTTCTTCACTCAAAGGGTGGTGAACCTGTGGAATTCTCTACCATAGAAGGATGTGGAGGTGAAGTCGCTGAATATATTTAAGGAGGAGATAGATAGATTTCTAGACACAGAAGGCATCAAGGGGTATGGGGAGAGAGCGGGAATGTGGTATTGTGATAGAGGATCAGCCATGATCTTATTGAATGGCGGAGCAGGCTCGAAGGGCCGAATGGCCTACTTCTACTCCTATTTTCTATGTTTCTATTTTAAAAACTGGCTAGCCCAGGGAACCTGCATTCTCTGGATCTGATGTGGAGATGCCGGTGATGGACTGGGGTTGACAATTGTAAACAATTTTACAACACCAAGTTATAGTCCAGCAATTTTATTTTAAATTCACAAGCTTTCGGAGACTTCCTCCTTCCTCAGGTAAATGTTCAGGAGCTCCTTGAAGCCTACGCATTTATACATATAGAACAATACATGGTGTTTACAGACTGCCCCTGCAACTGCCCGTTGCCAAGGCAATCACCGTGTTCAGACAGAGAGGTGTCACCCTGTTTGTTTTTTTGTTGAATGTGTATTCGGGGGTTCTGCAGGTGACACCTCTCTGTCTGAACACGGTGATTGCCTTGGCAACGGGCAGTTGCAGGGGCAGTCTGTAAACACCATGTATTGTTCTATATGTATAAATGCGTAGGCTTCAAGGAGCTCCTGAACATTTACCTGAGGAAGGAGGAAGTCTCCGAAAGCTTGTGAATTTAAAATAAAATTGCTGGACTATAACTTGGTGTTGTAAAATTGTTTACAATTGTCAACCCCAGTCCATCACCGGCATCTCCACATCATGACTACCATCGACACCACAAACTGCCGGCTCACAGTGGAAAGGATATCCAAGAAGATCGCGCATTTAGACACAGACATCAAGTTTTTACAGAGCTGCAAGAAAGCAGACAAGATCCCGAAAGGACTCCAGATCACGAACCCACTCAAGTCCACATACAACTCGGATTACGCTGAGAGACTCTGCCGCCGTACCTCTCGCACACTCCGCAACCATCTCATACACCAACTCTACAGCAGACGCCACAACCTCGAAACCAAGATAGAGTCCATACTCTCAACCTGTACTCAGGACACAGCAGACCAGCTACGTTATACCGCCAAACAGACGAGGCAACGGAACTACGCTGCCTACATGAAAACCAAGAGCAGGAAGCTTGAGAAACTCGGCATCACCACCAGCAACGACCAAGCTTCCCCTGGTACCACGGTTGCAACCACAGGGAAGTCTATTGTCAATTTATCCGACCACACCCTTCAACCAGACGAAATCGAAGTTCTCAGCCGAGGGCTCAATTTCTGCCCCACTACCAAAATGGACCCCACTAGTCTCGCGGCGGACACAGAGGAATTCATCAGGAGAATGAGGCTCCGGGAATTCTACCACAAACCCCAAGATTTCAGCAGCGAACCCAATGAGACAATCGACGATCCGGAACAGCAGACAGAGGGATCCGCGGTACAGCAACCAAAGAGGAAAGAGTCAAACTGGACTCCTCCGGAGGGTCGCTGCCCTCAGCTGGACATGTATGCTCAAGCTGTCAGGAAATGCGTCAATGCCAGATTCATCAGCCGCACTCAGAAGACAGTCCAGAATGTCACCCGAGCACAACGCAACGCCATCAACGCTCTCAAGACCAACCGCAACATCGTCATCAAACCAGCGGACAAAGGAGGAGCCATAGTCATACAGAACAGAACAGACTATTGCAAAGAAGCATACCGACAACTGGACAACCAGGAACACTACAGACGGTTACCCGCAGATCCGACCAAAGAACACACCCACCAGCTCAACAAACTGATCAAGACCTTCGATCCAGACCTTCAAAGCATCCTACGCACTCTCATCCCACGTAATCCCCGCGTGGGAGACTTCTACTGCCTCCCAAAGATACACAAAGCCAACACACCCGGACGTCCCATCGTATCAGGCAACGGAACCCTGTGTGAGAACCTCTCTGGATACATCGAGGGCATCCTGAAACCCATCGTACAGGGAACCCCCAGCTTCTGTCGCGACACTACAGACTTCCTACAAAAACTCAGTACCCACGGACCAGTTGAACCAGGAACACTTCTCACCACGATGGACGTCTCGGCACTATACACCAGTATCCCCCACGATGACGGCATCGCTGCGACAGCATCAATACTCAACACCAACAACAGCCAATCTCCGGAAGCCATCCTACAACTCATCCGCTTCATCCTGGATCACAATGTCTTCACCTTCGATAACCAGTTCTTTACCCAAACACACGGAACAGCCATGGGGACCAAATTCGCACCCCAATACGCCAACATTTTCATGCACAAGTTCGAGCAGGACTTCTTCACTGCACAAGACCTCCAACCAACACTATACACCAGATACATCGACGACATTTTCTTTCTATGGACCCACGGCAAGGAATCACTAAAGAGACTACACGATAACATCAACAAGTTCCATCCCACCATCAAGCTCACCATGGAGAACTCCTCAGAATCAGTTTCTTTCTTGGACACACGAATCTCCATCAAAGACAGGCACCTCAGCACCTCACTCTACCGCAAGCCCACGGACAACCTCACGATGCTCCACTTTTCCAGCTTCCACCCTAACCACGTCAAAGAGGCCATCCCCTATGGACAGGCCCTGCGAATACACAGGGTCTGCTCAGACGAGGAGGAACGCGATGGACACCTACAGACGCTGAAAGACGCCCTAGTAAGAACGGGATATGACGCTCGACTCATCGATCGACAGTTCCGACGGGCCACAGCAAAAAATCGCATAGACCTCCTCAGGAGACTAACACGGGACGCAACCAACAGAGTACCCTGTGTCGTCCAGTACTTCCCCGGAGCGGAGAAACTACGCCATGTTCTCCGCAGCCTTCAACATGTCATCAATGAGGACAAACACCTCACTATGGCCATCCCCACACCTCCACTACTCGCCTTTAAACAGCCACCCAACCTCAAACAGACCATCGTTCGCAGCAAATTACCTAGCTTTCAAGAGAACAGCGTCCACGACGCCACACAACCCTGCCACGGTAACCTCTGCAAGACATGCCAGATCATCGACACAGATACCACCATCACACGAGAGGACACCACCCACCAGGTGCATGGTTCATACTCCTGTGACTCGGCCAACGTTGTCTACCTCATACGTTGCAGGAAAGGATGCCCCAGAGCATGGTACATTGGCGAGACCATGCAGACGCTGCGACAACGGATGAACGGACACCGCGCAACAATCGCCAAACAGGAGGGTTCCCTCCCAGTCGGGGAACACTTCAGCAGTCATGGACATTCATCCACCGACCTTCGGGTAAGCGTACTCCAAGGCGGCCTTCGAGACACACGACAACGCAAAATCATCGAGCAGAAATTGATAGCCAAGTTCCGCACCCATGAGGACGGCCTCAACCGGGATCTTGGGTTCATGTCACGCTACACGTTACCCCACCAGCGAACAAATGTTATCTGTTTTTAATATAATGGGTCATTTGCTGGCTTTCTCTGCCTTCCGGATGTTTCTGCCTCTCTCTGTTTTTTTTCTCTGTTTTTTTTCCCTGTTTGTTTTTTTGTTGAATGTGTATTCGGGGGTTCTGCAGGTGACACCTCTCTGTCTGAACACGGTGATTGCCTTGGCAACGGGCAGTTGCAGGGGCAGTCTGTAAACACCATGTATTGTTCTATATGTATAAATGCGTAGGCTTCAAGGAGCTCCTGAACATTTACCTGAGGAAGGAGGAAGTCTCCGAAAGCTTGTGAATTTAAAATAAAATTGCTGGACTATAACTTGTGTTGTAAAATTGTTTACAATTCTCTGGATCTGGCAGAGGTCCAAGTGCACTGGCATTGAAACTCAAAACTGGAAGTTTAGGTGTTCACATTTTTACGTGAGGCAAACAGAATATTCTTCACTAAGAGTTTATTCAATTTAGAAGCAGTGTCTTCATAACCAGTAAGGAGCTGGATCATGGATTTTGCACCTTTGCTCATTGTGCATAATGCACGTAGCCCCATGAGCACAGGGGTGGGCGGGCACCATGTAGGGGTGACAGGCCAAATAGCACAGTTATGGAAGCAGTGTACCTCATTACTGGCTACATGCCTTAGCAAGTACAACTGTATGTATTTATTATAGCAGCTTTAATGTAGTAAAATGGGCCATCATGCTTCACATAAGCATAATCAGACTAAAGTTGTCTTCAAGCCAAGGAAGGAGACATTAGGAGCGGGTGACGAACAGCTTGATGAAAGAGGCAAGTTTTAAGAAGGGTCTTAAAGGAGGGGAGGGGTGAAGAGGCAGAGAATTCCATAGCTAAGGGCCTCGATGTCCGAAGGCCCTGCCGCCGATGGTGGGGCGAAGGGAAGGCAAAAGCCGCCAGAGTTCTCGGAAGATTTTAGGGCTGAAGGAGATTTCAGAAACAGGGAAGGTCGAGGTCATAAAGGTATTTAAACGTGAGGATGAGCATTTTAAATTTGAGGGGTTGGTGGACCAGGAGTCAATGTAAGTCAGTGAACAGAGGGAAGGTGGGTGATCGGGACTTGGTGTGCGTTAGGATACAAGCAGAATAGTTTGGGATGAGCTGAAGTTTATGGTGTGCGTTGGAATAGTCGAGCCTGGAGGTGAGAGATTTTGGCAGCAGATGGGCTGAAGCAGGAGTGGAGACGGGCAATATTACGGAGGATATAAGGTCTTTGCGATGGAAAGGATATGGGGTCAGAAGCTCAGCTTGCAGTTAAATAGGATGCCAAGGTTGCAAACAGTTGGCTTCAGCCAGAGACAAGGGATGGAATCAATGGTGAGGGTACAAAGTTTGTGGCGGGGGCCAAAGATGATGGCTTTGGTATTCCCAACGTTTAACTGGAGGAAACTGCAGGTCATCCAGGGCTGGATGTCGGACAAGCGGTCCAACATAAGAACATAAGAAATTGGAGCAGGAGTAGGCCAATCGGCCCCTCGAGCCTGCTCCGCCATTCAATAAGATCATGGCTGATCTGATCCCAACCACAAATCTAAAGAACACAAGAAGTAGGAGCAGGACCCGGCCACACAGCCCCTGGGCCCTCTCCGCCACCCACAGGGCATTGACCAATCCGAACTCAGCTTCATGTCCAATTTCCTGCCCGCTCCCCATAACCCCTAATTCCCTTTACTTCCAGAAAACTGTCTATTTCTGTTTTAAATTTATCTAATGATGTAGCTTCCACAGCTTCCTGGGGCAGCAAATTCCACAGACCTACCACCCTCTGAGTGAAGAAGTTTCTCCTCATCTCAGTTTTGAAAGAGCAGCCCCTTATTCTAAGATTATGCCCCCGAGTTCTAGTTTCACCCATCTTTGGGAACATCCTTACTGCATCCACCCGATCAAGCCCCTTCACAATCTTATATGTTTCAATAAGATCGCCTCTCATTCTTCTGAACTCCAATGAGTAGAGTCCCAATCTACTCAACCTCTCCTCATATGTCCGCCCCCTCATCCCCGGGATTAACCGAGTGAACCTTCTTTGTACTGCCTCGAGAGCAAGTATGTCTTTTCTTAAGTATGGAGACCAAAACTGTATGCAGTATTCCAGGTGCGGTCTCACCAATACCCTATATAACTGCAGCAATACCTCCCTGTTTTTATATTCTATCCCCCTAGCAATAAAAGCCAACATTCCGTTGGCTTTCTTGATCACCTGCTGCACCTGCATACCAACTTTTTGATTTTCTTGCACTAGGACCCCCAGATCCCTTTGTACTGCAGTACTTTCCAGTCTCTCGCCATTAAGAAAATAACTTGCTCTCTGATTTTTCCTGCCAAAGTGCATAACCTCACATTTTCCAATATTATATTGCATCTGCCAAATCTCCGCCCACTCACCCAGCTTGTCTATATCCCCCTGCAGGTTTTTTATGTCCTCCTCACTCTCTACTTTCCCTCCCATCTTTGTATCATCTGCAAATTTTGATATGTTGCACTCGGTCCCCTCCTCCAAATCGTTAATATAGATTGTAAAGAGTTGGGGACCCAGCACCGACCCCTGTGGAACACCACTGGTTACTGGTTGCCAGTCCGAAAATGAACCATTTATCCCAACTCTCTGCTTCCTGTTCGATAACCAATCCTCCACCCATGCCAGAATGTTACCCCCAATCCCGTGATTTTTTATCTTAAGTAATAATCTTTTATGTGGCACCTTGTCGAATGCCTTCTGGAAGTCTAAATACACTATGTCCACTGGTTCCCCTTTATCCACCCTGTACGTTATATCCTCAAAGAACTCAAGCAAATTTGTCAGACATGACTTCCCCTTCATAAAGCCATGCTGACTTTGTCCTATTAAATTATGCTTAGCTAAATGTTCCGTTACTGTCTCCTTAATAATAGACTCCAAAATTTTACCCACCACAGATGTTAAGCTAACTGGCCTATAATTTCCAGCCTTCTGCCTACTACCCTTTTTAAATAATGGTGTTACATTAGCAGTTTTCCAATCTGCCGGGACCTCTCCTGCCAGGGAATTTTGGAAAACTATCACCAAAGCATCCACAATCCCTACTGCCACTTCCCTCAAGACCCTAGGATGGAAGCCATCAGGTCCAGGGGATTTATCCGCTTTGAGTCCCATTATTTTACTGAGTACCATCTCCTGAGTGATTTTAATCGTATTTAGCTCCTCCCCCCGTAGAGTCCCCTGTTTGTCCAGTGTTGGGATATTCTTAGTGTCCTCTACTGTAAAGACTGAAACAAAATATTTGTTCAGCATTTTTGCCATCTCCATGTTTCCCACCATTAATTTCCCGGTCTCATCCTCTAAGGGACCTACATTTGCCTTAGCCACCCTTTTTCTTTTTATATAACTATAGAAACTCTTGCTATCTGTTTTTATATTTTTTGCTAATTTCTTTTCATAATCTAACTTCCCTTTCTTAATCAATCCTTTAGTTACTTTTTGCTGTCTTTTGAAGAATTCCCAATCTTCTATCCTCCCACTAAGTTTGGCTACCTTATATGTCCTTGTTTTTAGTCGGATACTATCCTTGATTTCTTTACTTAGCCACGGATGGCTGTCATTTCTTTTACACCCTTTTTTCCTCAGTGGAATATATTTATTTTGAAAGTTGTAAAATAACTCCCTAAATGAACACCACTGCTCATGTACCGTCTTACCCTTTAATCTATTTTCCCAGTCCACTTTAATCAATTCCGCTCTCATACCATCATAGTCTCCTTTATTCAAGCTCAGTACGCTTGTTTGAGAATCAACCTTCTCACCCTCTAATTGGATATGGAATTCAACCATGTTGTGGTCGCTCGTTCCAAGGGGATCCTTAACTAGGACATTATTAATTAATCCTGACTCATTACACAGGACCAGGTCCAAGGTTGCCTGCCCCCTTGTAGGATCAGTTACATACTGCTCAAGAAATCCATCCCTGATGCACTCAATGAACTCGTCCTCAAGGCTGCTCTGCCCAATTTGATTTGTCCAGTTAATATGATAATTAAAATCCCCCATAATTATGGCTGTTCCCTTATTACATGCCCCGACTATTTCCTGATTAATACTTCTTCCAGCAGAGTTGCAACTATTAGGAGGCCTATATACTACACCCACTAATGTTTTTTTCCCCTTATTATTCCTTATCTCCACCCAAACTGTTTCATTATCTTGATGCTTTGTCCCAATATCATTTATCTGTATTACAGTGATTCCTTCCTTTATTAACATAGCCACCCCACCTCCCCTTCCTTCCTGCCTGTCCTTCCTGATTGTTAAATACCCTGGCATATTTAATTCCCAGTCGTTGTCACCCTGCAGCCATGTTTCTGTAATGGCCACAAGATCATACCCATACGTAGTTATTTGTGCCGTTAACTCGTCCATTTTGTTACGAATGCTACGTGCATTCAGATAAAGAACTTTCAAATCTGTTTTGTGACGCTTAGTTCCTGCTTTTTCCTTTTTTAACACTTTACCTATTACTCCATACCTTCTGTCCCTTCCTGTTACGCTTTCCTCTCTCTCCCTGCTCAGGTTCCCAACCCCGCCACTTTAGTTTAAACCCTCCCCAACAGCACTAGCAAACACTCCTCCTAGGACAGCGGTCCCGGCCCTGCCCAGGTGCAGACCGTCCGGTTTGTACTGGTCCCACCTCCCCCAGAACCGTTTCCAGTGTCCCAGGAATTTGAATCCCTCCCCCTTGCACCATTCCTCTAGCCACGTATTCATTTGAAATATCCTCCTATTTCTACTCTGACTAGCACGTGGCACTGGCAGCAATCCTGAGATTACTACCTTTGAGGTCCTATTTTTAAATTTACCTCCTAACTCCCTATATTCTGCTTTTAGGACCTCATCCCCTTTTTTACCTATATCGTTGGTGCCTATGTGCACCACGACAGCTGGCTGTTCGCCCTCCCCCCCACAAAGGCAGTTGAAGGGTTGAGAGAGGTTGTGGAGAGGTAGGGCTGGGTGTTGTCAGCGTACATATGAAACCTGATGCTTTGTCTTTGGATGATCTCGCGAAGGGCGTGTAGATGAGGAAGAGGAGGGGGCCAAGGATAGATCCTTGGGAACTCCAGTGGTAACAGTGTGGAGGGCAACAAGAAAAGCCAATGCTGGAGATGCTCTGGGTACGATTGGGTAGGTTAAGTGTGGAACAAAGCAAAGGCAGTCCCACTCAGCTGGACAATGGAGGCGAGGTATCGCAGAATGGTATACTGCACCGTGTCAAAGGCTGCAGAGAGGTCGAAGGATGAGGAGGGATAGTGCACCATGGTCAGTCATAACGGAATTTCATTTGTGACTTTGATTATGGCTGTTTCAGTGCAGTGCCAGGGAAGGAAACCTGAGATTCAAACATGGAGTTGCAGTAAAGATGGGCACAGATTTGGGGGGGCAATAATAAGGTCTTGAGAGAAAAGGGAGGTTGGGGATGGGGTGATAGTTTGCAAGGACAGATGGGTCACGGGTGTTTTAAAAGGGAGGGAGACAATACCGGAGGAGAGAAGCCCATTTACAATGTCAGCTAGCATGGGGACCAGGAGGGGAGGTGGAGAAGTGATTGGTTTAGTACGGATCGGGTCGAGAGAGCCGGTGGTAAGTCTCATGGACAAAGTGAGCTTAGAGAAACTAGGGAAAGACGAGTTCAATGCTAGGGTGGGGGGAACCTTGAGAGAAGTTTGGCTTGGTGAGCAAGGGGAAGGGAGGTATGAGCAGGGGCAGCTAAAAAGAGGGTCTCAGTCTCAGTGATCAAGATGTCCATGATCGCCTTGCTCTTGGTGTTGGAAGTGAGGGAGGAGGGGGCAGGGGAGAGAGGTTTAAGGAGATGGTTGGTCATGGAGAAAAGAAGCTGGGGATTATCTTTGCATTTCTTGATGATCATGGAGTAGTGAGCAGTTTTTGCAGAGGAGAGAAAGGCCAGATCTGGCAATGAATGACTAAACCAATCATTAACCAGCTACACTCGTCTGCGCCCCTTGGACTTGAGGGAGCGAAGATGGGGGCCATTCCAGGGGGAACGTTCAGGGTGGGGGAAGAGTAAGGGTTTTTACTGGGGATAAGGGCATCAAAGGCAGAGGTGAGGGAGCAGATTGACAGTATTGTGGCAAATGGGCCAAATGGTTGGAAAGGAGTAGGGAGATGCAAGAAGTGATAAGCAATGGCCTTGTCAATGATCAAGATGATGGGAGTAGAGAGGCCACATGAGTTGACAGGGTTAAGGAGATGGGTATGAATATTCGTAGAAGAGTTTATATGGAAGGCATAGTTAAGGCAACAGAGTAAGGCAGTGAATGCAGAGGAGACGGGAAATAGTGAGTTGAGGTCAAGACTGAAATCACTGAGTTGTCGTCGTTTAATTCTTGGGGTGAGAGGGTTGTCCTATGAAGAGAGGTTGAGTAGAATGGACCTATACTGTCTGGAGTTTAGAAGAATGAGAGGTGATCTCATTGTGACAAAGATTACGAGGGGGCTTGACAGGGTTATTTTTTAAATTTATTCGTTCATGGGATGTGGGCGTTGCTGGCGAGGCCAGCATTTATTGCCCATCCCTAATTGCCCTCGAGAAGGTGGTGGTGAGCCGCCTTCTTGAACCGCTGCAGTCGGTGAAGGTTCTCCCACAGTGCTGTTAGGTAGGGAATTCCAGGATTTTGACCAAGTCACGATGAAGGAACGGCGATATATTTCCAAGTCGGAATGGTGTGTGACTTGGAGGGGAACGTGCAGGTGGTCTTGTTCCCATGTGCCTGCTGCCCTTGTCCTTCTAGGTGGTAGAGGTGGCGGGTTTGGGAGGTGCCGAAGAAGTCTTGGCGAGTTGCTGCAGTGAATCATGCAGATGGTACACACTGCAGCCAAGGTCCGCTGGTGAAGGGAGTGAACGTTTAGGATGGTGGATGGGGTGCCAATCAAGCGGGCTGCTTAGTTCTGGATGATGTCGAGCTTCTTGAGTGTTGTCGGAGCTGCACTCATCCAGGCAAGTGGTGGGCATTCCATCACACTCCTGACTTGTGCCTTGTAGATGGTGGAATGGCTTTGGGGAGTCAGGAGGTGAGTCACTCACCACAGAATACCCAGCTTCTGACCCGCTCTTGTAGCCACAGTATTTATGTGGCTGGTCCAGTTAAGTTTCTGGTCAATGGTGACCCCCGGGATGTCGGTGATGGGGGATTCGGCGATGGTAATGCCATTGAATGTCAAGGGGAGGTGGTTAGACTCTCTCTCGTTGGAGATATTCATGCCAGACAATGACCGTTACTTGCCACTTATCAGCCCAAGCCTGGATGTTGTCCAGGTCTTGCTGAATGCGGGCACGGACTGCTTCATAATCTGAGGGGTTGCGAATGGAACTGAACACAATGCAATCATCAGCAAACATCCCCACTTCTGACCTTATGATGGAGGGAAGGTCATTGATGAAGCAGATGAAGATGGTTGGACCTAGGATACCGCCCTGAGGAGCTCTTGCAGCAACATCCTGGGGCTGAGATGATTGGCCTCCAACAACCACTACCATCTTCCTTTGTGCTAGGTATGACTCCAGCCACTGGAGAGTTTTCCCCCCGATTCCCATTGACTTCAATTTTACTAAAGCTCCTTGGTGCCACACTCGGTCAAATGCTGCCTTGATATCAAGGGCATTCACTCTTCACCACACTTCTGGAATTCAGTTCTTTTGTCCATGTTTGGACCAAGGCTGTAATGAGGTCTGGAGCAGAGTGGTCCTGGCGGAACCCAAACTGAGCATCAATGAGCAGGTTATTGGTGAGTAAGTGCTGCTTGATAGCACTGTCGATGACACCTTCCATCACTTTGCTGATGATTGAGAGTAGACTGATGGGGTGGTAATTGGCCGGATTGGATTTGTCCTGCTATTTGTGGACAGGTCATACATGGGCAATTTTCCACATTGTCGGGTAGATGCCAGTGTTGTAGCTGTACTGGAACAGTTTGGCTAGAGGCGTGGCTAGTTCTGGAGCACAAGTCTTCAGCACTTCAACCGGGATGTTGTCGGGGCCCATAGCTTTTGTTGCATCTGGTAGATGCTGAGAGGCTGTTTCCCATGGCTGGAGTGTATGAAACTAGGGGGCATAGTCACAGGATAAGGTGTCAGCCATTTAAGGCTGAGATGAGGAGGAATTTCTTCAGAGGGTTGTGAATCTTTGGAATTCTCTACCCAAGAGTGCTGTGGATGCTGAGTCGTTGAATATATTCAAGGCTGAGATAGATATATTTTTGGACTCTAGGGGAAATCAAGGGATATGGGGATCGCGCAGGAAAGTGGAGTTGAGGTCGAAGATCAGCCATGATCTGATTGAATGGTGAAGCAGGCTCGAGGGGCTGTGTGGCCTACTCCTGCTCCTATTTCTTATGTTCTTGTGTCACTCAGTGTAGAGGCTGAGGGAGGAAAAGAATTAAGAAATTTCGATGAGAAACTCAGGGTGGGGACGGTAGAGAACGAGGATTTTAACAGAGAGTTGAGAGGAGTTGAACAAGGTGAGGTGCTCAAAAAAGGAGATGGTGCCAGAGGAGATGGAGGAAGAGACCAAGCTGTGATTTTGTGATAAAGGGCCACATCGCCACTGCAACGATTTGGGTGAGGCAGGTGGAGGATGTTATAGCCAGGTGGAGAGGCCTCAGTAAAGGGCAAGGTGTCGCCAGATATGAGCCAAGTTTGTGTCAAAGCCATGGTGTCAATGCAGTCATCCACAATTAAGTGATGGATAGCAAGGGCCACGATCGCAAGTGAATGGACATTCTGGAGAGAAATGCCGAGAGGGGTGGGGATAGTTGATCCTCTGGCAGAGTCTAAAGGGATAGGAAGGATGGTTGGCAAGATTAGTTGCAAACGGGCACACTGCACAAGGTTATCTATAGAGGAGGATGGGGCAATTGGGGTTGCTGCTAATAAGGAAGTAACAACAGGTTTCATGATGGGCTCTTTGTAGGATGCAGAGAGGCACAGATGGTAGCTGTGGGCCTAGCCGAGGGGGATCAGCGACAGAAGAGTAGGAAGGCAGAAGAATGGTAAAGGGTTGGGGTAGGGATAGGAAAGGTGGGAGGGAGAAAGACAAGTACTGAGAATGGAGAAATTAAAGTTGGCATGACTCGGTGACAGGAAGGGGAAGAAACAGGAAAGTAAGGCTCAAGAGGGGTCAAGGGAAGAGGGAAAAAATGATAAGTAATGGGCTTGGGTCTGAAGCAGCAGCAAAAATACAAACGTGAATGGACACAAAGAAAATTCAGGTTACAATGGCATGGCAAAGATTAGGATAGATACGTCCTGGTTGCAAATAGAACACAGAAGAGACGATGTGACAGAATCCAAAGTAAAAGTCAGAGGCCCTGCAGTGGGATGACATTGACTTGAAGAAAGGGTGGAGTCATCTTAGAGTACAGTAGCCTAATGGCTGTGGTACATGATTAGCAACCCTGAGGTCATAAGTTCAAAGCCTACCATTGCATATTGTGAAATGAAATTCAATACATCTCGTAATCAACCATGATAGCTACCACTTTGTCATAAAAAGCCAACTGGTTCATTAATATTCTTCAGGGAAGGGACCTACCACGCCTACCGGTCTGGCCTACATGTAACTCCAGTCCCACATTTTGTGGTTGATTCAATGCCCTCTGGGTAACTAGTGATAGGCCATAAATACTGCCTTGTCAGTGTCGCCCACATCCTGAAAACAAATTTTAAAAAGTGCAAGGATGACTCTTACCACTTCTGTTGATGTTTCTGCATGCTCTGAAGTAACGTGTTCCTGGAGAGTTGTTTCAGTGAACCCCATTTTCCCACAGTAAGGACAAGTAAAAGACTGTGGCTGCTCAACTGACAAGGCTTCCCCACCGTAATACAAATCTGCAAAACAATAAGGTACACATCAATACATGTAAATAGCCTGAATACTCTGCAAGTGGAGCAAGTTCCAAAGGTTTCTTTTCCCCCAAACAACGTTAACCTAGAGCTACACTTATGCATCACAAATGTATTAAGCCAGGCTGAAAACTAAATAGTTATTACATTGTTAAGTAATCACTATCATTTTTCACACCATTTAATTTTATTAACCTTGTAACAGCTTTCTGCTTTTGAAAACCAGTGTTCTCCACTGTGTTAATCTGGAAAACAAATCACAGCACAAATTCACTAGGATGCTGCCTGGTATGGGGAAATACAAATACAAAGACTTGAAAAATTTGTAATGTTTTCATTAGACCAGAGGAGAATAAAGGGTGATTTGATGGACTTACTTAAAATTATGAAAGAAGGTTGGTAGAAACAGTCTGTTTCCAACGATTGAGCGGGTCTAAGATGAGAGAACATAGCTATGATATTAAATGTAAGAGATTTAGGACAGAGACCAAGAGAAAATTTTCTAAGAGTGTTGTGAGGTTGTGGAATGCACAAGTTACTGACTGAAGCAGAGACCATGTCAACATTCAAGAATAGGTTAGATAGATGGTTGAAGGAAAAGTGCATAACGAGATATGAGAACATGAAGGGCACATGGGATTAGGACTACTGTTCAGGTGGAGAATAAACACAAACATGGACTGCATGGGCCAAATGGCCTGTTTTCGTGTAACTTTTATGTAATATACATCTCCACTATACAATAAGTACAAAGGGAACAGAGCATGTGTGTGTGTGAAAAATGGCTGCCATAAAGCAACTGGCATTTTTTGCAGGGAAGATATTATTTGTGCTGTCTAGACAAACAGGATTCTTTCTGTAAAAAGATGTGTTTTCAGGCCTCATTTGAACCAAATTGCTCTACATGTGCAAAAGGCAGCATGCCTACTTTTAATAGGAAACTAGGATGAAGTCTATGTACTTTACTGCCCTAATACCATAGGAGACAACGACAAGCAACAGTAGAGAATACAATTCAAAAACCCTTATAGTTAAGTCTGAAGCCTTCGAAGGTTACTTACCTTATTGGGGAGTCTTCATTACGTGGTAATAGTCTCCATGTATAGTACCTCATATCTAACATTGCCTACAAAACCCTCCCATATCATCTGAAAATTCCCTATCTGGAATTGACAGTTAAGTTGTGCTAGAATATTGCTTCATAGACTGGCTTCCACAAGGGCAATAATTCATCAAAGGAAATGGAGGTATGCATGAATACTGAAGATTAACACTTGGATTAAGGGGATCACTCAAAGAACAATGCAAAATAGTAGATAACCACCCTACGATCCTGAGTTGAACACTTACTGTGTTCTTTTAGTCCAGTCTATCCATTAGCTGTTTTTTGTATGCTCAGGAACATTTTCACTGAATGGGATGCCCTGAAAAGACTTCAGTCAGTTGCATAGAAACACAGAAAATAGGAGCAAGAGGAGGCCATTCGGCCCTTCGGGCCTGCTCCACCATTCAAAATGATCATGGCTGATCGTCTAACTCAGTACCCTATTCCTGCTTTTTCCCCATATCCCTTGATCCCTTTACTATTAATAAATATATCTATCTCCTTCTTCAATACATCTAATGACTTGGCCTCCACTGCCTTCTGTGGTAGAGAATCCCACAGGTTCACCACCCTCTGAGTGAAGAAATTTCTCCTCATCTCGGTTCTAAATGGCATACCCCGTATCCTGAGACTGTGACCCCTGGTTCTGGACTCCCCAGCCATCGGGAACAACCTCCTTGCATCTAGTCCGTCTAGTCCCGTTAGAATTTTATGTTTCGATGAGATCACCTCTCATTCTTCTAAACTCAAGGTTGCAGGTTTACTAAAAGCAGCACAGCCAATTGTAAAATGCCTTTGTTTTAAGGACTGCCTCTATAAAATTTAACATCCTGCTGTCATTAAGGAGAACTGCAAATCTTTAAATTTTAATATGCCCCATGTGTAATGTACACCCCACTTTGAATAGTGAATTTTAGGATAAATGTATCTGTACAGTACACACTCCCCTTTCCCCATTGTGTTTTTTCAGACACTAAAATATCTGGCTACGGTAGTTGAGTTGTATAGCAAAAGAACCCAAGTGCAAATTCAGGTATCAACTGACTTGTCATTCAAGACTACGAAGCAGTCTAAATAAAATTGTTTCCTGAGCACGATGCCCAATAACTCTTTGGGGTCAAGATGGTTACAAGATGGAAAACGTGATCCAAGCCAACCTGCCACTGCGGGCTCGATAATCAAATACCCAGCTGGACGAGGTTAGGGTATAGCAGAGCACAGTTGACTAGTCAGCCTCTCATTAACGGAACTGGGGGAAGGGACAGACCCCTTTCACTTGGCTCTAGATATTCCTAGAAGCCACTGCATAAAAGGAAGGATGATCCTGGCTGGATAAGCAGCAGACACTTATCTAGTGCTTTGTGCCATTAAGTTTTAGCTTATTAAACTCCAGCAGTACCCAATGCACACTTGCCAATCTGCAATTAAGCTCTCTGAACTTGGGTGAACGGGTCTATCCCAACAGGAAGAGGCTGAACTCCATACTTGTCAACCCCATTTCAACCCAAAGAGATTATGGCCCCGATATTAGTGGGGAGGTGGGATGGCAGTAGAGGGGCAATTGCGCGCATGGGTAACCCGCCCAATAAAATCTGTCCATTCCCCACTCGCTCGCGGGTCAATTGGAGCCACTTAATGATGCTTCCAGGTTTGCCATCTGAAAGCAGCGCAGCAGGCAGACTGCGCACCCGCATCACAGGCTGTCAGCTGGAGAAGCTGTACTTAAAGGGGCAGTCCTCCAATGGCTGCTCCTGGAGCAACCACCCACAACAGCACAATGGAGCAACACAGGGGAAAGGCTGCTCTTAAGATTTAGTGATGCCTCACTCCAGGTGCTATTGGATGGGGTGAGGAGGAGGAGGGATGTCTTCAACCCGGCGGACGGAAGTGGCCAACCTCTGCCACCAAGGCCTGGCTTGAGGTGGCAGAGGAGGTCACCAGCAGCAACATCTCCCGCACCTGGATCCAGTGCAGGAAGCATTTCAATGACCTAACTAGGTCAGCCAAAGTGAGTACACTTACTCATTCTCCTACACTCAGGCTTCCACATCACCGCCCCCACCTCCCAACTCATTCTGCACTGCCAACACTACTCTATCACATCACTCCTCACATCCACCTCAAAGCGCATCCTCAACTTACCTGCACTTCCTCATCTCCCCATTAGTCAGCCCACCACCACCACCCAAACCAATCCTCATACAGTGTCATGACTCTGTCTCATACTCACCCTCTGATGCATCTCTTTCACGGTCAGCTGCACCCAAACCAGTGCATTCATCGGTTGGCCATGTCACCACTCACTCACGCGTCTGTACTTTCTCCCCTTATAGGAGAAGAGAGCCCAGAACGTACAGGAGAGGGAGAGGACTGGAGAGGGGCCGCAACAGATCATCGTCCTCACAGAGGACTGGAGCTGAGCCGCACCCTCGAGTACCTGTCCGTCGGGGACGCCGAAACGGGAACCCGACAAACAACTGGTGACAGAACGTTAACATTCAGCGTACATAATATGAATTGATGTTAACATGCCTTGCCATCTTCAGCACCTCTGTATATTCATCGCAACATGACACACCTGCGATCATGGTTAATAGTGCCTTCTGTTCTTACAGGGCCTTCAGTGGCCGCTGTGATGGCAAAGGGCGATTCCTCAGAGGACCTGCCGGCCTATGAGGGTGCACCGTCACAGCTGAGCGAGCCATCCACCAGCGCAGATACACACACTTCGGTGGGTCCCAGTTCACGGTCAGTTGGGGTCGCACATGGTGAGTTACCACACACGTGAGCATGAGCAGACACTGGTGGGCAGGGGCAGCTGTGGAGAGTCCGCGTCGGTGGGAGCACTCCTCTCCAGGCTCTGCTCAGCTGGACACAGGTGATGAACCCTGGGGGCCATTCTTTAAAAAAGGAGAATGATTGAGGGGCAGCAGCACATTTGCGAGGTGCTCGAACAGGTGCCACGTGTACTCTCCACAATCGCGCAGAGGGTGGAGGAATCCAACTCCTAGATGAGTGGAATGATGGCACAGGTACGGGAGGACATCTCTGAGATACTGTCACAGGGACATGAGGGCATCTCTGAGATAGTGTCGCGGGTAAGTGCAGGAATGTCTGCAATGGAGGGAAGGGTAGCCTCCATGGAGCTTCAAGCACAGCTCACAAATGGGTGCATTCAGGCCCTGACAATGGCCGTCCGGATTCGGTGAACAACATTCTGCCGCCTTAAACAGGCAAGCAGATACACTAGCACTAGCCTTACAAGACAAGACTTCACACATGTCCTCCAAACTGTCGTCCAACAGAGTGGCAGGAGTGGTGTGGGCCTGGCCCAGGGGAGTGATGATGGCGAAAGGGGACATGGAAGTGGGGACGCCACTCAAAGCGCCACCATGTCTCACCCGTTGCCCCCCTCTCAACCAGTACCCGCAATGCTGCCTCCCCTCCAAGTGGCCGAGTCTGCCCCTGCACAGGTGCAGGTGGAGCAGTCTTTGGAGGAGGCCTCATGGGCACCAAAACTCAGAGGGCGTAGGCCCAAAGCATCTAATCGGTCAGGGCATGAACAAGAGCAACCTGCCACTACCTCTGCTGCAGCCACAGGTGATGCACCACGTAGAAGTAGTCAGAAGCAAAAGGCGAAAGTTTTGTAATCATGAAGGGGATGCACAAGGGTATTTGACGGTTGGTCATGTTTTTTTTAAATTTATGTTTGCTTTTTGTTAAACTCACATTAAATGTTATTATTGTCACCACTACTACCAAGTCTTGGCCACGCTTGACTGACTTCACTAATAAGGCCCTTTCATGAGGTTCACCATGAACACCCACACTTGATGCCACCCATTGGGTCACTCTACAGTGGGCATATGTGTAGTTGCAGGACTGTTTTGTGCAGGGAGCTGGGCGTGGGGGGGGGGGGGGGGGGGGGGTTGGTGTGGTCGCTGCTCTGTCCAGATGGTGAGGACTGGACTCTTCTCACTATCTGATGTTAGGAGAACTGTTCACATATCAGTGACTCCCTGGCCTCACAAGCAACCAGGTGAACCGCTGTTCTGCCCATGGGTTGCTCCTCCTCCTCAATGTGGGTGGCAGATGTGGATGGGGCCTCCTCAAGCGGCGCCCCTCTGTTGTGCAGGGTACAACACACAACTACAATGCGTTCCACTCTGTCTGGTGCATATTGAAGCACTCCCCCAGAATGATCAAGGCACCTGAAGCCCATCTTGAGCGGCCCTATAGCATGATCAATTGTAGACCTGGTAGCGATGCAGCTGTCGTTTTATCGACGCTGTTGCTCAGTGGTGGGGTTCCTCAGAAGTGTCTGGAGCCACGTGTGCAGGGGGTATCCCTTGTCCCCGAGGAGCCAACACTTATGGGTGTTCGGTGCATGGAAGAGGGGCGGGATGCTGAAATCATGGCAGCTGCCAGGGTATCTGGCGTACACGTGAATGAATATCTTGCGGTGGTCACAAACGAGCTGAGTGTTGGAGTGACAGCCCTTCCTGTTGATGAAGTCCTGGCTCGTGTGGAGGTGCTCGTATTGCTATATGGGTGAAATTGATTACACCCTGCACCCGTGGGATGCGAGCCACAGCGTGAAATCCCACTGCACTCTCCGTCTGGCTGAGGTCATCCACAGGGAAGTTGACCTAGTGCGAGGCTCTGTGAAACAAGCCGTTGGTGACCTGCCTTCAGCACTTGTGTGCAGATGATCAAGAGACCCCAGCAATGCCCCCGGTGGAATCCTGGAATGATCCGGAGGTGAAGAAGTTGAGGGCAGTGGTGATTGACAGCAACAGGCAAGGAGATGCTGCTCGGCCCAGCTGGGAGCAGCTCGACATGAAGGAGGCTGCAGACGTCTGCGACTACCTGATGACGGACTCTGAGCCTCCGTATGCACTGCTCCTCAGAGAGGTCCAGGAAGCTGAGCCTCGGTCTGTAGACCCTGTTGCGAGGGTAGTGCCTCCTGTGACGTCGCTCTCTCTGTTGTTGCCCTCCGTGCTCTTGTGCAGGTGCCTGTGGCGCAGCACTGTGTTGTGGAACTTCATGTGGCAGAGGTGGACGCCGAGCCTGGCGAGGCTGCTCGTCCTCGGATGAAGTGGTGAATGCAGCCATGGCGCCCCCCCCCATCCTGACTGCATGAGTTTGAGGGGGTCCTTAAAGTGGTGAAATATGTTTGCACAGCAGAGTTTGGGTAGAAAGTAAGAATTTTGAGTGAAAACACAAAGGTCTTGCAGCCAAAACTTTGTCTGAAGTGACAGAGTGCCCTGCTGCAATAAATGACGTTTTCTCCCCACCTGTCAAATAAGCATTTGCATCTCCCACTGGCTGAAATATGTCTGTTGCAACAGGGAGTGTTTCCCACAGCACGGGAAACATGCCGAGGATTCTTCAAAATCGCACCCCTGCCAAAACGTCTGGTCAATCAAGTAGTTCAAGTACCTCAACTGTCGGAGAAACTATGCAAATTATCATCCCGCTGGCTTTAATTGCCGGTGGGACTCCTGCATTCGGGAGGCGCACGCGCACCCGGACGCGTCACTGGGGAACCCGGAAGTCAGCGGGTTGGAGCCGGGTACCAAACCCGCTCGGCATTTTAGCGATTTTCAGAGCCCCCTTCCCCCATCCCGCCAGCCGAAAACCGACCCGTATGTGTCTTGCTCAGTAAAACGTTCTATTCAGACTACTTTATAGTCCTGAAAAACAAAGCTTTTGAGCCCTGATTTGCAACCGGGGACTCTCTTGTCATACAGTGCAAAAGAATGAATTGTTTACCTGCTTTATTTTGCAGACCCCTACCTCAGCCTCAATCATCTTTGGGGATTTTTGATTTTATTTTCCTTGCAGAAAGGGTTTGGGAATTCATTATGTTTAAGTGCCGTGTTGTAAAACAAAGTGAATTTTCACAGGTTTAAAATGCCTCTTAAGATGGAGGGGAGTTTGTTGTGGTAATCAGCCAACTATCCTTACTGTTTTCCACAATGACATGGGGACATTAAGCAATTCATTATCTTGTCTCAGATGGCCTAACAAAACACCCACATCTCTTTTGGTGGGGATGATACTTAGCATGTGAGCCCAGCGTGAGGTATCTGCCAACAATATACTCTTTGGAGAGAGATTAGTCACTTTGATTAATAGGCTTACTGGTGAATCCATGAACGGTAAAAGAGTCTAAAGCCCTGTCCTTCCACTTCTGGAGAATGCAGAAAGAATAGAAGAAACTCCTGGGAAGACAATCAGGTTTTAAATGTGAGAGCGTGGTGCAAGTCTGAGCCCAGAGCTGGAAGTTAAGATGAAGGAGTTTTTGCAGCTAGTTGTCAAAAAAGAAAGGTAATGTCATAAAAGGTCAGTCAGCTGACAAAAGGGACAGGACACATGGTATATTATCTTTTTCATTTTTCAAAGAAGTGAAAATTGAGTGAAGTAAGGTTTGTTCACACCTGTTGCCCTCTACGTTCGCTTGCTGTCTGCAAAATAGAACAGGCCAGCAATTCACACCTGGCCTCGTCAGTGAAATCTCATATTCTATGCTAAACAAGAAAACATCCTGAAGTTAATTTTCCCAGATTGGCCTGTATTCTTAAGTCCCTGGCACAAGAAAGGTGGCCAATTACCCAAATATTAAACAGACCCAATAGATTTTAAAGGGAGCAAAAGACCCAATTGTATAATCAATATACTTTAATGCATATTGGTGAATGCACAAGTAAAAATGTTGACATTTCTGTAAAACCCAAGAATTTTTTTTAAACATAATGAGCCTCAGACTTTAATCTGGATATATAAGTATATGGTATGTTCCAAGATTAATTCTGATACATTCATCTCATATGCCACCAATAAGTGACTTACCACCTGACTCTCCAAAGCCTTTCCACTGTCTACAAGGCACAAGTCAAGAGTGTCATGGAATACTCTCCACTTGCCTGGATGAGTGCAGCTCCAACAACATTCAAGCAGCTCGACACCATCCAGGACAAAGCAGCCTACTTGATTGGCACCCCATCCACCACCCTAAACAAACATTCACTTTCTTCACCACTCGTGCACCATGGCTACAGTGTGTACCATCTACAGGATGCACTGCAGCAACTCACCAAGGCTTCTTCAACAGCACCTCCCAAATCCGGGACCTCTACCACCTAGAAGGACAAGGGCAGCAGGCACATGGGACCAACACCACCTGCACATTCCCCTCCAAGTCACACACCATTCCGACTTGGAAATATATCACCGTTCCTTCATCGTCGCTGGGTCAAAATCCTGGAACTCCCTTCCTAACAGCACTGTGGGAGAACCTTCACCACACGGGCTGCAGCGGTTCAAGGCAGCAGCTCACCACCACCTTCTCAAGGGCAATTAGGGATGGGCAATAAATGCTGGCCTTGCCAGCTACGCCCACATCCCATGAACGAATAAAAAAAAATTAGAAACGCAAGAAAAACTGCAGGGTAAGACCACAAAGTGAACTTTTTGTATTTAATTTTGTTTGACATACAGTTCCAAGATTTTAAAACCTTGGTATACGAACATTGGTCAGGTAGCCATCTCAGCTGTGGCTCCAAACATCCCGTTGCTTGATTGACTGAGGAAAAAAAACAGAAAGTGCTGGGAGCTGAATCTTGGCACCAATCATATTTCAGGCTCAATCCTGAAATTGGCTTCAACACGTTCAGCTAAGAATTAATATAACAGGGAATACGTTTTGAATAAATAATTGAAAACATGTCAACCCTAGGGACTTTTCGTGGACTATTCCTATAAAACAGTGCGAATCGTGCAATGTGGCCAGACTTCCAGTCATCAGCAATCCTCAACAAACTAACTACACAACCTCCCTGTGTTCATGGCCTGCCAACTGTCAGTCAGATGTTGCTGGTGCTGAGATTCAGCCCTGTTCCCTCTTGTGCTCCAACACTGAAAAGTGAAGAATTGGAATTAGGAGACTTTTAGTTTTATTAGAGCTTTCACTTTAAATGGATCCTGCAATAGGCTTCCTAATAACATTCCTTTGCCTGCTCATTGTAGAGAGGAAGGCAACAGTGCTGAATCGCACCACTAGCAATATTTCTCTGGCAAGTGGGTCAGTAACCAGAGGTCATAGATTTAAAATAATTGGCAAAAGAACTAGAGGGGAAATGAGGAGAATTCTTTTCACACAGAGGGTTGTTAAGATCTGGAACACATGACCTGAAAGAGTGGTGGAAGCAAATTCCATAGGAACTCTCAAAAAGGCAATTGGAAATGTACTTGAGGAGGACTAATTTGCAGGTTTATGAGGAAAAAGCTGGGATGTGCGATTAAATTGGACAGCTCTTTCAAAGAGCCAGCACAGGCGTGGCGGGGCCGAATGGCCTCCTTCTGTGCTGTAGGATTCGATGATTCTATGATCTAGCAGACCAGGAATGGAGAGCCAAATTCCCGGTCAGTTAACACCTATGAACCCTGCCAAAAGGAGGGGGAAATGTTTGCTTTGACACAACATGAACATTATAGTGAGCGCAAATTTTCCCAGAGCTGGAATGTTGAGGATTAATCTATCACTCCTCCACCTCCTGGTTAGATTCAGAGGAGCTAAGTTGGACTTCCTTAGTGTCTGGCTGAATTGCACAGCAGCCACTGGTTTCAAAAGAGACTAGCGATGTCCTTGAGGCTAAACTGCTGGTATCGATTGATGCTGCTTACAGTTGATAAAGGGGTGTAACTTCACCTCAATATAAATCCATGATGATTAAGCCTGCCTCAGATAAGGAGACCAAAACTGCACACAATACTCCAGATGTGGTCTCAACAAGGCCCCGTACAACTGCAGTAAGACATCCCTGCTCCTGTACTCGAATCCTCTTGCAATGAAGGCCAACATACCATTCGCCTTCCTAACTGCTTGCTGCACCTGAATGCTCGCTTTCAGCGACTGGCGTACAAGGACACCCAGGTCTCGTTGCACCTCCCCTTTTCCTAATCTATCACCATTCAGATAATAATCTGCCTTTCTGTTTTTACAACCAAATTGGATAACCTCACATTTATCCACGTTATATTGCATCTGCCATGTTCTTGCCCACTCACCCAACTTGTCGAAATCACATTGGAGCCTCTTTGCATCCTCCTCACAACTCACATTCCACCCCAGCCTTGTGTCGTCTGCAAACTTGGAATCAGTGCTTGGGCCTCAACTGTTTACAATCTATATCAATGACTTGGATGAAGGGACCAAATGTACGGTTGCTAAATTTGCTGATGACACAAAGGTAGGTACGAAAGTAAGTTGTGAAGAGGACTTAAGGAGTCTGCAAAGGGATGTAGATAGGTGGTGAGTGGGCAAAAATTTGGCAGATGAAGTATAATGTGGGAAAATGTGAACTTGTCCAATTTAACAGGAGGAATAGAAAAGCAGTATATAATTGTAAATGGAGAGAAATTGCAGAACTGAGGTACAGAGGGATCTGGGTGTACATGAATCACAAAAAGTTAGTATGCAGGTACAGCAAATGATTAGGAAGGCAAGGGGAATGGGATATATAAGTAGAGATGTTTTGTTACAGTTGTACAGGGCATTGGTGAGACCATATCTAGAATACTGTGTGCAGTTTTGGTCTCCTTATTTAAGAAAGGACATAATTGCTTTGGAGGCGGTTCAGAGAAGGTTATGAGGAAAGGTTGGACAAGTTGGGCCTGTATACACTGGAGTTTAGAAGAATGAGAGGTGCTTTTATTGAAACATATAAGATCCACAGGGGACTAGAAGGGGTAGATGCTGAGAGGATGTTTCCCCTTGAGACACTAGAACTAGGGGCCACAGTTTAAAAATAAGGGGTCTCCCATTTAAGACGGAGATGAGGAGAAATTTTTTTCTCTCATGGTCGTGAGTCTGTGTAACACCCTTCCCCACAGAGCGGTGGAGGCAGCGTCATTGAATATTTTTAACGCTGAGTTAGATAGATTCTTGATTAACAAGGGAGTCATAGGTTATAGTAGGTAGATGGGAAAGTAGGATTGAGGTCACAATCAGATCAGCCATGATCTTATCAAATGACAGAGCAGGCTCGAGGGGTCAAATGACTTATTCCTGCTCTTAACTCGTATATTCGTATGTATACCTCTCCACCTCGCTCTCCTCCTTTAAGATGCTCCTTAAAACCTACCTCTTTGACGAAGCTTTTGGTCACCTGTCCTAATAACTCCTTATGTGGCTCGGTGTCAAATTATGTTTGTTAATGCTCCTGTAAAGTGCCTTGGGACATTTTACTACGTTAAAGGCGCTATATAAATGCAAGTTGTTGTATCAAGCACAACTGGGATTTCTCTCGTTTACCCTATATTCCTGCATTGGTGTATTCTACTTAACAGCTTCTGCAAATGCTTCCGCCAAACTGAGAAACTGTCACTACACATAGACCGAAGGTTCTTACCAATGCCTATGGTCAGAATAAATGACTAGTACATTTTATTGGAGTAAATTCCATCAATGTTGAACCAGAATAATTTCTTATGGGTTTCTCCAATCTTCTTATAAATCACACGCCCTTCAGGCCAAGTGTAACGTGCTCCAAACCAATTTTTTGTATTATTTATTTTCCTTCAGGGCCCAGAGGTGTGCAAAATTCTTCTGAACTTAGATTTCAAAGCAGGAGGAGTAAAAGTTAGTTTTCTGGCCTGATGGGGGCCTTTCCTGCAGCAATTTCTGCAACTTGTCTAGAAATCCTGTCCTGGGATGAGCATCACTGAAATCACCCACAAGCTTTTCTGATGTTTCCTGAAGCATTCCAGGATTATCTTAATGGAATCATGTCTCACAAATTTGATTGAGTTTTTTGAAGGGGTAACCAAGATAGATAGATGAGGGCTGTGCAGTAGACGTGGTCTACATGGACTTCAGCAAAGCCTTTGACAAGGTACCGCATGGTAGGTTGTTACATAAGGTTAAATCTCATGGGATCCAAGGTGAGGTAGCCAATTGGATACAAAATTGGCTTGACGACAGAAGACAGAGGGTGGTTGTAGGGGGTTGTTTTTCAAACTGGATGCCTGTGTCCAGCGGTGTGCCTCAGGGATCGGTGCTGGGTCCGCTGTTATTTGTTATTCATATTAATGATATGGATGAGAATTTAGGAGGCATGGTTAGTAAATTTGCAGATGACACCAAGATTGGTGGCATTGTGGACAGTGAAGAAGGTTATCTAGGATTGCAACGGGATCTTGATAAATTGGGCCAGTGGGCCAATGAATGGCAGATGGAGTTTAATTTAGATAAATGTGAGGTGATGCATTTTGGTAGATCGAATCGGGCCAGGACCTACTCCGTTAATGGTAGGGCGTTGGGGAGAGTTATAGAACAAAGAGATCTAGGAGTACAGGTTCATAGCTCCTTGAAAGTGGAGTCACAGGTGGATAGGGTGGTGAAGAAGGCATTCGGCATGCTTGGTTTCATTGGTCAGAACATTGAATGCAGGAGTTGGGATGTCTTGTTGAAGTTGTACAGGGCATTGGTGAGGCCACACTTGGAATACTGTGTACGGTTCTGGTCACCCTAATATAGAAAGGATATTATTAAACTAGAAAGAGTGCAAAAAAGATTTACTAGGATGCTACTGGGACTTGATGGTTTGACTTATAGGGAGAGGTTAGACAGACTGGGACTTTTTTCCCCTGGAGAGTAGGAGGTTAAGGGGTGATTTTATAGAAGTCTCTAAAATAATGAGGGGCATAGATAAGGTAGATAGTCAAAATCTTTTCCCAAAGGTAGGGGAGTCTATAACGAGGGGGCATAGATTTAAGGTGAGAGGGGAGAGATACAAAAGGGTCCAAAGGGGCAATTTTTTCACTCAAAGGGTGGCGAGTGTCTGGAACGAGCTGCCAGAGGCAGTAGTAGAGGCGGGTACAATTTTGTCTTTTAAAAAGCATTTGGACAGTTACATGGGTAAGATGGGTATAGAGGGATATGGGCCAAGTGCAGGAAATTGGGACTAGCTTAGTGGTATAAACTGGGCGACATGGACATGTTGGGCCGAAGGGCCTGTTTCCATGTTGTAACTTCTATGATTCTATGAATCCCAAACTCTTGCCTGAGAAGGAAAATTTCATTTGCTGCTTTTGCAAATAATGTGTGAACTTGAGATTTTCAGCTATAAAGCAGCATATAACCATACCTTGTACAAGTCCTCTGCTGGCTGAGAGGGTACATGCACTGGTCAGCATGATACTGAGCTATTGTACTGAGTTAGATTGTCAGCCTGCGCTAAGTTAGCAGACATCAACAAGGGCAGAGCACAGGACACAATTGGCCTTGGTTTTGCCAGGCTAGGGAAGAGAGGGGAAAGAAAATCAACTAGGCTTTCTGTTCCTGATTACTATCCAGTAAGCCCAGCTGGAAAGTGCATGGGTGTAAACAGGATCGGGCTTGGCTCTGCTGCCCTCATAGTTGAGTAATTCACCCAGGTTCAAATATGAAAATTAACTTCTTTTTTCACATTTGTTCCCTGGGTGTGGGCAACAAGGCTGTCTTTATTACCCATCCTAAGTTGCTTTCAGAAAGTGGTGCGTTGCCATCTTGAATAGCGATATTTTTTTAAAAACAATTGAGTGGCTTGTTAGGCCACTTCAGAGGGCATTAAGAGTCAACTACGCAATGTGGGATTGGAGTCCAAATTAGGCCAGACCAGGTGGAGGTGACCAGTTCCATTATATGAAAGACGGCCAGTCAATCATTCAGATGAGGACACGTGAACACATATAGAAAAACAGTACCTCCTAAAAGGTAGAATATCAATCTCTGGGGCACAATGTTGAGAACCTGACTCTGCCAACTGACCTGTCTGAAACAAAGAAAAACGAGTAGGCCATTCAGCCCCTCAAGCCTGTTCCACGCTTCAATTAAATTAGGACTGATCTGTACGTCTAATCACTAACTCAAATAGAAAAACATTTCTTGCCCAAGGAGAATCTGGCATGGTAGGGTTAGAACTGGAAGTTCTGCTGATGCCTTTAAAAGCTTTTCAAAATGGCATCCCATTGGACAACAAACAGGTCATACCTTGCTAGTGTATGTCCATATATCTTTTCTGGAAGTCTGGCATACAAGCAGATGCCCTCAGAGAGGCACGTAATATTGCAGAGGTGGAAATAAGCAATCTTGGTGATGGATAGGATGTGGGGTTTGAAGCTCACCTCTGAGTCAACAGACATTAAACCTTTGCACAGTTTGGCTCATAAAGGATCAAATGAGTGACTGGGGGGATGGGGGGAGGAGTAAGTGGCAAGGAAGCAGAGTTGATAATTGGAACTGAAAACACTGCCTCTCATCCACAGTTGAAAAAAAATTGTGTGTCGTTCATTATGATGTCAAACTGGCAGTCTGATAGTACAGAGGTGGCTGTGGGTTTGAGAGGAGTGATGCAGAGGTAGAGTTGGGTATCACTGGCATACATATGGAGGCTGATCCCATGCCTGCAGAAAATGTCCCCAAAAGGCAGGATGTAGATGAGGAAAAGGGTGCCAAGCACCCTTGGGGGACTCCAGCAGTGATGGTGCAGGGACATGAACAAAACCATTGCTGGAGATGTGTGGGCTGTGTTGGAACAGTCATGAGTGGACAACTGAGAAGATGTGATGGAGGAGTATGATGTGGAAATGTTGAGGGCAAATAATGCACTATGGTCACAGTCAAGGTGGACTTGGCCGGAGCTGTCTCAGTGCTGCAAGAAGACTGGAAGCTAGACTGGAGAGGATTACTACAGGGAGTTTTGAGAGAGATTGGCACGCAGCTGGGAAGCGACAACAGATTCGAAGACCTTAGAGAGAAAAGGGAGGTTAGTGATGGGGTGGTATCAGGAGAGAAGGGATGGGTTGAGGGTGGGTTTTGGGGACAACGATGCTGATTTTGAAAGGGGGAGCAATAGGCCTACGGAAAGGAAGATATTAATATGGGGGCCTAAAGGGGAAGTTCAGTTGGCGGGGGGGTAAACTAGCAGAAGATGGAGAGAGATGAATATGGGGAGAGCATGGAAGAAATGGGGTAGAAACTGCAATGCCAGGGAAACTGGATTGGAAAGGGGTTTCTGAGATGAAGACGACGTTAGGACCTGAGGGGTGAATAGTTCCTGGGAGGGGGTTGGGGTTGGGGGTGGAGGAGCTCCTGGAAGGGGGTTGGGGTTGGGGGTGGAGGAGCTCCTGGAAGGGGGTTGGGGTTGGGGGTGGAGGAGCTCCTGGAAGGGGGTTGGGGTTGGGGGTGGAGGAGCTCCTGGAAGGGGGTTGGGGTTGGGGGTGGAGGAGCTCCTGGAAGGGGGTTGGGGTTGGGGGTGGAGGAGCTCCTGGAAGGGGGTTGGGGTTGGGTGTGGAGAAGCTCCTGGAAGGGGGTTGGGGTTGGGTGTGGAGGAGCTCCTGGAAGGGGGTTGGGGTTGGGTGTGGAGGAGCTCCTGGAAGGGGGTTGGGGTTGGGTGTGGAGGAGCTCCTGGAAGGGGGTTGGGGTTGGGTGTGGAGGAGCTCCTGGAAGGGGGTTGGGGTTGGGTGTGGAGGAGCTCCTGGAAGGGGGTTGGGGTTGGGTGTGGAGGAGCTCCTGGAAGGGGGTTGGGGTTGGGTGTGGAGGAGCTCCTGGAAGGGGGTTGGGGTTGGGTGTGGAGGAGCTCCTGGAAGGGGGTTGGGGTTGGGTGTGGAGGAGCTCCTGGAAGGGGGTTGGGGTTGGGTGTGGAGGAGCTCCTGGAAGGGGGTTGGGGTTGGGTGTGGAGGAGCTCCTGGAAGGGGGTTGGGGTTGGGTGTGGAGGAGCTCCTGGAAGGGGGTTGGGGTTGGGTGTGGAGGAGCTCCTGGAAGGGGGTTGGGGTTGGGTGTGGAGGAGCTCCTGGAAGGGGGTTGGGGTTGGGTGTGGAGCAGCTCCTGGAAGGGGGTTGGGGTTGGGTGTGGAGCAGCTCCTGGAAGGGGGTTGGGGTTGGGTGTGGAGCTGCTCCTGGAAGGGGGTTGGGGTTGGGTGTGGAGGAGCTCCTGGAAGGGGGTTGGGGTTGGGTGTGGAGCTGCTCCTGGAAGGGGGTTGGGGTTGGGTGTGGAGCTGCTCCTGGGAGGGGGCCAGAGGAGCTCCTGGGAGGGGGTTGGGGTTGGGGTTGAGTGAGGGAGCTCCTGGGCAGGGTTTGGGGGTGGGGGGGCGGGAGGGAGGGAGGAGAGAAAGAACGGTTAGGGAAAGAGATGAGGAAGGGGAATGCATCTGCCTAAACCAATATAGTCATGATGTGGAGATGCCGGTGATGGACTGGGGTTGACAATTGTAAACAATTTTACAACACCAAGTTATAGTCCAGCAATTTTATTTTAAATTCACAAGCTTTCGGAGATTTTCTCCTTTGCCTGAGGAAGGAGAAAATCTCCGAAAGCTTGTGAATTTAAAATAAAATTGCTGGACTATAACTTGGTGTTGTAAAATTGTTTACAATTGTAAACCAATATACACAGGGGGATTCTTTTACAATGAATATTTGGAGATTGGGAAATCATTCCTTCCCGGACGTGACTACATAATCAGCCAATTCTTCACATTTATAGCAGACTACTCAATGAAACAATTTTTTAAAAGTTAAAACAAAAAAAACCTAATTTCAAATTGTGCATCATTTTTATGTCGCTGGCGGATAAACTTCAGAGACCATAATCCAGGACAAAATGCGTTGTCACTTAGAAGAACACGGGTTAATAAATGACAGCCAACACGGATTTATTAAAGGCAAATTGTGTCTGACAAACTTGATTAAGTTCTTCGTTGCAATAATGGACACAGTTGATGAAGGTAGTGCAGTTGATGTGTATATGGACTTTCAAAAAACATTCGATGAAGTGCCACATAATAGACTTGTTAGCAAAATCGAAGTCCATGGGATTCAAGGGACATTGACAGCATGGATAGAAAATTGGCTAAGACACACAAAGCAGAGTAGTGGTGAACGTTTTCTTCAGACTGGCAGGGAGTACACAGTGGTGTCCCCCAAGGGTCGGTATAAGGGCCACAGCTTTTTCTAATATATATTAATGGATTGGGTATAGTTGGCATAATTTCAAAGTTTACAGATGACACAAAACTTGGCATTGTAGTAAACTGTGAAAAGGATAGTAGCCGCCTTCAGGGGGAGAGACAGACTGGTGAAATGGGCAGACACATGGCAGATGAAATTTAATGGAAAGAAGTGTGAAGTGATGTATTGTGGCAGGAGGAATGAGGAGAGGCAATATAAACTAAATCGTACAATTTTTAAGGGTGCGGGGTGTAAGGGAACAGAGACACCTGTGGTTTTGTATATACAAATCTTTGAAGGTGGCAGGACAAGTTGTTACGGATTTTTAAAAAAAGCTTATGAGATCCTAGGCTTTATAAATAGAGGCACAGAATAAGTATAGAGTAGGCATAGCGTAGAGGAAGTTGTGGTAAACGGTTATAAATCACTGGTTAGGCCTCAGCAGGAGTATTGTGTCCAATTCTGGGCACTACACTTTAGGAAGGATGTCAAGGCCTTGGAGAGGGTGCAGAGGATATTTACTACAATGTATGAGGGATGAGAGACTTCAGTTATGTGGAGAGACTAGAGCAGCTGGGATTATTCTCCTTCAACCAGAGAAGGGGAGATTTGATAGAAGTGTTCAAAATTATGAAGGGATTTGATAGAGTAAATAAGGAGAAACTGTTTGCACTGGCAGGTGTGTCAGTAACCAGAGGACACAGATATAAGGTAACTGGCAAAAGAACCGGGGGGAAGATGAGGAGAATTTTTTTTTTTTTTTACGCAGCAAGTTTTTATGATCTGGAATGCACTACCTGAAACGGTGGTGGAAGCAGATTCAATAGTAATTTTCAAAAGGGAATTATGTATACACTTGAAAAGGAAAAATTTGCAGGGCTATGGGCAAAGAGCAGATGAGTAGGACTAATTGGATAGCTTTCAAAGAGCCGATACAGGCACAATGGGCCGAATGGCCGCCTCCTGTGCTGTAAGATTCTATGCTTTACAACCTCCCAAACCAGGTTCCACTTGCAGACCTCTGACAATACCAATAGGTGCATAAAAACAGTCAAGCACACATATCCATCAACTTTCCCCACTTCAAAAGGAGCAGCTCACTAACAAGCTTTTCCGATTTAAAATTTACCATTGCATGAATTGCTGATATCAGTTTGCATCCACTTTGAGTGGCACAGAGCTGAGCAAACCAATGTGCTATACAAAGCAGCCTAGCCAAACTGAAATTGAATTTTAAAAAAAAAATACTTGGCAGCCCAGTGGTTTACTGCTGATATGCTCGTCACAAATTTCAAGTTGGGATAAAAGGAAGCTGTGGACATTTTTAACTGGAGCCCAAAACTGAAAATTGAAGTTTAAAGCTGCATTTCAGCTGCCTGAACTTTCCTTTGTCCAGCTATAATTCCAACGTTATTGTTAACAGGACTTATAGGCTTCAGCAACCCCTGCAGGAAATTCCACATTTTAGTCATAGCGCTTGAGAGAGGCATCCTTACATCACTATTAGGACAAGATAGTTTTAGGATCATCATGGCTTGTTTAGCAATAAAATTATAGGCATGCTAAGAAAACTGTCCAACTGGCATTTCAATATTTCTGAACAGTCACGTAACTACAATTTCCAATTCACCATTTTCAGAGAGAAGAGATGCTTACAGTGAACTAGCTGCTGTTAAATTTGGTGAAAAGCTTAGTTAAATTTTGGCACGGCACAGCACTAAGCTGATAAGCTTGGCTGGCACTGCACTCAATATCCATCCCCTCCACCACCAGAACACTGTGGCTGCAGGTAAATACTATCTACAGGATGCACTGCAGTAACTCATCAAGCTTACATCAAAAGCACCTCCCTCCTCACAACCTCTATCACTGAGAGGGACAAGAGCTGCAACATTACAGAAACAAAGAGCCTACAAGTTCTCCTCCAAGTCACGCACCATGCTAACTTTGACATATCGCCATTCCTTCACTGCCGCGTGGTCAAAATCCTGCCATTCCCTACCTAGCAATATCACCACAAGGACTGCAGTGGTTCAAGATGACGGCCCACCAACACATTCTCAAGGCAATTAGCGATGAGCAATAAAATGCGGCCTTGCCAGCATTGCCCACGGACTGGGAACAATTTTATTTAAAAAGCAATGCATA